>NC_137124.1:8518826-8846326 GCF_949319135.1 Squalius cephalus
ACACTGTAAAAAGTGAACAGTTGGATCAACTTAAAAAAATTACTTCAATTGGTAACAGCTAAAGTAATTAAGTTTTCTCAACTTAAATTATCACATTTTATCATGAAAAACGTGATAATTTAAGTTGAGAAAACTTAATTTCTTTCAGGACTTGAACGCTTTCAGGATAAACTGCATTGCACAGGAGATTTGGATTAATTTATTTATTCATGTTTAATATTACTATAGTTTTAAATGAAATACATCCAAACATTGCTAAATAATGATCTTGCTAAATAAAATGCTTATTCCTGTTTTCTCAGGCAGAGAGAGAACATGTGCTGATTCAAGTAAGTGTCATCACTCTTCACACTGAACACTGTTGCAATACGCCTCCTCGAACGCCCAGAAACCATCACTTTATCCACAACATTCAACAGAAATGCACATACAGTATGTCCTCCTTTGGCTTCCCATTTAAATCTAATGTTCTTAAGCTACACTCTACTCTTAAAATATATGAATATGAATTAAGATATTATTTGGTTCCTTTATGAATATATTTTCATGTGAGGATGTCTCATCGACGTCAGGTCAGGTTTTTGCTTTTCTTCTGGTGATATGTTTTGATATTTTGCCCCCAGGTCCACAAAAGCACACATCTTCAGAGTGCAGCATTACAGTAATGAGAGTATATTAGGATTAAACATGACGTAAAGAGGCTGACTGATAGGGGGTCATGGGTGGGTCATTGGGTCATATTACCATCGCACGCGAGGAGTCCGAGCTATTGACTGTTTACCCAAACATACTGTGAACATTGATCAAATCAGTCAATATTAGAGCATAAAGGGCCAGTGTTTGCAGTGTTTTTGACAGACATGAACCGAACAGCGCGAGAGAGAGAGAGGATGGGTCAGATTCAGGGCTGTGAGACACGACTCGATGCGATGTGACAGGGCCGCCTGGAAGATACGGCTGGCCCCTCAGTGACTTCACTGCGCTTGCAAACAAACCTGAACTTGGTCATGCCGGAAGGGCAGGTTTTAGAAAGGAGACTCACACTTTTTTCTACTGCAATAGGAGCTTGTTTATGAGCTGTTTGCCAAAACAAACTATTATTAATCAGTAATTTGTCAAAAATAACTATCAATTCATTTTTATTTTTATATTATAAAAACAAATGATCAACAATAATAATAATAATTTTAGTTTCTCAAACTATTTATCTTTTTTAAAATTTGTATATTATATTATATATTTCTTCATATTCTAAAACAATTAGTCATATGATAATAGTTTGTTTCTCAAATTAAATCTCATATTATATTAAATGATATTATTATTAATTGTATTCTAAAAACAATGAGTCAAAAATAATAATAATTTAAGTTTCTCAAATTATTTCTTTTTTCCAATTCATGGATTTCTTCCAATTATATTTCTTCACAAATTATTTCTAATTAATATATTATATTATCAGAAGTTTTAATAATAAGAATGATGATTATAATATTAATTTATTCAAATTCATCTCTCTCTCTCTCTCTCTCTCTCTCTCTCTCTCTCTCTCTCTCTCTCTCTCTATATATATATATATATATATATATATATATATATATATATATATATGGTTTCTTTTTTCTTTTTATGAATATTATATACTCTATATTGATATGATTTTTTGGGGTTATTTTTCTTTTTCTGAATATTCTTAACAGAAACCTAAACACTATTCTTTTGTTGTCATTCAAGTGCTCTTATTTTCATCGGGAAGTACAAATCTTGCTTTTTTGTAATATTGGTTTTGTCCAGGAGGCAGTGGTACTGGCACTGTCTCTCTAGGTGGCGCTCTGGCCTTGTGAACCGCAACCTGTTGCTGTGTGTCCCATCATGAGTGTGATCATCTCACCTCAGCCAGAAGACTTTCATTTTATAAAGACTCTGTTAGGTAAGTAGCAGTTGTTGTTATTGATTGAGCTGGTTGATGCTCTTTATCTATTGTCATGATTTACACAGAAAAAAATAGCAGTTTTCACTTAATAGTGTTACAGTTGATCAAAATTGCCTAAAAATATGCTTGTATTTATGGCACCTTCCAAGAATAGGGTACAGATTTGGTGTCCCTTTACTATTTAAAGCTAATAAGGCACACAAAAAATATGTGCGATTATATGTGTTAGTTAGTTAAACCGTTTTCTAACAACTTTTTAAGACATGAAACCAATTTGGCCTGTTCTACCAGTGATCTTGAATATATCCACCAATTAAAATTACATACAGAAATATGATCATTTTGACGTTATCTGTTAAAAATTATATTACATTTACTGTAGAAGAAGTTTTTAATTATTACCATATTTAAATTGTAAAATTAGTGTTCCAGGAAGATGATTAAATGATGTTGTTCTATTTTCTTGTTATATCTTTTGCAAATTTTAATTTTATTTTAATTTTATTATTTCATTTATATATAATTATTTCATTTATTTTATTTTTATTCTCAACCCTGTTCCAAAGATAATAACAATAATAATAATAATAATATAATAATAATAATAAAATGATAAAGACTTATATTGACATTATCTGTTATTTATATTAAATTGATTGTTGTTTTTATTACCATTTTAATTAGCAAAAAACATAACATGCTGTGTCCACATTTATGTGCAATTCTGTTGCTGCATTAAAATTCCCCTTATTTAAAGAATCGACACATTCAAAATGAAATTCAGTCAAATATTTTTTTATTGTGTTTTACCATAAATTACATTATTTTTATTTTTATGTAACTTTTTACATACATTTACATTATTTTATTTTATTTTTATTTATTTAATTTATTATTTTTTATGTTATCTTTTTTTAAACCCTGTTCCAAGAGTTATAGTAAGAAAGAAAAAAAATTGTAACAATATTTTTCCTAATTTTATGGGAAATACAAGTTTATCAATAACTACAAAATTATCCCTTCCTACAATCCAACATTTGGTCACCAACTAACTAGCCCTAACTGAGTGAAATCTTTATTTATATTTATTTAATCTACTTTAAAAAAAAAAAAAAAAAAAAGATCAGAAGCTTCTTTTGAAGAGTTTTAATCCATATTTTGTCCCCTGCTTGCAGAACGTGTTGTTCAGGAGGGGTTGAGATGAATGGAGTGGTGGATGGGGCTCGCTCTAGCCGAGCACGCAGTGGTACAGACAGTATGTCACAGTCTCAGAGAGATGAGGATGACCGGGACAGAGGAAGGGATCTAGACACGGGCTCATGGTGGGACACACAGACCAGCCCTGTGTCCCAGGAAGCGAAGTCTGGCCTGGCACAAAGTGGTACAGTCGCCAGACAGCTGTGACTCATGGGAATAGTGAGTGAAAGAGAGATATAGTAACCAGGATGATGGATTAAAAAAAAGTAGCTTTCATGTTAACTGTTGATTTAATATGATCCGCAGTCAGTGGGACAAAAAAACGGAAGTCCCGCATTGACTGGGCTTCTAGAGGGTGTGATTCGCCTCTGCGGGGGATCCACACCTGTTTCTGTCCACGTTAAGCCTCTGTCTCCTCCTCCTGCGTCCCGACTCCCGTTCACTGAGGATGAGGATGCAGACTCATATCAGGAGGAGAGAACTGATGTAATCCGGCTCTATCGCTCTAGATTTCCCTCCGTATCGGTTCTCACTTCCGTTTCAGTTCATGTTCTGTATTTGCATGACAACAAATTTTTATTGGCGAGGCGTGTACAAACGGTTATTATAGTTAATTGAAACTATAACTGAAAAAAAGTGTGGTTTAAATAAAATAAATGTTAACTGAAAAAACTTAATATATATATATATATATGAAGAGTTCAGATGCAAAAGCCTCTAAGTGCCATCTGAAATTTTCTTCTAGAATGATCATTTTTATCAAGCTCGTATATTTAAGTTCAATAATTTCAATTAATAATGGCGATGCAAATTACCTATTAATTGTCATTTAAGTGAAATTACTGAACTTAAATATACGAGCTTGATAAAAATGATCATTCTAGAAGAAAATTTCAGATGGCACTTAGAGGCTTTTGCATCTGAACTCTTCATATATATATATATATATATATATATATATATATATATATGATTTTTTTTATTTATCATATATAATATATTTGTGTATATGTATATTCAACATTTCTCATTTTAATTTAGTTTAACTTAATGTACTAAAATAACTCAAATTAAAACTGAAGTAAAAATAAATAAATTATATAGACATAAAAATGACAAAAAACACAAATAAATTACTAAAATAACTAAAATTGAAATGAAAACAGAATGTATTAAAACTAATTGAAAATATTTTAATTAGAATTAATATTAGTATATAAATTATACTAAAATAACACTGCATGGTACAAAGAAAATAATGTAAAATGGTTAAAACATATATTTTTTAAAAGTTTAACAAAATAATTTCTTAATTTAAAATTTACAAATGAGTAAAGCACATGGTAAAACAATTTTTTTAAATTAATTTAATGATTTTTTCATCAAGGATGCATTAAACTGATCAAAAATGTCAGTAAAGACATTCATGATGTCATGACAGATTCCTCATTGTTTGGGACTGTTTTGTTTTGCACTATTTTCTTTGTACTCGTGTAAGTGTAGTTTTATTAAATTTGTGTGCATTAATGATATTAAATTCTAGCTTTGAAATTAGCCTTGAGCCTGTGGTTTTTGGTTAGTGATTTCACCATGTAACTCGCTTCTGATTGGTTAAACGGATAATGTTACAACACTCCCCTTTCTCCACAGATTTTAGCATAGACAAGCAGCATTAACAGAAGTTTGGTGAGATCTCTCTCTCTCTCTCTCTCTCTCTCTCTCTCTCTCTCTCTCTCTCTCCTCAAACCTCCATTAGTTCTGACATGCAGGACCACTGATGCCGTAAAGGTCAGGCCCTCGCGCAGCAGGTCTTGGCAGGGTTTTAGTCCGGCGTAATCACACACATCTGCGTGCGAGAGTCCAGCGCTGCCCACTGCGTTCCCCCGTTCTCTCCTCTGACACGCTCTCACACCCCGAATCTGCAGAGGATCCGCAACACGCACTGCGCACTTCTCTCTCTTCTCTCTGCATTTTTTAATTCAGTTGATTTTTTTTAAATTTTGTGTTTTTCCATATTTATTATTTTCAAGTTAAAAGTGAAATGTGTACATTTTATAAAGGAAATGTGCACTGTAATAAAAGACGGGAGTATGTTTTACAAGGAAATACTGTTTTCGCCGTTTACTTTAAAGTTTCATGTTAAACTTTAACCTCATGTTTACTTGCCATTTCTTTGTAATTAATTGTGGATTTTACTAGCAATTTCTGAGTGAAAATTTGTGAAAAAACGTGCACTGAAAAGCCTACTCCAACAATCTTTGTTACCCTAGCAACACCCTAGCAACATTCTAGCAACCACCCAGAACACCCTAGCAATGCTCTAGCAATCACCCAGAGCGCTATAGCAACCAGTTTTACATGGGAAAAAAACAATAACACTGAAACACATTTGGTGTAGAAACAATAATATTCACTCAGAAATTGCTAGTAAAAAAAATTTTTTCTCTAAATTATTATAAAATTTAACATGAAATGTTTAAGTATTTTCTTGTTAAACGTAATCTAATAATCTTTGTTACCATATTAGCAACGCTCTAGCAACCACCCTTAACACCTTAGCAACACCCTAGTAACCAGCAAGAACCACATAGCAACATCCTGCAAGTTCTGCACGAGAAAACACAAGTGGTGCAAAACTCTCAGGCTGTTGCTATGGTGTTCTTGGTGGTTGCTAGAGCATTGCTTGCAAATGCAAATTTGCAAGCATTGCAAATTTACTTGCAATTTCTGAGTGAATATTTTTTCCTACACCAAATGTTTTTCTGTGTTAGTGGTGTTTTCCCATGCAAAACTCGTTGCTAGAATGCTGAGGTTTTAGTTGCCAGGCTGTTGCTATGGTGCTCTGGTGGTTGCTGGTGTACTAGGTGGTTGCTAGGGTGTTGCTAGGGTCTTCTGGGTGGTTTCTAGATGTTTACTATTAAAATTAATAAATAACTAATTCGATTTGGCTGCATAGTGACCAAGAAAATCTCACAGTTTCAAGTTAGAAACTGTGATTGGCTCTTTGTTTATCGTATTGTTTTATGAATTGTTGGGCATTCTATGCACACAGATTTTTTTTTGTACAGTCACTGCAGAAATATCAGTAGTATGTTATTTAAAACAGCCAAAGACTTCCTTATCCTCCTCCTCCTCCTCCTCCTCCTCCTCCTCCTCCTCCTCCTCCTCCTCCTCCTCCTCCTCCTCCTCACTGAGCTCTGGTTGGTGGGATACACTATAGTCACATGATCCAAATTTGGCATTTGTACCAAAATTGCAGGTGGCTCTAGTCTAGTGGAAAGCAGGAAAAATCATGAGTGTGTGTGTGTGTGTGTGTGTGTGTGTGTGTGTGTGTGTGTGTGTGTGTGTGTGTGTGTGTGTGTGTGTGTGTGTGTGTGTGTGTGTGTGTGTGTGTGTGTGTGTGTGTGTGTGTCGTGTTTCCATATCCTCTCCAAATTCACAAAGTAACTTGTTCAGCAAGACAACATGTTTCTTGTCTCTCGTTGTACAAAGCTGTTTCCACTCATTTAAAAGACTGGCGCAGTGAAGCAAACAACATTATCATTGAGCAAGTGAGTGGCAGGGGAAGTTTTTTATTTTTTTGCATTTAAACAAGTTCTCCTACTACAGTATATATTATATAAGAAAAAAATTAGGAAAGGAAAATATTTACCAAATACACAAACCAGCTTGTTAAACTTCACCACTTAACTCCTTTTTTTTGTACTATATACAAACATTATGAAAGTTTATATTTATTTGTCAAATAAAAACACCTATGTATTAATTTATGTTAAAACAGTGAGATTGTTTTAATCACAGTGCAGTCAAAAATAATACAACATTTATTTATATTTAAGACCAAAACAATTAATTTGTATAACACTTTCTCCTACCTTTCCTTCTTTTTTTAAAGCAGATTTTTATTTTTATTATTAATACATTTATTTGAAACTGTCATATTCCAGTAAAAAAAAAAAAACATTTATTTATTTATATGAAGTGAGCTTTTATTAGTCACAAAGCGTTTCAAAAATACATGAAAGCATGTTTTTATTTTTTAGTTTATAACTTAATCAAAAACTTGTTTGGTTCAGCCATTCTTTGTTGTAATTTTAACATTAATAATTAAAATTCACATGACACTTTTCCCTACTCGTCATTCTTTGTTTTCCCTCTAAAAGCAGTTTTTTTGTTTGTTTTTGACACTAATATACTCAGCAAAAAAGAGAATCATACCATTTTCAGGATACTATATTTTAAAGATAAATTTGTAAAATCCAAATAAGCTTTACATATCTTTATTGAAAAGTGTTTAAACAATGTTTTTCATGCTCGTTCAATGAACCATAAACAATTATTGCAAATGCACCTGTGGACCAGTCAGTTTACAGGCGGTAGGTCACAGTATCAATAACTTAGGACACTAAAGAGACCTTTCTACTGACTCTAAACATCTTTCTCCTGGTGTTTTTCAAAGTTCATGCTGATGCATTAAAACTCCAAAGATGATAAAGATGAAGACAGGTTAAGAGTTTCAAAATAGTAACAAGATTTATTAACAAAAGCAAACAACTCGAGGCAGAGTGCATAGCAAACACCAACAATACCTGACCAAGACAGAAAGGACATGAGGAACTTAAAATACTCAATGATAACAAACACAATCAGTTGTGATAATAAAATGAATGTCAATGGTAACAGATGACGGGCGAGAAAACTAGAACAAAGGAAACAAGAAACGGACGATAAACAAACTAAAAGTCTATGAAAGTGAAACTAACTGAACGTAATCGTGACAGAACAACTCCCTCCGGGAAGGCGTGGCCTCGATTTATGAAATGGCTGAGGAGGTGGTTCTGGAGGTGGACGAGGGACTGGTGAAGGAGGAAGCTCTGGTCGAAGGGACCAGGGAGGTGAGGATGAGAGGAGCGGCCAGGTGGTAGACCAGAGCACATCCGGGACGATAGCCCACGGTGGAATCGACAGAGGGGGAGTCATGGTGGAGCTTTGGCTGACGACACCCAGTAGGTGTGGGAAGCAGTAGGAATTGGAGACCAGGGGGTAGATGTGGATGACCGGCACCGATGGTACTGGAGGCCAAGGTGGAGGCGCAGCGACGAGCGTCCAAGGTGGAGCCAGAGTGCCTGAGGACTGAGGCGTAGCCGGAAGGAAGGCGGAGCACGCTGGAGCCAAAGGAGTGCAGAGATGGAGCGCAGCGGACTAGATCAGCGGCTGGAGGCGAAGCCGGGGATCCACTTGCTTGGACGAAGCTGGTGACCAGAAGACCTGAAGCTTAACCACACAATGGCATGGGGTTAGGGGAGAAGTCGCTGGGCTGAAGGGAACCAGTGCAGACGGGGCTGACGGACTTGAATTGGAGGTGGGAGAGAGAGCCTGGGCGGGATCAGTGACGATATCTCCATCTCAATACAAGGCGATAAAACAGGGATCGGGAATGATGAAGGTACAGGGAAGGGCAGGGTGGGAAGCTTTATCTCCATTTCTCAGTCTATCAAGCACTCGTCAGTGTACAGCCAATGTCCTCTCTGTCACAGATGTTCTAGGCTCACACACCTGGTCAGACTTACTGTGGGACACTGGTGCGGACGTGGCTGCATGCTCAGGGTCCTTAGCGGGCATTGGCTCTGGCTCAGGGTCAGTGATGGGCATAAGCTCCCCGTCTGCGCTGGGCTCTGGCCTGTAATCCATGAGTGGAGTGGGGGTGGTTGGCTGATGGTCTCTGGGCTTGGGCTTTGTGTCTGCAGTGGATGTACCAGATGTTATCAGTTCGGGGTAGCCAGAGAACTGCTTCCCTCCATATCATGTAAGTCATATCATGATAGTGAAAATTTGCCCCAAACCAGTACATGGATTTCAACATCTCATCATCAAAGTCAGTTCGTAGGCAATCTGGCAAAAGCGAAGCGAATATTCAAACAATGGAAGCTCAGCATGGGCGAGGGCAACAAACTGTTCGGCTTGAGTCGTATTACGTAGGTACTGTCTCGTTTTATTCTGTCTCGTTTAAAGTCCAAAGATGATGAAGATGAAGGCAGGTTAAGAGTTTCAAAATAGTAACAAGGTTTATTGACAAAAGTGAATAACTCGACACAGAGTGCATAGAAATCACCAGCAATACCTGACCAAGACCGAAAGGAAATGAGGAACTTAAATACTCAATAGCCACGTTTCCACCGAAATTACCCAGAACAATTTGTCCCAGTAACTTTTTTTGTTCCCCCAGACCTGTTTCTTTCTGCGTTTCCACCGCGGTCTAAAGTACCGTGAAGATTAGGCAAATTAGTCCGCTGATGTAGGACCTTGAACCTTGAAAAAGTACTACCTCGCAAGCAGGGACTTTCTTTCTGAGGGGGAAATTTTACCCGGAACTTCATTTAGACCCTGGTCCCTAGTCCCTGGGGAAAGTTCCTGCGGTGCAAACGCGGCTAATGATAACTCAGTAATGATCAGCTGCGATTAATTAAATGAATATCCATGTTAACAGATGACTGACAGGAAAACTAGAACAAAGGAAACGCATAATAAAAGTCCATGAAAGTGAAACTAACTGAACATAATCATGACTCTGGGTCCCTGATCACCCGTGTGAACGTGCAATAGTCCTGCTGCAGGAGGCATGAAGACTGCAGATGTGAACAGAGCAATAAACTGCAATGTCCGTAACGTAACACACCTAGGCCGGTACCTTGCAGTGCCAAACCGCTTGTAACCATATGTCCATAAACATTTATATCTCAGTTGTTAAATCTTTTTACATTCTTTCAAATATTTACTAGAGCTGTAACGATACCCTTGTGTCACGATTCGATACATATCACGATACTGAACTCACGATACGATATTATTGCGATACTCCAAGACATATGATAAAAGGTTAACAAAAAATGCACTGTTGATTAAAGTGCTAAATTTGATATTACATTGGGGGTGTAAATTAATAGGCTTGGACTTGGTGCTGGAAACCCAATGCACGGGACAATAGTGACACCCGAATAAAAATATTCATGATTCAGAAGCTGAAAATACAGAATTATTTTAGCACGAATATGCTTGCACTCTTTCACTGACTGGATATATTTAAAATAATGTTGGTCACTTTTTACTGGTAACGTAAGACATTTGGCATTATCAGGACCCACAGAATTTCCTCCATTGCATTATTATACATTAACTTTAGAAATAGTAGTTTAATGTAGTTTAACTGTAGTTTAATGTAGACACTAAAACTCTGTAAACTAGATTTTTGTCTCACACAGTAATTTTCATTTTGGGTGAACTATCCACGATACGTATTGTGGCAGTTTTGTATTGAGATATATTGTGACACGATATATTGTTAGACCCCTAATATTAACACATGACATTTGCTTGAAAAAAAGCAGTTGAAAGAGGGAAGAATTTTTTTTTTTTTTTGCTTAGTATATTTCGAATAGCACACACCATAACTAAATGTTCTCTTCTCTCAGCCTTCTACAACTTCTCACGCTGGTTCTGCAGTGCTGAAGCCCACCTTCCCCCTGCGGCCGGGCGGCGGCTCTCAACTGTTAGTGCCTGCCAGGCTTTCTTGCCTCTTTTTGTGGTTTGCACAAAGGGGGCCGCTGCCCTCTCGCAGGCTACGTTACAGTCTGTCACATGAGGCGGACACTCTGGTCCTGCCGCGCTTTATTTGCTGTGGCACTACAGATTACTTCCACAGTCTCTGTCTGCGCTGCACATCCAATTCAATTAGGGCCTATTAGACCTTCCCCCGCCTCACCGTTCACCCCCCCCCCCCCCCCCCTCGCTGCGTCCGTTCATACACCACATCTGAAGATAAAAATGCGTTACTCTAATAAGCATGGAAATAACACTCAGATATTGAGTACCTATTTTATCAATACTTGTTTTCAGTATTTAAAGTTTTTATATGTACATACTTCCACAATATTTTTTTACAGAGGTTATAGCACTGCATTATTTCCACAAAGGTGTGATTTAGCCTTAGAATTTGGCCAGTAACAAAATTATCTTATGAAGTAATACAATGTTGCTGCTTGCCTTTTTTAACAGACTTTACATCGGGGAGAACAACTGTGTTGCCTAAATTAGAGTGCATCTCACTGGGTTGTGAAACAGTGTATCATTATGTTCAGATAATCTGTATTGATATATTGTATAGTATCGTATGTTCAGAAATTGATTGTTGATTCTTGTGCGCATTTTATTTTAGTATCGGTGAATTTTGCACACTTTTCCCTAGTTTCCCTTCTCTGTTCCTCTAACAAAAGCAGTTCAATTTTAGATTTATTTATTTACTTGAAACTGTGAGATTTTATCACATTGCAGAAATAAAAACATATATATATATATATATATATATATATATATATATATATATATATATATATAATGTGAGCTTTTATTAGTCATAATGCATTTTAAAAATAAAATAAAAATATTTTATTTATAGCTGCAAAATAGTTTTTATTAATATTCTAAGTTAGTTTTTATTCTTAATTTCTTTATTTTAATTTTATTCAGTTATAGTAATTTAGTTGTGCGTTTTTGTTTTAGTTTGAGCTATTTCAGTCCATCAAGTAAAACTAAATGAAAATGAGAAATGTTGCCTTGGAAATGAGCTGAAATTAAATATTTTTTATTTTTATTTATTTTTTATTACAAGTAACGTTTTGGGGTTATAGTTTTAGTTAAGAAGATGCAGAGTGTCAGCGTAAGCCTGAAGTGCCGATGTGGAAGCAAAAATGTGATGCAAGCATTTATACATGGGATTCATGAAATGGGATTTTGAGAGTAATTGGTAATAAGTAATGCAATACTTTTTAGAGAGAGTAATTGGTATAGTAAGCTAAATTGCACGGTTGAAGATGTAATTAGTAGTAAGAAATTATTTACTTTTTTACAGTAACTTACCCAACAAGTAAGTACTTTGCACGAATTATGTCAGGCAATTATGTGATGCACCGAAGTAATTTTTTTATTTTTTTATTCACACGCTCAAATACTGATGAAACAATTTTGGCTCTGGCCCATTGTGGGGGGGCACGACATTCCCCAAACTCCGCCTAAGGATGCGCATCACTGCTCTCTGGCATGATTTTCGGACTCCATTGTGTGGCTTTCATTGTCCTCCCTCCCTCAAAGCCCCAAACTCTGGCAATCTTTCCTCTAGTTCACTGCACGCCCCCTCCGCCAGGCCTCTGCACACCTGGTCCTGGCAAATTAGTGCGAAAGAGAGGGGGCTACATCGGGTCTTTAAGCATTCCTACGGAGCAAAAAGTTAATGACGGGCGCTTCAGTGTAGTTGACAGCGAAAAAAAAAAAAAAAAAAGTTTGTGGAACAGAAAATTGCTAGCAAAAGGAACAACATGGCATAAAATGGAGTCTCTCTGAATGTACTATTTACTTAGTTTGACTTTCTTTTCATGCATTGCTATCTGGTATTACATTATGCAGAATTATGTCTAAAACAAGTGGTAGAATTAACGTCAGACAAGCTAAATCAAAAACTCGCTTTGTTTTTAGCCATTCTAAGATGAAATAATTGAAATTTGCACAACACTTTTCTCTACTTGTCCTTCTTTTTTCCCTCTGATAAAAGCCGTTCATATGCCCGCCTTCTCTACAGGGTCTAATCTGGCCTGACAGCTTCCTCTCGTAATTGGTGCTAACACCCAGATGGACGGGGCTCTAATTTGTCGTTCCCAATAAAGAGAGGCGGCTGAGGGGGCGGCGGAGAGGGGGAAGCCTTGATTTGTTGGTTATAGATACAGAAGCCGTAAACACCCCAGGCCTCTGGCCCGACAGTTTGAGCGGGCTTTTGTTCACACGTTTGTTCAAAAGAAGCGCTTCTCTCGGCCTCCCCCTCCTTCTGCCGTTTGCCTTGATGCCTGTCTTTCTCTCTCTCTCTCTCTCTCTCGCTTACACACATATACAGTGTATTCTGTTTCATGCAACCTCTCGCTCTGTAGCTGGTTTAGTGGTGGCGTGTCTGTGCATCGCTGTGTGTGTGTGTGTGTGTGTGTGGTGGGTGGCCGTGACCTGAACATTTTTCAGGGCAACTGCTTGACCTCTCGCTATTAATGAGGCCACAGGGAATGAGCTGTGGGTCAATGGTCAGGTAGAGAGAAGATATGAGGTGTTTCTCTGAACGCAGACACATTATCAAGCTGTCGTCATGAACTATTCATTAAAATATGTTCTGTCGTTCATTCCATTTGTCTGTCGTTCTGTCTATCTGACTGTCATTCTATCTGTCATTCTGTTTCTATCTATATATCTATCTGTCTTTCTATCGTCCTCTGTATGTCGTTCTATCTGTCGTTTTATAGTTCTGTCATTCTGTCTGTCATTCTATAGTTCTATCGTTCTATCTGACATTCTGTCTCTCGTTCTATAGTTCTAGTTCTATTGTTCTATCTGTCATTCTGTTTCTCGTTCTATTGTTCTATCGTTCTATCTGACATTCTGTCTGTTGTTCAATCTATCATTCTGTCTCGGTCTATAGTTCTAGTTCTATTGTTTTATCTGTCATTCTGTTTCTCGTTCTATAGTTCTATCGTTCTATCTGACATTCTGTCTCTCGTTCTATAGTTCTAGTTCTATCGTTTTATCTGTCTTCTATTTCTCGTTCTATAGTTCTATCGTTCCATCTGACATTCTGTCTCTCGTTCTATAGTTCTAGTTCTATCGTTTTATCTGTCTTCTATTTCTCGTTCTATAGTTCTATCATTCTATCTGTCATTCTGTCTCTCGTTCTATAGTTCTAGTTCTATCGTTCTGTCATTCTGTCTCTCGTTCTATAGTTCTATCATTCTATCTGTCATTCTGTCTCTCGTTCTATAGTTCTATCATTCTATCTGTCATTCTATCTGTCATTCTGTCTCTCGTTCTATAGTTCTATCGTTCTATCTGTCATTCTGTCTCTCGTTCTATAGTTCTGTCGTTCTATCTGACATTCTGTTTGTCGATCATAGTTCTAGTTCTATCTGTTATTCTGTCTCGTTCTATAGTTCTATCATTCTATCTGACAGTCTGTCAGTCTATAGTTCTAGTTCTATCATTCTATCTGTCATTCTGTCTCTCGTTCTATAGTTCTATCGTTCTATCTGACATTCTGTCTCTCATTCTATCATTCTAGCTGACATTCTGTCTCTCGTTCTATAGTTCTAGTTCTATCATTCTATCTGTCATTCTGTCTCTCGTTCTATAGTTCTAATTCTATCGTTCTATCTGACATTCTGTCTGTTGTTCTATAGTTCTATCGTTCTATCTGACATGCTGTCTCTTTCTATAGTTCTAGTTCTATCATTCTATCTGTCATTCTGTCTCTCATTCTATAGTTCTAGTTCTATCGTTCTGTCATTCTGTCTCTCGTTCTATAGTTCTATCGCTCTATCTGTCATTCTGTCTCTCATTTTATAGTTCTATTGTTACAGTATATTGTTCTATCTGACATTCTGTCTGTCATTCTATAGTTCTAGTTCTATCGTTCTATCTGTCTTCTATTTCTCGTTCTATAGTTCTATCGTTCTATCTGACATTCTGTCTCTCGTTCTATAGTTCTGTCGTTCTATCTGACATTCTGTTTGTCGATCTATAGTTCTAGTTCTATCTGTCATTCTGTCTCGTTCTATAGTTCTATCATTCTATCTGACATTCTGTCAGTCTATAGTTCTAGTTCTATCATTCTATCTGTCATTCTGTCTCTCGTTCTATAGTTCTGTCGTTCTATCTGACATTCTGTCTCTCATTCTATCATTCTAGCTGACATTCTGTCTCTCGTTCTATAGTTCTAGTTCTATCATTCTATCTGTCATTTTGTCTCTCTTTCTATAGTTCTATCGCTCTATCTGTCATTCTGTCTCTCGTTCTATAGTTCTAATTCTATCGTTCTATCTGACATTCTGTCTGTTCTATAGTTCTATCGTTCTATCTGACATGCTGTCTCTTTCTATAGTTCTAGTTCTATCATTCTATCTGTCATTCTGTCTCTCATTCTATAGTTCTAGTTCTATCGTTCTGTCATTCTGTCTCTCGTTCTATAGTTCTATCGCTCTATCTGTCATTCTGTCTCTCATTTTATAGTTCTATTGTTACAGTATATTGTTCTATCTGACATTCTGTCTGTCATTCTATAGTTCTAGTTCTATCGTTCTATCTGTCTTCTATTTCTCGTTCTATAGTTCTATCGTTCTATCTGACATTCTGTCTCTCGTTCTATAGTTCTAGTTCTATCTGTCATTCTGTCTCTCGTTCTATAGTTCTAGTTCTATCGTTCTATTGGTCATTCTGTCTCTCGTTCTATTGTTCTAGTTCTATTGTTCTATCTGACATGCTGTCTCTCGTTCTATAGTTCTAGTTCTTTCGTTCTATCTGTCATTCTGTCTCTCGTTCTATAGTTCTAGTTCTATCGTTCTATGTCATTCTGTCTCTCGTTCTATAGTTCTAGTTCTATCGTTCTATCGGTCATTCTGTCTCTCGTTCTATAGTTCTAGTTCTTTCGTTCTATCTGTCATTCTGTCTCTCGTTCTATAGTTCTATCGTTCTATCTGACATTCTGTCTGTTGTTCAATCTATCATTCTGTCTCGGTCTATAGTTCTAGTTCTATTGTTTTATCTGTCATTCTGTTTCTCGTTCTATAGTTCTAGTTCTATCGTTCTATCGGTCATTCTGTCTCTCGTTCTATAGTTCTAGTTCTATCGTTCTATGTCATTCTGTCTCTCGTTCTATTGTTCTAGTTCTATTGTTCTATCTGACATGCTGTCTCTCGTTCTATAGTTCTAGTTCTATCGTTCTATCGGTCATTCTGTCTCTCGTTCTATAGTTCTAGTTCTATCGTTCTATCGGTCATTCTGTCTCTCGTTCTATAGTTCTAGTTCTTTCGTTCTATCTGTCATTCTGTCTCTCGTTCTATAGTTCTAGTTCTATCGTTCTATGTCATTCTGTCTCTCGTTCTATAGTTCTAGTTCTATCGTTCTATCGGTCATTCTGTCTCTCGTTCTATAGTTCTAGTTCTTTCGTTCTATCTGTCATTCTGTCTCTCGTTCTATAGTTCTATCGTTCTATCTGACATTCTGTCTGTTGTTCAATCTATCATTCTGTCTCGGTCTATAGTTCTAGTTCTATTGTTTTATCTGTCATTCTGTTTCTCGTTCTATAGTTCTAGTTCTATCGTTCTATCGGTCATTCTGTCTCTCGTTCTATAGTTCTAGTTCTATCGTTCTATGTCATTCTGTCTCTCGTTCTATTGTTCTAGTTCTATTGTTCTATCTGACATGCTGTCTCTCGTTCTATAGTTCTAGTTCTATCGTTCTATCGGTCATTCTGTCTCTCGTTCTATAGTTCTAGTTCTATCGTTCTATCGGTCATTCTGTCTCTCGTTCTATAGTTCTAGTTCTTTCGTTCTATCTGTCATTCTGTCTCTCGTTCTATAGTTCTAGTTCTATCGTTCTATGTCATTCTGTCTCTCGTTCTATAGTTCTAGTTCTATCGTTCTATCGGTCATTCTGTCTCTCGTTCTATAGTTCTAGTTCTTTCGTTCTATCTGTCATTCTGTCTCTCGTTCTATAGTTCTATCGTTCTATCTGACATTCTGTCTGTTGTTCAATCTATCATTCTGTCTCGGTCTATAGTTCTAGTTCTATTGTTTTATCTGTCATTCTGTTTCTCGTTCTATAGTTCTATCGTTCTATCTGACATTCTGTCTCTCGTTCTATAGTTCTAGTTCTATCGTTTTATCTGTCTTCTATTTCTCGTTCTATAGTTCTATCGTTCCATCTGACATTCTGTCTCTCATTCTATAGTTCTATCGTTTTATCTGTCTTCTATTTCTCGTTCTATAGTTCTATCGTTCCATCTGACATTCTGTCTCTCGTTCTATAGTTCTAGTTCTATCGTTTTATCTGTCTTCTATTTCTCGTTCTATAGTTCTATCATTCTATCTGTCATTCTGTCTCTCGTTCTATAGTTCTAGTTCTATCGTTCTGTCATTCTGTCTCTCGTTCTATAGTTCTATCATTCTATCTGTCATTCTGTCTCTCGTTCTATAGTTCTAGTTCTATCGTTCTATCTGTCATTCTGTCTCTCGTTCTATAGTTCTATCATTCTATCTGTCATTCTATCTGTCATTCTGTCTCTCGTTCTATAGTTCTATCGTTCTATCTGTCATTCTGTCTCTCGTTCTATAGTTCTAGTTCTTTCGTTCTATCTGTCATTCTGTCTCTCGTTCTATAGTTCTGTCGTTCTATCTGACATTCTGTTTGTCGATCTATAGTTCTAGTTCTATCTGTCATTCTGTCTCGTTCTATAGTTCTATCATTCTATCTGACAGTCTGTCAGTCTATAGTTCTAGTTCTATCATTCTATCTGTCATTCTGTCTCTCGTTCTATAGTTCTATCGTTCTATCTGACATTCTGTCTCTCATTCTATCATTCTAGCTGACATTCTGTCTCTCGTTCTATAGTTCTAGTTCTATCATTCTATCTGTCATTTTGTCTCTCTTTCTATAGTTCTATCGCTCTATCTGTCATTCTGTCTCTCGTTCTATAGTTCTAATTCTATCATTCTATCTGACCTTCTGTCTGTTGTTCTATAGTTCTATCGTTCTATCTGACATGCTGTCTCTTTATATAGTTCTAGTTCTATCATTCTATCTGTCATTCTGTCTCTCATTCAGTTCTAGTTCTATCGTTCTGTCATTCTGTCTCTCGTTCTATAGTTCTATCGCTCTACCTGTCATTCTGTCTCTCATTTTATAGTTCTATTGTTACAGTATATTGTTCTATCTGACATTCTGTCTGTCATTCTATAGTTCTAGTTCTATCGTTCTATCTGTCTTCTATTTCTCGTTCTATAGTTCTATCGTTCTATCTGACATTCTGTCTCTCGTTCTATAGTTCTAGTTCTATCTGTCATTCTGTCTCTCGTTCTATAGTTCTAGTTCTATCTGTCATTCTGTCTCTCGTTCTATAGTTCTAGTTCTATCGTTCTATTGGTCATTCTGTCTCTCGTTCTATAGTTCTAGTTCTATCGTTCTATCGGTCATTCTGTCTCTCGTTCTATAGTTCTAGTTCTATCGGTCATTCTGTCTCTCGTTCTATAGTTCTAGTTCTATCGTTCTATGTCATTCTGTCTCTCGTTCTATTGTTCTAGTTCTATTGTTCTATCTGACATGCTGTCTCTCGTTCTATAGTTCTAGTTCTATCGTTCTATCGGTCATTCTGTCTCTCGTTCTATAGTTCTAGTTCTATCGTCCTATCGGTCATTCTGTCTCTCGTTCTATAGTTCTAGTTCTATCGTTCTTTGTCATTCTGTCTCTCGTTCTATAGTTCTAGTTGTATCGTTCTATCGGTCATTCTGTCTCTCGTTCTATAGTTCTAGTTCTATCGTTCTATCTGACAGTCTGTCTCTCTTTCTATAGTTCTAGGTCTACCGTTCTATCTGTCATTCTGTCTCTCGTTCTATAGTTCTATCGTTCTATCTGACATGCTGTCTCTCTTTCTATAGTTCTAGTTCTATCGTTCTATCGGTCATTCTGTCTCTCGTTCTATAGTTCTAGTTCTATCGTTCTATCGGTCATTCTGTCTCTCGTTCTATAGTTCTAGTTCTATCGTTCTTTGTCATTCTGTCTCTCGTTCTATAGTTCTAGTTCTTTCGTTCTATCTGTCATTCTGTCTCTTGTTCTATAGTTCTAGTTCTATCGTTCTATCTGACAGTCTGTCTCTCTTTCTATAGTTCTAGGTCTATCGTTCTATCTGTCATTCTGTCTCTCGTTCTATCATTCATCTATCTATCTATCTATCTATCTATCTATCTATCTATCTATCTATCTATCTATCTATCTATCTATCTATCTATCTATCTATCTATCTATCTGTCTGTCTGTCTGTCTATTTTATCGCTCTATCCATTTCAAAACTTTCAAATGTGGAGTTATCAAACCAAAATGTAAAATTTGTCTTGAATTAGTCATTTCTTTCTTATTTTAACTCTTTTTCCTTGCGTTGCAATTCTGAATCATGTTTGCTTACCTCAATGTAAATTCAAGAACAGCCAATCAAAGGCATTCTCAACTCAGTTCTGAACGCAGCCATGTTGCACCAGGTTAAGTGCATGATCAAACAGACATTAACTTTCATGCAAGCATGCTAGAAAGTTTAACTTAAATGGATGTTAGAAAGATAAATGGTTGAGTGTCAGATAGACTTGAATGCGTTCTTTCTGTAGTTAACTCTAACAGAAAACTCTTTGATCCATTAGTGATTAGTTCATAGTACCACTGAAAAGCTTTGGAAGTAATGTTGTGTAAGGGGAAACAGGTTCAGTAGTTTATGACACTGCACTGTACAAAAGAAGTTGGAAAGAGTACAAGGATGCAAGATTTAATTGATTTTGAACAAATGTTAGAGGACACAAAGCAAATTCATGGTCTCTGTGGAGGAGTCTTGATCGCACAGATGGAGAAAAAGCGTCCTTGGCTTTTATAGCAGGACTACAAGTGAAAATTGGGGTCATTGGGTCATAAAAATTGATGGATTTAGGTGAGGAATTGATTTGTTCTCAATGAAAAAGTGACAATCAACATTTTATTCATCCCATTTTTGTTAACATTTGCAGAAAGCCATGCAAGAACTTTTTTATACTAAAAATTAAAGAATTATTGCCGTATTGTGGACTAAATGGGAGAAATAGAATAGGCTTATAGAAAGTGCAGCATAAGAAATATGAAAGGTTCAAGACACTAATAACTGAGAGATCTGGTTTCCAGGCTAAATATGATGTGGATGATGTGCCAGAAATGTAGGATTAATTCCATTTTAATTGGACCTCTCAAGTGCATTTTTACACATTCGTCACCTTTTTGTTTCTTTTTTTTTTTGCAAGTTATGTTTTTGGTCTTTTTGTGCCTTTATTTGATAGGACAGTAGAGATTTTGACAGGAAAGCATGGGGTGGAGAGAGAGGGGAAGGGGATCGGCAAAGGACCTCGAGCTGGGAATCGAACTCGGGTCGCCGGAGTCGCAGTTGCACTATATGTCGGCGCGTTAAACATGGGGCTATTGGCGCCACCTTTTTGTTTCTTTTTCTCCTAGTTTTTTGGAGAAATATCTGAGACAAAGTTCACTGAGCAGTTGCAAATAATAGGATTTCACGTATATATTTCAGTATCGTTTTAGCGGTTGCTTCACACAGCTCAACAAAGCTTTTATTGTACCTAGTTAAAGACTCATTAAAGTGCAGACTGCTTTGTTAAGGGCCACCAAAAACTTTGTCTCCATTCAGCCACCAATATCAGGAAACTGCTTTAGTTTCTATAGTCCTGCTGAACAAACAATGACGCCCCTGGTCTTTTCACCAGGTGCTCTTCGTTTTAATGCCGTCATTCTCTCTTCAGCTCTCAGGAGATTTCGGTTGTTGAAAGAGCAGCTGTCTGTTCTCAAACCCCAACGTTTGTTTCTTGTTCTCGTTCTCTGTGAAAGGGCTTCAAGTTTGGAGAGGTGCTCATCTCACGGTGGACCAAACCTTTAAACTCAATCCGACCAGACATGCATCTGTCTTAATGAGCCATTAAACATGGTTTAAAAGGAAACAAGTACACAATCCTCTGCATGGTCTGTTTGTTGATTGACACCTCAAATATTTGACATCTATGAAATGATTTAGAGGTAGAAATTTGAGTAAAAAGTGTAAAATAATTCAAATAATCACAGAATACTGGGATGAAAAGTTTATATTTCAGACATAAACACTGTTGTGTATGTTGGCGAACAAAATAGAGCAAATCACCTTTTGAAAGAAACATCATTGATTGAATCATTCATTCTAGAGATTCGTTCAAAAACGCTGATTCATCGAGTAATGAAACAAGTGAAGTATTTATTAGCGAGTCGTTGAATCATTCATTCAAAGCAATTAAAAAAAAAGTGTTTTTTCACTGCACTACGCTACTTTTCCAGTGTTTTTCTATGTAAACACGCATTAGGCGGACATGTTTGATCGTTGCGCTCTCGTCTTTTGCAGCATCTTGTGCGGCACTCAAGTTAAAAGAACTTCAACTTTTTAAAACCAAGTCTCAAGAGCTTGTGTTTTTTTTCCACTGAACTCCGTCTCGCATTTTTAACCACAAAAACTATGTAAACCAGCCCATAATCTGCACTTCGTCACACATAAGGATACGTTCACACTGTCAGTCAAAATCCGATTATTTGTGTATCTGATTGGAATCTGATTATTGACTGTAAACATTGGCTACGTTCAGACATTTCAGTCCAAATCAGATTTTGTGCATATCCAATTGAAATCTGATCAGATTTAGCATGTGTGAACGGCAAAATATTACATGAAATGCGATTTTTACAAATCAGTTTCGATCTACATTCACGTGGTTCGATTTCATAAATGCGATTTGAATAGTATTTCAAACCACACAGGAATGTAGCTTGAAACGGATTTGTAAACGCATTTTTTATGTGATTTTTTTTTTTTGCCATTCGATCACACTTGCTAAATCTGATCGAATTTCAATTTCAATATGCACAAAAAATGGATTTGGACTGACAGTATGAACAAGGCTTAAGAAACCCAAACCTCTTCCATGTACAATGACGTTGTGTTTTTTTTCTCCTCAATTATTTCCTCAGCTTTGAAGGGTAATACAAGTTCGGTTTCACCTTTGTTTCCGTGCAGACTGACTGGTTGTTGCTGCGTTTATTTCTGCTGTGTAATACACTGGTAGGGTCATCCATATTGAGTTATCGACATACATTTTATTGCGATCTCGATATGATATAACTTATCACCCAGCCCTTGTTATGGTATGCAGTTTATAAGGTTTCTGAGTGGTTTTTCATAGGCTACATCACTATTACTTCAATGGATATCAAATATTGTGGTCTCTAGAAATGGTTCACATTCCTCTTTGCTCATTTTATTATCCACCATGAGACCTTGCTTAGAAATGCTGCAGCAAATCTTTTCCCATGCGACAAAAACACACGATTAGAGATTTCATTCACGATACTGGAGAAGTCACGTCCTGAAGTTTAACACTTAGGGTTAGGGGTTTATTCGAGGCATCGTCTGATCATTCTCTCCTTCATTTCACGCCTCTCTTTTCTGTGGAATGCAGTATCGCTCTTTCATGGCGGGGTCAGGCGCTTGCGTGAAGTCTGTCAAAACAAGCAGCCTTCATCTTTTCTGAGCTGAAAAAATCGGCTCATGCTAGGGGGCTCTGCTGAGCCGGCCAGGCCAGGGGTCTTCCTGTAATTAACCCTTAGCGCTCCCTCCTCTCTCGCTAATCCTGAACCTTCGCAGCTGACCCCCCCGCTCCACATGACCTTTGACCCCGCGCACCTCTCGATGGGTCACATGACTGGTGCAGGTGTGGAGAGGACCCCGGCCCCGTTGCCCCCCAATTAGCGACCCTAATTAGTGACGAAACCTCCTGCAGGGTCACTGAACAGGGTCTAGGGAGCGCAGACGGGGAGAGAAAGGGGGGCAGAGAGAGAGAGAGAGAGAGAGAGAGAGAAAAGAAAAGGGAGGGTGGCGGTGGTACAGTGATGCGTGGTTAAAGGCGTGAAGGCCAAAACAGCTTTTACACTGAAAAGGAAAATATTGCAGTTGCTGATGGACAGAGTTGCTTTAATGGGACTTTTTTTTTTTCTCGCCAAGGTGCCGTTTGAATTGTTGTCAAGCTGTACTATTGAGTGTGGATGGATAAAAACTTGTATGTTCTCTTTCATTTTTCTTTGAAATGCTAGTCCAGTGGTATTATGGCATTTTCTAAAAGGGGTAGTATAGTTCACCCGAAGAAATTAAGATTTTGTAATTTATTGATTATCCCTTATGTCAGTTCAAACCTGTTTTTTAGTTATCTTGTGAACGAATATGGCATGTTGGTTTGAGAATGAGATTTGAGAGCTGAACAGCAAGTTTTAGAGGAATCATTTCAGTTTGAATAGTTTGTGCTGCTCACACAAAGCAGTAAAAATATATTTCTAATTTTAACTAATGAAATGTATGATGCATGTTTTATCTGGTTAACTGTATGCCAACTTATGTACAGTAAAACAAATTGTAAAATACTGTAAAAATGTTTTTTGGAAGCACAAAGTAAGAATTGCCTTATAATTTACTGTTACAATCTGTATTTTGAAGTTTTTATTCAATAAAACAAAGGTATGCTTATAGGAAAGTACTGTGAAAATTGTTGTATACAAAAATATATTTTGAATATTATTATAATAAATGGAAAATCATTTATGTATTATATAATTTGCATTATTTTAACTTTTACAGCTATTCTATGTGTGACACATCATATGACTGAATGTTATTTATTCATTTATTTTATATTTTATGTTGTTTAGATCATTTAAGTTTGTTGTCATTTGACGTGTTACTTTGTTGCTCTCATGTTTTGTGTTAGAGAAACACTGTACAATGTCTATACACTGAAACTTGTAAAATCATGTTGTTGTTTTTTTACAGTAAATATTTGGCATCCACAATACAATGTTCATTGGGGTTCTTTATAGAATTTTTAAGAACCCGTTAAGATATATATAAGGAGAAATGATTGCATAATACTTTAATGTTTATCAGGTTATTTCATTTTTTCTTTCCTAGTGATAAAATATGTTTACGAGCTGCTTAATTCATAAAATTGAACTACAACTAAAAATGAATTCAAACAAAATGTATTTAATTCAAACTAAATCCATAAAATGATCCCATGATGGGACCCCTAAAATGTTCCCAGCGCCCGACAGAACCCTTTGAGGTTCTATATAGAACCTTTTCTTCTAGGAGTTAATTTAACAGAACTTTGAATGTTTTTAAATATAATTTAATGTCTTTTTTGGAGCAGTAAAGGCACGCTTACTTTGAAATGTTGTCTGGAAAAGAGCAGCTTGAAGAAGCCTGAACAAAATAGTTTGGGGGGTGAGTAAATAATGACCATCTGTATTTCTGGAAGAACAGTTCCTATAATAAGAAAAACAAAATAATATGTATTTTTCTTTAAACTGTTCAAA
This sequence comes from Squalius cephalus, assembly GCF_949319135.1. Taxonomy (NCBI): domain Eukaryota; kingdom Metazoa; phylum Chordata; class Actinopteri; order Cypriniformes; family Leuciscidae; genus Squalius; species Squalius cephalus. Next base: position 8,542,993 of record NC_137124.1, read on the forward strand.
ATGTCAACCCTACATGCCTACAATATATATACAATTCAATTGTGTTAACAAATTGACAAAATGTTCTCTAATTTAGGGACTGCATTGCCCTCACTCCAGATGAAGGGATGTTTCTCAACTGGTGGATTATGACCAAAAATGGACCATAGGTCTGTTTTATTTAGGGGTGTACTTCAAACAGTTTTGGGCTGGTGTTGGGTCGCCACTTGATGTCCAATTTAAAATCTGGGTCCTGGAATGAAACCAGTCTTAAAGAACACTGTTGCTATATATATATATATATATATATATATATATTTTTTATTTTTTATTTTTTACATACACCAAAACCACCAGGCCACCCATCCAGTCCCCATTCCCTCCATCCATCCACTCCCGTGAAGAAAAGCCGCCAATCATTTTAATTGGCACCCTGGAGTTGATTGTCCAGGCGAGACTCTGAAAGGGAGAGGAGATCGAGGGGACTAAACATGTGGTTAAACATATTGTGTCCGCTTGTCCACCATTTCCTGAAAAATAACCGCGCCACCCCCTCATCTCGAGAAAAGAGCTGGTTTGAGAGAGAGAAGGGCTAGAGGAACACGTTTATTCCTGATCAGCCTGAACTCATATGATAAATATCAAGAACAGTAGGAATTTTGGCATAATGCTACGCTGTTATTAAAAAAAAAAAGGAGCAACGTCTCATGTTCTTTGTACGCTGTATACTGTATGTATATACTGTATATATAACTTTTTGGGCATAAATAATTGTGTGTGTGTATAGTATAGTATAGTATAGTATACGCATGAATCTTTAAGATTTATCAACGACTGAGAGAGTCACAAGAAAGACACAAGTGTAGGCAAATTACATAGACATATATTTATATGCATATGAATAAAAACACATGTACATATTGTACAATATCTTGGCTTTTTAGCCAAACCAAACCATGAGAAAGGCTATTTTGCCACAGAACACAAACTTCTTTAAATAAGTGCAAATAGTTAATGAGACAAAGAATTGTAAAGCATTTATATGTTTTTCCATTCCATTTTTTTTTCTGTAAGATCACATACAACATGAAAATACTGTGCAAAGACTCATATATTTACATACTGTTTAAGTGTTTTCTTTATTCGTGAGAAGCTGGTGCCATTATGTAATTTATTATTATTATTATTATTATTATCATCATCATTCTATGCGACACGGTCACACAAATGCTGCACTGCCAAAAAGCTTATGGCTTACTTACACATAATCTTTGTGCCACTGACTCTTTAACAATGGAAGGAAATGTGGAAGTGAGATAAAATCAAAAAAATCTTTCCACTCAATCACAGCAAACTCAAACAACATTTTACAATCATATCTGTGGCATTGCTATTCATATATACGGTCTTTGCTTGTTCACCACACAAGCATATGTTCCATAATTAAAGGGTTGAGTTTTTGTTTTTTAATGTCCTTGTACAGTGATGGTAAAGATCTTCAGGACTCTCTTTAAAGCCGTTTTACAAATAATCTGCTGCTTTTCCAAATGCACAGGTCTGTGAGATGCTTCATTTAGTTGTTTCCCCTCAATAATAGTGTGGGCCAAATGACTAACACGTCTTTAAGGAAACATTTTGAGAAATGTCAGCGGAAACCAGAGTGAGAAAAGAAAATGTGTGATGTGTACGGATGTGTTAAGGTCTTGTAAGCCTGGACTGCATGCGCTAATGTTAGTGAACTAGTGTCTGTCTCAGCGGTACAGGCGGAATGAATTATATATGATGCTTATAGAAAATAACCGTGTTCGACAACACCACCACCACCTCTGCCTTTGAGAATTTTCATGCACAAGTTAAGATTAATTTGCAATCAAGCTGTATAAGAAGCTCAAATCATGTCCATGTCTGACTCGGCCGTCTTCAGAAAGCAAGATAAATCTGTTACAGCTTGATAGCAAAGAAAATTCTGTCATCATTTACTCACCCTCATGTTGTGTCAAAACTGCATGACTTTCTTGCTTTTGGAGCATTTACATTACGCTACCAGTTAAAAGTTTGGAATAATTAAGATTGAATTTTTTTTTTTTTAAAGAGAAGTCTCTTTTGCTCACCAGGGCAGCATTTATTTGACCGAAAGTACTGTAAAAACAGTGATATTGGTACAATTTGAAAGAACTGTTTTCAATTTGAATATATTTTAACATGTAATCTATTGTGATCAAAGCTGAATTTTCAGCATCGTTACTCCAGTCTTCAGTGTCACATGATCCTTCAGAAATCATAATAATATGATGATTTTACTCAATTATTAATAATGTTTTTTTATTATTATCAATGTTTCCACGCAAGTATATTAAATGGGGACTGCACTTTCAAGCTTCAAAAAGCAACTTAAAAGTTTAAACTGCGGTTTTGGAATATAGTGCATCAGTCATTGCTTGTACATTCTTTAATGTTTCTCATTTGTGTTCCATAGAAGACCCAACATTCCATGGAAGTCAATGCGGGTCAAGAATGACACAACGGTGAGTAAAGGACACACTTATTATTTTGGACTTAACTATTCCTTCCACGTCCAACCTATGATATTGTCAGAGGATAGTGATGAAAGTACCGTGTTTTAGCTGATCGCCACTGAGCAATGCCACTAAAGGCATATTCACAATAAAGGGCCATTCACTCTGACAGCGATTTCAAGGGTCAACATGCTGTAAGTGGCAGCAACTGTTGAGCAACAACGTTAAATTGAATTCAGAATTTAACCACAGAGACTCAGCAACTCCCAGCGGTTGAAATCGCTGTCACTGTGAGCGCTCCTTAAGAGCAAAACAAACAAGTGCAGACAAAAGGTCTGTTTACCTTAGTGCAAAGCTAAAAAGCACTTCACAAGCTATAATGCAAAATACAACCCAGCTCGCTTAATCCAAAATAAAACATCTGACAAGACAAATTTCAACTCAACCAGACAGAGACTCAGCAACTTCTCAGCGGTTCCAGCGGGATATGAGTTGAGAGGAAAAATAAGTCAATGTTTTTGCGTTCCCCAGAGAAACTTTGTGTTCACTCGCAAAATGTTTGCATTCCCCCGAGAAACTTTGCATCAAACCTTTTGAGTTCTTTGTGAGGGAACACAAAGGTTTTGTGAAAGAACGCAAAAGCATTAAAATGTTTTTGTTTTTTTCACCCATTTCATATTTTTTCCTTTAGGGGCTTCATAGATTCGAGGTAATATAAGAATGCTGATTAATTGTAGGTTGTAATTCTCCAGTCATATAAAGCATCAAACTGACCCAATAACTCTGAGAAGCATGCATAACTAATGCTGACAGGGTAGGACATAATAATTAACATAATTCCAAAGTCATAATTTGGGATGGAAAAATGTCTAACCTTCACTACTACCATAATCTTTAAAGCAATCAATCAGTACCACATCAAAGTACTTATTGGTGAGTTTCTATTTGTACGTAATAGCTTTGATTCAGTTTCCAAACCTATAGTACTGCAATGGCCAGCAATAGTGCATGTAAACTGCGACTGGTGTCTGAATCATGTGCACATAGTGTGAAACTGATCCTATGCATGCTCAATTCATAATTTAACATTGTTTAAGATCTCCAGGGTAGGGTTGCACCAACCATTCGTGAGTTCTTACTTAAATTGGAACGTAAAATCCACACTAGAGGCTTAGTAACTCGGTAACTATTCGGTTGCACCATTTGTTCTTAAGGCAGAAAGTAACTCGCAGTTCGTAAACTCTCTGTAAAGTAATGCGTAGTCGAATAAGATGACGTTTACCGTCTATGATCCAATAGCAGCCGTCATATACGTCATCAAAAGTTAAAATGCTGTGAGTTTCAGTTTATCCTTCATTCTAACTTCTTCTGCCACACGTAACTAACTGTAAAAATAAGTTTACATTAAATACGATACTAGTTAATCATGAAAAATATAATAGGTAGACTATTTTATATGTACATAACATTGAGAAACTCTATTTGAAATGAATAAGGATCAATAAATAAAAACTGATACAAAAAACATAAGAAATGGCATTTATTTGTTATGGCTGATTTCATTTGACATGCACAACACGGACCGATGCACACAGAGGTTAGCCCAGTTAGCCCCTGTATGTAGATTGTGTTTGTGTTGAAGAGCTGCTAACAAAGTACGTGTATTCACATAATGTAAAACAAGAGCTTATTGAAGCAGTTCAGTCAGTCTGCTATTTTATTATAACTGTTACTCCAGGTTAAAGGCTTCCGTAAATGTAGAGTTACGCTTCAATTAAGTTTAATGGTGCAACTTAAAAAGATTTAGTAGTGCGCAACTTAGTGTCTCTTTACGTCAAAACTAGGCTACGTTGTAACTTAACACGCACAGTTGGTGCAACCGGCCCCAGATGCTGAAAGACTCAAAGTGAGTGGTGGTCTGTTTTGGAAGTCAATAATTAGCCCTTTGCGTCAAATACATTTGGAAACAACAAGAGAAAGCACCTTAACTTGGGGCAATGTAATGTTGAGCCAGTGGATTAGGGCATCGCTAACACTTTCAACTGAGAATTTCACGTGTTACGAAGAGAAGAGGAAATATTTTAAAAGGGTGTGCGTTGCGCATGTGCATTGCATGTGAAGAGTAATTTTAGATGCTATTATTAAGACATGTATAATTTAAATTAAATTTTATGCAATTAGTGTCATTCTGTCCATTGAACTCTCAATATTACCATCACCAAGGTCCAGTTTGAAGTAAATGCCACAAAATTTGTCAGTGCCTTGTTATTGTTATTCACTCAGATAATTCTCTCATTCTTATACTTTCATACAGACACACATTTACATCGACAAGAAGCTCCTCTAGTCTATTAATTTAGAGCAGCATAAAAAACGTACCACTGTTGATCAATGTCTTTTTTTCGTCCATTTTTTTTCTTTTTTTTTAACACCCATTTGGAAACAAACTTGCGAAATAATTTTGCCTTAGTTACAGTTACATTTACAGCGTTTTCCATCATTCACAAATGATAAAGGCCAGTTCACACCAAGAATGATAACTATAACGATAAACATATAGTTTTAAAAATCATTATAAATATAAAAGAATAGCAGAGTCCACACCACAACTATAGCAATGTCGGCAAAGGAAAGCAAATTGTTGGAATCACTTTCAGAATGATTTCAATCCAGCTGATGGATTATAAAAACATTGACAGCCAATCAGATTCCACCCTGCCTTACAGAGCTCGAGCATTTAAAGCGGCAGAGCGCGTTTCTAATAAACAGAACGTTATTATGCGCTCGTGTGGACGCTTAAATAGTTATCGCAATAGTTTTCGTTCTTGTTGTGAATGGGCCTTATAGGTCTGAGGCTTTCTTCACCACACACCACAAAGAAACCTGTGGACGACAAAATTCACCGAACACAGCGATGCTTAATTACAGGCTTCATCCCAAACGCTCCTCCTTACCGATGATGGAGTCCGACTGGCCTAAATTTGGTTGTAGGCACTAGCGCTAGAGAGGCCAGCAAGACGAGTATCCGAACTTGAAGACTATGTCGTTCAATCTCTTTCTGTCAGTTTGCAAACCTCCGCTCCATCCGACCGGCTGTTCACGGCACAGGTGAGACCCCTGAGACAGGTAGAGTGGGGGAAGGTACCAGTAGGTAGGCGAACGCTTTTAGGAAACCGTCTTCTTCCCACCTAACTCACCGTCCTTCCGCTCGATCCTCATGTAGGGCTCGAACGCTGAGGATCCGCACCCGTATCCCGATGGGAGTTCGTGATGGGTGCCGCCCAGGAGAGGCATGGTAAAGCAAAGGGAGGGTGGTGGCACTCCCAGACGAGGCGAAGGTGGAGTCCCACCTAAAGAAGACAGCGACAGTCCGAACGTCCCACCGTTGCCCGACCCGGGAGCCGTGGTGGTGCTACTCACCCCCGAGGAGGTGGACACGGATGGGCTGGCCAGTAGAGAGCCATTTCCGGGGTGCGGGTGAGCCAGCAGAGGGTTTGGGGGAGACAGGAGACGGCCCTGCTCCAGGAGACGTAGGATGTTGCACGTGGCGAGGGATTCGGAGGTGGACGACGAGCGCTTGTCGGTGTCCTTTGTCTGGTCCTTCTTCTGTTTGGTGCGGCGGTTTTGAAACCACACTTTCACCTGTGAAACGAGAGTGAAGTTTTTGAATAAATCCACACTATTTTTCAAAGAGGAAGCAATTTTGCCAGTGCTATACACTAACGGTTTCGAATTCGTTAAGAATCACCAAGACTGCATTTATTTGATCAAAATACAGTAAAAAAAAGAATAAATGGGGACCGTGATACATTTCTTTTGTAACATTATAAATGTCTGCATAACTGTTTCCTCATTGATAACAATAATAAATATTTCTTGAGTTTCAAATCAGCATGTTAGAATGATTTCTTAAATGGTTAGTTAACCCCAAAATGAAAATTCTGTCATTATTTACTCATCCTCATGTCGTTCCAAACCCGTAAGACTTTCATTCATCTTCGGAACACAAATGAAGATATTTTTGATGAAATCGGAGCAATTTCTGTCCCTCCATTGACAGCTAATCAACCGAAACTTTGGCACTTCAAAAAGTTCATAAAGAGATGGTAAAAGTAATTTTCAGTCCAAATTTTCTGAAGAGACTCGATTGTTTTATATGATGAACAGATTGAATTAAGGCTTTTATTCACATATACACAAACCTCAACAAACCTCATTGGTTCTTGCTGAAGCTCAAACGTGATGCGTAACACACGAATAAACCTCATTGGTTCTCGCACGTCAAGCGAACATGCTTGAGCTTACGTTTAACTGATGTGTGAGTTGATGAATGTTTATATGTGAATAAAAGCCTAAATTCAATCTCTTTATTACATAAAGAGATTGTGTCTCCAGAAAATTTGGACTGAACCGCTCAATTCATATGGATTCGTTTTACAATCTTTTAATGGACTTTTTGAAGCATCAAAATGTAGTTGCGTAGCTGTCAATGGAGGGACAGAAATCTCTCAGATTTCATCAAAAATATCTTCATTTGTGTTCTTAAGAGATGAACGAAAGTCTTACAGGTTTGGAACGAGTAATTAATGAAAGAATTTGCATTTCGTGTGGAACTATCCCTTTAAGGATAATTTGTCAAATAATCACTTTGAGAAATAACAACACAACTTCCTACATGGTTTGAGGTGCCATTCATGTCTGTAACATGTATTGTATGAGTTATGTAAAAAAAGTTTAATTTGTGGATCCTGTGTTTGGAAAAACGTGCCTTATAAAGCACCACTAATCAGGGAGTGTCTGTTCAGCAACACTGACCCACGGGATGCCACAGCAAAGCTTCTTCTTATGGCCTTCTTCATAAGCGAAGATCAACGAAGCATGCTGAAAAGTGCACTGAACTCATGTTAAACCGCTGCTGACCTCAGGTTAAAAAGTGCACTGAACTCTGCATGTCCTTGTCCTGCATGTTTAATTGATACACTGCTGCTTTAGTGCAGAGTGTATTCTGGGGTCAACGATGGGTCGAGATCAAGCTCTACTCGTAAGAAAATCAGGCCTATGAAAAATGCATTTCATCCTGACCGGGTTTTTACCTGTCACCTGCTGCTTTGACCCACCCTGGGGACCATAAAGTAGGACTATACATGCGCACAAACGCATCAACACATCGTGAGCTCTCAGAAATACACATTCACACTCATTTTCTCACTCTTAATGTTTAGAGCTCAAGAACATGGGATGATTGAGGTTCAGATCCCACTTCTATGAACCACGTCCATCGAGCAGAGCACTTCACACTTGTCTGCTACGTAAGACACTTTTGACGCTTTTCTCCGTGCTCAAGAAAAAAAAATAGGATTTTAGCTTTGGTACAAGTGCTATAGATTCATGGACATACAGAATAATAGCCAGAGTGATTTTAATGATATGTGTGCAATACTTGCTTGAGATAATATGAAACAATATTTACTTCTGTGATATAATTTGGAGTGAAATAGGATATTCAACGAGGAAAACCTAGGATTGGACTTCATTTTATCCAATGGGATCCATTGATTGAACTTTAAAAAAGGTTTGAAACACCACCAGCAACCCTTGGGTAAAACTTAAGAGGCCTTGATGACATTAGTTGAAAAGGAACATTATTTAATAGGTGAGGAAAATTATGAAAGAATTAGAAAAAAATAAATACATTTTTGTCATTTAGTATAACATGCCCCAATAAATCTACAACCTACTTCATGAATGTTATTTCAAATATATATCCTGAAGTAATTGTATTGTTTTCTCAACAATATTAAGCAGCACTTCTGTTTTCAACATTGATAATAAGAAATGTTTCCTGAGCAGTAAATCAGCATCTTAGAATGATTTCTGCAGGTTCATGTAAATTACATTTTAAAATATTAAATTATTTTATGCATAAATACAGCCTTGGTGAGCAGAAAATACTTCTTTCAAAAACATTTAAAAAATCTTACCGACACCAAACTTTTGAGTGTGTGTGTGTGTGTGTATTTATACTGTATATATATATAATCTAAACGCATCAACACATCGTGAGCTCTCAGAAATACACATTCACACTCATTTTCTCACTCTTAATGTTTAGAGCTCAAGAACATAGGATGATTGAGGTTCAGATCCCACGGCCATCGAGCAAAGCACTTAACTGCTATAAGTGTTAATATAAGCTATATAATTAATATTATATAGTTAATCTGCTATATAAGACACTTTTGACACTTTTCTCCGTGCTCAAGAAAACAGGTTAACATGTCAAGACACATGTTATACTAAATTTCAAGCATTCATGCACGTCACACTGTTTCAGTCCCTCTCGTTTGAGCAAACCGTTTTGCAAGCAGAAATAAAGCTGAGTTTGTAACACTGAGATCATGGACTCGGCGTGGCCATTAGTGTGAGGATAATGAGATTGTGTAGTGATCCCTTAGAGCTTACACCAGCTTGCTGATGCTATGGGCCCTATTTTAATGATCTAAACGCATGGGCTAAAGCGCAGGGCGCAATCTGAATTCACTTTTGCTAGTTTAACGATGGAAAAAATGGTTGGCGTGCTCGGCGCATGGTCTAAAAGGGTTGTCCCTATTCTCTTGCGTAATGGGTGTGTTTTGGGCGTAACGTGCAAAAAAACAATCAGTGTAATTTCCCATTCCCTTTAAAAGCCAGTTGCGCTCGCGCCATGGCGGAATCTGCAAGCGTTCAAAAACTGAACGCGTCTCCAGAGAGGAAACGGATCTGCTCGTGCGCGAGGTTAAAGCGAGCAAGCAAACCATATACGGGACAAGCCGGCTGAAACTAGCAAAAAACACTTGTGTCGCGCTTGGCACCGCATTGTGCCGGGTGTATGATGGGGCCCTTAGTGTTCCAAAGGCTCATTAAAGGATTTTAATTCACACAAAAACGAAAATTATCCCATGATTTACTCGCCCTCAAGACATCCTAGGTGTATATGACTTTCTTCTTTCAGCCAAATACAATCGGAGTTCTATTAAAAAATATCCTTGCTCTTCCAAGCTATGGTAATTGAGATTTTGTTGCCCAAAAAAGTGCATCCAGCCATCATAAAAGTAATCCATACGCCTCCAGGTTAATAAAGGCCTTCTGAAGCAAAGCCATGTGTTTTTGTAGGAAAATATCTACATTTGTGACTTTATAAACTAGAATCATTAGTTTCCGTTAACAGCTGTATGTGAGTCGAGTTTGGGCGGAAGAGTGACCTTTGACCCGACGCATGACTTATTGATGAACGCGGAAGCGCAGAGAATAGAGCATAACAAAACAACACGGAAGTCTAGAAGTCTAAAACAAGGATTTTTAAACAGAAATGTGGGAGGAGCTTGAGTTTGCTTCCCAGCCCTGTAGTGTGGTGCAGGTATGGCATCACTTTGAAGGCCGAAACGCAGGAGCAAGTTGCATTTTAGCACTTCCGGTTCCATCACCCCGAAGTAAATGTTTTTTTTTTTAAATGGGATTTCGGTTAAATGGCTGAAAATAAGGTCTGTGGTGAACACAAGCTCAATAGACACAAGCTGTTTTAAGCTGTTACGTGTCTTGAAAAAGGTGGTTGCAAACAAGAGGCTAAATGTGACTAAACGTCATCACGCCGGACAGGTAAACTCAGTCCGCTTTTACAGCCTCATTCTGATTATAATTGTGCTCTTATAAACTATTCTAGCTCAAACATTCTGGGAAAATATTTTTATATTTATATTTTATATACAGTTTAACATTATATAAAACTGAAAGAGTTGAGGGAAGTTCAGTGATGGTGACGTTGAATTCCTGGGACCGTGGTTTGTTTATAGCCTACCTTTAGCTCTTTACTTCTGCCGACTGCATTTAGGCCTCAAAATTCATAAAAGTTTTATGGTAATTATCTTGTTGGACAAAACGTGCAAGTATCATAAACGTCTGTTGATCACAGAGTTTGTTTTTAGCAATAATTCAAAAGCCGTTGGGAAAATCCTATTGGGTTTTTGTCGAGGGAACCAGCGTGATGTGAACCGGTTGGCCTAGAAAGTGACGTCACACCTGCACCACGGGTTTGATTACAGGTTACAAATTAGAAGTCTAAAACGAGGATTTTTAAAAGAGAAATCTGGAAAGAGCTTAAGTTTGTCGCACAGAACTATGTGTTTGAACCGTGAGAGGCGTCAAAGCTTACGCTACTCCTACATCCTACGTCATGCGTTCGAGGTCACTCTTCCGCCGGAACTAGACTCGCGTAACGCTGTTGCCGGAAGCCAGTGATTATAGTTTATAAAGTTATAAATATAGATATTTTTCTTACAAATACGCATCGCTTCACTTCAGAAGGCCTTTATCAACCCACTGGAGTCATATGGGTTACATTTATGATGGATAGATGTGCTTTTTGGAGCTTCAAAAACTCAATTCGCTCCCATTATTAAGCTTGGAAGAGCCAAGATATTTTTTAAAATACCTCAGATTGTGTTTGGATGAAAGATGAAAGTCTTATATACCTAGGATGGCTTGAGGGTGAGTAAATTATGGGATAATTTTAGGGTAATTAAAATTTTTGGGTGAACTAACACTGTGACACATCAATGTATTTGAGTAAGCAAAATATGTACATATTTAAAGGTTTTATTCTTATTGCTATGTGTTTGTAGTACTATGACAAATGTTGTTTTTTAGCCTATAGTTGGCGAGCTTAACTTGCTTTAGATTACAAAACTCAGCCCTAGAACAGCATTCAGCTTTACTGTGATTTTAAGCAGCGTAAAAGAAAAAAAAATACAGGAGTAGAGGAGAGAAAAGACGAAAGCAAATCTCTTCAATCGTACATCTACACTATTGGAATGAAATCCTCTTTAATGAGATCGAGGGTTCACTGCTGGGGCAGAGATTACCAAACGCAGGATCTGCATGACCTGGATTTGGTGCGTCGTCCCAATCCACTCCGCTCTCGTTCTCCGCTCTCAAACTCAGCACAATGCACTGGTGCACAATGAACTCCAAAGCGTGTTCATCAGATATTTTTGCTATCCTACTGAAACCATATCAGTGCTCCTGTAATTTGAGCTCCTGCGTTCTCCACCATAACCTTCTCTGTGTGTTTGCGTGTGTCGTTCTTCTGTGTATGTAGGCATGAATGATGGTTATTTCATGGACTGTAGTCAGGGTAAATGGTATATTTAATGTGACACAAATGAAAATGAGGTAAGTATGTTGACAAGGGCACTCATTCATGAAGCATACTTAAAATTGTACCTTATTTAATTTTTACATTTATTGATGCACAGCTTGTGTGTCATGAATGAGGTCTCATGAGTTTGCATTTTATATTCCTGACTTTTAATTTAAGCATACAAACTTGAATTCAATGCAATTTAGATTTGAATATTGGAGTCAAATTAAAATGATGGATGGATGGATGGACGGACGGACGGATAGATGGACAGATAGATAGATAGATAGATAGATAGATAGATAGATAGATAGATAGATAGATAGAATTTTGCACAACCCTGACCAACACATTCAAAATTCTATTGTATTATGAACACCTGTTCCTCTGATGATCCTTCAGGCACTTTTTTTTTGTTGACCCCATCCAGAAACTGAACTGCCCGCTCGCTGCCCTCTTGATCCCACACATGTGATAACGCATTCTGCTTATTCCTCTTGACCATTCTCTGACCTCTCTTCTTTGAAAAGCTATTAGGTCATTAATCTCATGCATCTTTACCCAGGGATTTTTCCAATAGCCGAGGCCTGAGTTGATGTCTTTACACTGTGTCCTAACCGGATACGATAAGATTCCAGCGACAAATAATTTGTATGTCCACACTAGACGCGAAGCGACTGCGAGATGCATCAAAATCAATCAAAACCCACAGCCAATCAGAGCGTTCAAGTCCTCCTGGGAAGTTCGTACGTAGGAGGTGGGAAGTCGTGCTTATAACGGCATGTGCGTTCAAGTCACTTTCGTCGGAGCAAAATGGCGAAGTAGCCTACTTTCTCTTAATTAATTACACAAAAATACAGTAAAGTTCTCAAACTCTTGTTCTAGAAAATGAAGAACAAAGAAATGTGCATCAGGTGTAGGCTACTTTGTATTTTTAATTAATTTATGAAGCCACTGCCAACACATCGTTACATGTTATATTGTTATATTATAATACTATCATATTCTGTGTTGGCGATTAGCTAACTGAGCTGTTAATAGAAAAGCCGGACAATATCACAGCTAAATACCTTTACGTATTGTGTATTCCGCCATGTTAATCACTGACACGCCCCCAACTCGTAAAGATCGGAGCTTAGAGAAAATCCCGAGCTGGTATTTACAACATTGTGGTGGCGTTCAAGTGCGTTCAACTCGTAAATACGATACGAGATGACTTGAACGCACCATCATCTTGACGGCACTCGCAAGAAAATGGATAAGTAGCTACATAATCAAATTCACAAATATTACTCCATTTAAACATTATTAAAAATACATAGGCTACTGAGTTACTAAAACAATCTTTACAGTTCACAGTTTGAACATTCTTGTTTCCATTTGTTTAATTTCAAGATCTGAGGAGAATTATCCATTGTTGCTTTTACAGAAAGCTGGAGCACTAAATGATATTCAAAGTCACATTGCATGATTTTAACATTAAATAAAGCACATAAACAGTACCTGAGATTATCATTGCCACACTTTATGTTTGTTGTTCCAGCCGCGAAGTCGCAGAAAAATAGAAATCGTTTCTAAAATAGAATCGTCGCGGCTGGTTAGGACAAACACTCTGATTAACATGGAAAAGATGTCTTATCTATTTTATCGCGCGTCGCGTGTAGGCTATAGTTAGGACACGTGTTAGAAACTCTCTTGCACACACAGTATGGGCTATGGCACAACATATGTTTTGAGGTGAACATAGGCTACTTGTGCTAGAATGTCCATGTTAGATGTTGTAGCCTACACACACTGTAACATGCAGCACGCGTGTGTAATGGTTATGGAAGGGAAAATGAGCATTATTGCATGCATATCTAATTCTTTCTTCCTCACTTGCTGATCATCCCAGTTGCACATGTTTAACCTCTTGCCCTCGTACCCTGATACTTCTTTCTAGTGTTATCGAAGCACATGTTCGCGCAGGTTCAGCCAAGGGTCAACCCGGTCTTACCGATGGCTGGTAGATATGGCTCTATAATCCTCCTAACAGCAAAAGCATTTGGACTATTATTAGTCCCCTTCCCCCAGCACTGGCTGACGGGACCCGCGTGCAAGTGTGATCAGGCAAATTAGGCTTACCCTGTGTGGGCAGATACTGATAGAGAGTGCCCTCTCAGTGGATTAAAAGGCATCCCTGCTGAACCACAGCGCCTCTAGTGGTCCACATTCAACAGTACAGTCTAATCTCCAATGCAGCATTTGCATTCCCAACTTAATTCAATTATTTTAAATTATTTCATGTAGCCTACATTTAAAACACTGTACTTTGTTATATTAATATATTTATATTGTTATATTATTTTAGATTTCAATTATTTTAAATTATTTCATGTACATTGAAAACACTACTTTTTTATATTAATATAATAATATTGTTACATTAATTAAGAAAAAATAAACATTCAAATCTGATGTGATGGGGTTTCATAATCCATCTCTCTATTTTCTTCTCCTACTTTTGGAAAAACATAGAAGTGCAATATATATATAAATATTGCTTTTGGAGCAAATATTTTTCAAAAAAATATATATGTATTTTTTTATACATATATTTTCTAAACCCGATAGTATGCTAGAAGGCTAGAAGGTTGTGCAAAATTGGCTTCCTTTTAATTCATGAGTGTGAATTAAATCCTAAATGAATACCCAACATGAAGTTAATTTGGAATGATAGGTAGTGGCATTCTGAGAAATAAAGTATTCTTCCAAACATTTTGTTTTTAATATAATATAATGAAATATATAAACTAAATGCAAATGATTGATTCGATATATCAAGCGCCACTAATATTCACTAGTCCTGACGGTGTTCAGATCCGAGTCTCTTAAAGCAGAGTTAAATGTGTTGTATTTTTCTGTTCTGTCTGATCCTATCAGATAATTGTATTACAATCTGGCCAGCGAATGACAAACCAAAGACTTACATGCAAACACCGTCAGCCCCTCAATCTCATCAACTTTTCCGCTCCTCTGAGGTGTAATGTAAAGGCCTGGCCAGTGCTGGTGAAACGTTCACATGGAGCGAATGCCAACCACATCCAGCGATGAAACTTACCTAACACTGTCCCCTTTAAACTTTCAGATTGTCTGAACTGGGGTCTTTCTTGTTCTTCTAGACCTCATCTCATCTCTTCATGCCAGACGTTACGTTACTTTACATGCTGTCTGGGTGTAGAAGAGAACAATGCACAACAAAAGCATTCGTACGGTCACCAGCTCAGCAAGGCATGAGTGAGTGAAAAGCAACCAGCTAGCTGTCTTTCTGGTGAGAGTCCTTCTGTCCTCGACTGAGATATTTGATTTAAAAAAAGGAAAATGGCAAGTCTTTGGCTTGATTAAGACAAAACCAGTGAGAAAGACAGAGACTGTGGAGTGTTGAACACCTTCAACCCACTTTATATAACGTATTCCTGAGTGAAACAGGATGATGTTTCTTCTCCCAAAACATTAATGGAAACCCTTCATTTCAAGGTAAAGGGAAACACAACCGGCTCAAAAGAGTGTTCAAAAGAGGATGACAAAAATGGTATTCTTATATATCATTAGCACAAGAATTTATGTGCATGTATGAGAGTGTGTGAGTCCAACACTTTGAGGCAACATGCAAAATCTTTTCATATCAAATTAAATAAGTCCTTCTGTTCTGTCCTTTGATTAACTCTAACTCAAAACCAGTGAGAAAGACACAGACTATGTGTCAACTGTCAACGACACCTTCAAACCACTTTATAATAATAATAATAATAATAATGCATTTTATTTATAATGCACTTTTCTAAAACCCAAAGCGCAACAGTAAAAAAACAAAACAAAAAAAACAAGGACAATACAACAATTAATTAAAAATGTCTTAACTTTTTTGGTGCGTTTATATAGTCAAACATATTTCTGAGAGACAGGATGTTTCTCTACCCAAAAAACCCAAATTTCAAGGTATAAAGAGAAAAACAACAGGTTCAAAAGATTGTTCAACTACAAAAGGAGAAAAAAAATGACAAAAATGGTAATTTTATATGTGACCCTGGACCACAAAACCAGTCACATGGGTACATTTTTTGACATCATCTGAAAGCTGAATAAACAAGCTTTGAATTGGTGTGTGGCTTGTTAGGATAGGACAATATTTGGCTGAGATACAACTATTTGAAAATCTGGAATTTGAGGGAGCAGAAAAATCGAAACACTGAGAAAATTGCCCATATAATGCATTGCTGGCGATTGCCACAAATATACCCGTGCGACATGTGACTGGTTTTGTGATCCAGGGTCACATATATCATTAGCACGAGACTTTTTGTGCGTGAATGATTGCGGAAACACGCTGCTGGCTGTATTGATGAAAAGATTGAGCACAGTCTCAGTCGAGGCTTTCAGAACTGCCAATTTATTTCTGTGAAAGCCACGGTTTAACACCGCGAGGACCTGCGAATTCAGCCGGTCAGACTGAATGTTTGCCAGCCCAAAAAAATGTGCTGCCCATGTTTGTTCTATCAAACATATTTGGCTTTACAACCTGATAAATCATAATCCCAGTATGTGGCCTTTCATGGAAGTGTCCAGGTTGAAGTGGAGCCCTGGTTTCTGCTTATGTTAGTTAAGGCCACACTGATGGAAGAGACTCATTGTGCTCGACTCTGAACGGTCACTCACTCGGCTAATTAAAACATCTAATTTGAATCAATGCGAAGAAACAAAGTTCTGCAGAAACCCTGTTCATTTCCTCGAGCTTTAAATGAGCAGGTCGGGATGTAGTTGTTCTTTATTTCATTTTTCTATGAGCCTCTCATTCAGTGATGCTAACTCACAGACTGGTCACACACACGCTCACGGCAGCATCTCGGATCATGAATATCTAGCAGATCTTCTCCGTGATCAATGCGTCACACACTCATGTGTGGTTCAGGTGTCCTGCTGTGTTACGCTGGAGCGGGGAGCCACCTGCTGGGGACGGGCTCTGCCCAAAAACACACATTTGCATGGGAATTCCTATGATTTTTAATACTTTACGTTTAGCCAAATGCTAAACTGATCCTGTGAGAAGCCACAGATGAAAGCTGCCTTTAAACCTTCATCTTCATCATGACACCGACACACACTCATCGGCTCTATGAATTTGTAATGCAGTTCATCAAAATTAAAAGTTGAATAAACTCTTTAAAAGCTCATAGTGGTTTCCTATATACAATTACAAAAAGAATACTATGATGGTATCATGATGGTGTCATATGGTAATATCTGCCTATCTATCTATCTATCTATCTATCTATCTATCTATCTATCTATCTATCTATCTATCTATCTATCTATCTATCTATTAATCCATCCATTCATCCGTCAATCTGTCTGTCTATCTATCTATATGTCTATCTATCCATTGTCTATCAATCCATTCATCTATCAATCTGTCTGTCCATCCATCGTCTATCAATTAATCCATCCATCCATCATCCATCCATCCATCCATCCATCCATCTATCCATTCATCTATCAATCTGTCTGTCCATCCATCCATTGTCTATCTGTCTATCAATCAATTAATCCATCCATCCGTCTATCTATCTATCTATCTATCTATCCATCCATTGTCTATCTATCTATCTATCTATCTATCTATCTATCTATCTATCTATCTATCTATCTATCCATCCATCTATCTGTCTGTCTGTCTGTCCATACAATGGCATTATCTTGAGGAAAATATTTCTCACTTTGCCTATATTTTTCATTAATGCAAGCCAATATATTTCCTTGAAATTGTAAAGGAAAAAAAGTTCAATCTTAAACCTGATCGTTGAATTCTAATTTGAATTTGAGTTTCTATTATCTTCTAGACTGACCAGTTTCTGTATTCTTATTAAATCATAATGAGAGAGAAAACAATTAAAGACTTGATAATTACATTCCAATTTGATGCAAGAAACCATGACTTTTTACTTTATGAATCGTCACTTTTCTCAAACGAGTCCATTTAGAGCCACATGGATTGAGTTTGAAGCCAACAATAAAAACAGCTTTCGTTTATTGATGGCGTTTACATTCATATTTTAATCAAAGATCGTGTCTGTCATTATGAAGTTTCTTATGCACATTTTCTCTTTCAGGAGAAAGAGACTCAATGAAAAGGTGAACAGTTTATCACGATGTGTTGCAGAGATCTAGTCGTGTTTTAGTGCCATTGCAAATGTCTCCACAACTGAGGCGCAACAAGTCTCGTGCGCGCGCCTGACAGGAGATGGTCCTTCCTTCCTTTCTTCCTTTCTTTCTTTCTTTCTTTCTTTCTTTCTTTCTTTCTTTCTTTCTTTCTTTCTTTCTTGTCTCGTGAAATGCATGTTTCATAACAATCAAATGTGCAGAACTCGGGCGCGCGCGGCTACATATTTCTCCCCATCTTTGTAAATCTTTAGTATATAATTAATGGTGTTGGATGAAATAGATTTAGATTCAGATGTAAACTGAATTATTGAATATTGCGATGTCCTTCAATATCGCTGGAAACATAACACCTAGATGTCACTGTGATGCTGAAGCATATGAAAATGAATGCGCATTAATTATAAAATGATTTAAAGTCTCAGACCCGCAATTAAACGTTAAACGTCTACGTTGCATGTGCATTACTCTTCGGGTAAAGTTTGTTATTTTTCTTTCAGTAAATAGTACTTCTGTAAAGAGAAATATATTAAAAATTTTCAGGGGAATAAACTGAAATGCAGATATATTTTGCACATGCCGAAATGGAAGCTTGAGGCACCAAGGGAATTTGTATGAGTATTAGCACTTACAATCTGTGTTATAGGCCTATGTAAATTTAAAAAGCAATTTCATGCAAATGCTTTTTGTTGTATTGAACACGATTTGTTGAGCGTCTCCAAAGTCTTTGGTTGAGTTTTACTGCAAGCATCCGTTCAAAACGGAAATTATTTCAGAGAAACTATTTAAATGCTGTATTTATCTTTTGAAGTTTAATTAAAACTTAATTAAGCAGAATATGCAGATTATTTTAATATTTTATAGTTAATGAACTCCGTTATGCTGCTATAATTTAAATAGTTCATGCTGCTTTGACAGAATATTTAACACCATTTAATTGTTTGTTTTTTTATATTTCAATTAAGAAAAATCTTAATATTAGTGATTACAAGAGTTCTATAGAAATATGTTATACAATAAATCTATTTGCCAGAGTTATTTCGACTGAGCCAGTAATACACCGTTTAAAGCTGACTATAAGTTATTTTGATTCATCCATCTATTTTCCCATTTGACGCATATATTCATGGACTTTCATGGATCATCAAGAGATTAATGCTAAGAGAAGAACTGGACTGGTCACTTCTTTTGTTTTTCACCATTTTAATTTTGAATGATCCCGTAGTTTGAAAATATATATATTTTTTAAAGAAAAAATATTCCATGTATGAGCTCATTAAAAACTATATGCATAATAATTATAATTTTAGATGGACTATCACAGAAAGTATATCAGTTGCGCGTGTAGCCAGACCAAAACGTAGGCTACAAAACATACTTTTTATTTCTTATAACCATAATGCTGTTGTGTCTATGTTTTCCCCCTCAAACTCCATGTGTTTGTATGAAAATATATCCAAGTGTTTTACAAATTCACGTTAATATTTCCAGCTGTAATAATGATCTCAGTCATGCGCCCCTAGTGTTCAAATTCTGACCACATTTATAGCCTACTAAAAAATATATATATTTTTCCCATTTTTTTCTTCATTTTAGAAAACACAGGCCTATTTAATTGTACAGTATAACTGCGCAGATCCATACGAAATTAGAATAGGTTTTTTATTAATTCATTCATTCACTCTAAAAAATGCTGGGTTGCTTTAACCCAGTTTTGGGTCAAATATGGACTAACCCAACGTTGGGTTAAAAATGCAATTTAAAAATGGACAAACCCAGCCGTTGGGTTACATTTTTAATGCAATTTGTCTATTTTTAAATTACATTTTTGTCCATTTTTGATTTTGTTCAAAATGCAATTTGTCCATTTTTTAAATTGCATTTTTAACCCAACGTTGGGTTAGTCCATATTTGACCCAAAATTGGGTTAAAGCAACCCAGTATTTTTTTATTCGTTTCAATTCATTCATTTCTATTGTATTGTAACAATTTGCCAGTGTTTTGTTTGGCTCAGATTATCATTAAAACATTATAGAATATTTGAAACCATAACTGCAAACATCATAATATTTCTCCATTAATCGTTTAAAAAAATAACCCCTTGCATGTGGCAGCAATGCGGTCAAACTATTGTTTGAATTGAATCATTGCCAGTTTAAATTTACATTGTATTGAATCATCTTTTTCATGGCGATCTAAGACCCGTGGTCTGTGCAGATAATATATTGGAATTGCTTTGAAATTGCTACTTCATTGTGTACTATTCATAAAAAATACCGCATTAAACCGAAATTGCTTGTGTTTGGAAAATTGACTATGTCCACATAAAGCCGTGCGTCTACACACGTGTTTGTGTGATTTATTGAGGTGATTTATAAAGTAAATATACAGGATATTCTCTGTGTAATAGTCTATTTTGACACATGCCTGATTTAGTCATGTCAGGTGGATCCGTGAGTAACACATTAGTCGTTTAATCGTATCAATTTTGTCCGAGGAAAGTGATTATTCGATATTTTTAATCACTTGGATAATACCATATGGCTAAAATCAGACTAAAGTAAATGCAACTTTATGAATTCCGACACGTAAAAAAAAACGAGACAAGTAAATATTCAGTCTGAAGTGACGCAGTTCGTAATGCATGAAAGATGACTGGACAACTGAGGCCCCATTTCTTTTTTTTCACGTCTGGATAAAGAAATGCTCCGCCCACTAACGCCCACTGTGCGAATACTAATTATGAGTATTGTGCACATAACAATGGAAGCTGACATGCAGCATTTGCAGACAGGAGATTGTTAACTCTCGCGCACGATTTGACGTTAGATTTTTGCCAGTTTCCACACCACCTGTAATCAGTAGCCATTGCTTTGACAAAACAATTAACTTACTAAAACGAATTATTTATTTATTCATTTGTTTGTTTGTTTATTCAATCGTTTGGGTGTCCATTTATTCATTCATTTAGCCTACTTATTTTCCGTTTATAGGCTATAATTCTATTATTCAGAATCATTCAACGATCATTTTTTTCATATCCCAACTTATATGTATATATGTGTGTGTGTACATATAGAATATATAATTCCCCTATATATATATTGTATATATATACTTATATATATATATATATATACTTAATTAATCGTCCATTTATTCATTCATTTTTTATTTATATTACTTATTTTCCTCCGTGTATTATTAATTATATTATTTATATTGAACAATAGATATATGGTTGTTTATTCATATCCCAACTTATATAGGCTATTTATTATTTACTTATTTAATCGTTGGTGCGTCCATTTATTCATTCATTTTTTTTTTATATAGGCTAGGCCTATTTACTTATTTTCCGTTTATTATTAATTCTATTATTCAGATTCGACGGTCGTTTCATGGTCGTTTCTTCATAAACAAACTTATTTTATTTACTATTAATTTATTTATTTATTTGGGCTATTTATTTATCTATCCCACACACCGTCCTTTGTGTTAAACTTTTTCAGCTTTTACAATTATTTTCATTTAGCCTTCAATATTGCATTTTCTTTGCGTTCATTGTATTTTGACATTGTCATTGAGGATATTAATGCACTCTCATGTAAAAAAATGTCTGTAGTTTTATAAGACAGTAAATATGTTTTGTGGTACTCGCACTGTAAAAATCAAGAACAATATGCATATTAAGAGTCATTTTTTAAATAATAGACAGTCTCCAAAAGAAATGTTGAAAATGGACACAAAGAGCTGATGTAAATGCTTCTTTTTCAATCTACTGATGCATTTTACATACACCTAAATTAATTTAGGGCTAAATCTAAACCCCTTAACCGCTATACATTGGTACAATAATAAATAATAAATAAAACACTTAAAAATCGATAAAACAACTATGATCTGATGTCATTAAACATATTACATGAAGAAGAATTCTGCTGAATTCACAAAGACAATCAAATTGCAATTTTGAACTGTTGTCATATATATATATATATATATACAGCCTAATAATAATAAATACATCAACCATGCAACAAAATATTTTAGAAAAAAAACATGCATTTATGTATTGCATTAAAAAGCAGTGCGTAATTCAGAAGTGAAGCGCGCTATCATGTCTTTCAAGCACGGTTCCGTGTCGTACCTGTGTTTCCGACAGATTGAGCTGTCTCGCGAGCTCCGTGCGCTCGCGCCCGACCACGTACTGACAGCGCGTGAACTCGAGCTCGAGCCGGTAGAGCTGCTCCGCCGTGAAGGACGTGCGCGTGCGCTTCGGCCGGTCCAGATCCAGGCCTTTCGGCAGCACGATCTCCCGGATAGTGCCCTTGGCGTCTGTTCGGGACACACACATCATTTACTTTGTGTTGAGATAGAGCAATTTCTCGTAGATTATTATGAGTGGGACAATCCCTTATTGAATAGGGCAAATATATTGTGACGCGTTTTATGAAAATAAGTGTTTAGATATATTTTTTTCATGACAGGACATATTAAACAGACTATGAACTTCATTATAAAGGTTTGTATTCCTTACTCGTTTAACTGGTTAGTGCCAGCTTATAGAAGAAGGAATAAAATAGTTTAATCGAGATTCGATTTTGTTTTACCAATATGCAGTTTCTAGCACACAACTCATGAGTTTCCAAAGGAGTTGCCAAAGAGAAGTCCAGTATCTTGATGATTTTGCCCTTCTGCTGAGGTTATAGTTTGAAATGGCATCATGTTACATTTGTGGACATTTTATGCAAGTATTTACCTAAGCAGACCAGAGCAGATTAACGATAATTATATTAGTTGGCAATCACTTTAAGACTGTTTTATCAACATGAAACATAATTATCAACACAGTGATACTACATTTTATTGATATCACGACTGACATGCGACAGCAGAAATCATGGTGTCAGATAATAATGTATTAAAGAAAATGTCTGTGCTAAGTATGCTCAACGCATGATGCAATATATGTTCCATCAAAAGCATTATGCCTTGGATAATATATATTGGGAAGCCATAACCAACGCAACATTTTTATTTATCATCATATGTTTCCATCTATACAATTCATTTCTATGTCACTTTCAAATTTAACATGCAAGTTGTTTTGAGTCTGTGTGCATGAGATGCAACAGCATCATTAAACCCAGGAAGATTATTATTATCCTCAGGTAATGAAATTATACAGAACTTTTCGATGTAACCCCGTTGATTCCATCATTTTTAATGAAACCAAACATATAGTGAATATATTTTTAAATGATCATTGAATTGAAGAAATTGAATGTTCCAACTGAGAGACTTATTTTGAAATCCTTTGACCTGGAAAACATCTATTAGTAGCCTCAAATAAAACAGCACCATGACTTTACCTAAAACTGCAGTATTTTGGGAAAAAAAATAAATAAATAAAAAATCATACATTGCAATGAGTCATATCTGTCAGGGTGGGAGTACAAGATGATACTTGGCTTTTCAGAACTTTAAAAATGGTCATTATTAAACTATATGATATTATTGGAATGGATTCAATCAGCTCTATTTTCGAAAATGAAGTGGTGAAGTATTAATATTCAGCCTGACATTCATAGCTCCGCCTATCTGATGTCTGCCTGGCAACCAAGCTCAGTATATAGGATCACACTTTGATGAACTGTAATGTCACAATAAGATTCATGGTATTTGTTGATATAGAGCAGTGAGATGTTAATGGCGAAAGCGTCTGTGATTGCGTTTTCCTCGCGGTTTAATATGAGCGCGAGCTCATCGAGCATGACGACACAGACGAGCTGACCTTTCAGTGACCCTGATCTCACGAGGACTCGGGCGTATTCAATAGCAGCTTTAAAAACAAATAGTGGCACCGGGGATTGTGTGGGGATTGTGGGCTTCCAGAGCCGCACACACACCACTGCAGGACTGTTGCTCTGACAGTTTCAATTTCACAAAGCATTTAGTGTCCATCTGAATCAAAAGTCTTGGTCTTTAAGAGCATTTAATCATTTCATTTCCCTGATGTATGCTACCTATACATTATTATAAGCCACAGATATGGCTAAACTGAAAACATATAAATGCAATGAATAGTCTAATTTTTAAAGCATAGCTATTTATTAACAATAGCCTACATATTAAAAGTCGTTATAGCTGATGCAAACAATTCAGATGATGGTCAAATATTTAGTGCATTGATATTATTTAAGCATTATTAGTGCCGTTTTTATTTTAAAAATTGGACCATACGCTGCTCATCTTTTCTTGTTTTTAAAACTGAAATGGGAACACGAACAAATGCAAAAGGGTTAATTTTAAAATTATTTCTGATGTTGTGAGTATTATTTAGTGATTTTTTGCATGGACCTATTATTCCCTTTTCTCAATTTAATAATAGAAATATTTTATCTGTGTGAATAATATGTGCTCTTCCAAATAAATATATACTGTGGATTGTGTTAAAAAAAATGGGCCACATATTGAGATATTTTTGGGGAATTTAGAACTGACTAGTGTTTGCATTTTCTATGTTTTTGCTGTCGTTGTTAATGTTGTTTTAGCTTATTTGTTTTATCTCTATACACTCATGTTTGATGATGTTCAATACATAATCTCTTTCATAAACTTCAAGCAATATAAAAGACACACCTCTCGAAAACAATGATTTTAAACAGCCTATTTAATATTTATTTAATATTTATAATAGCCTATTTATAACATATATCTATTATATGTTTCAGATAAACTCACTGCATAAAACTGTATGATGTTTTACATATTTGTTCAATTTCAGATATTGATGTAGGCTATATATTTCATTTAATAGGCATCCTTTTAATATTTTGCTGTGGCCTATTGGCAGTTTATTTTGTGCATCAATTTTTGTATTAATGTGTGACATTAATTGTAAATTGTAAACGAATCTCAGATATTTTTGGCGTACATTTAATACTAATAATCTTAAAAAGAAAGGTTCTTTATTGGCATCTATGGCTCCATGAAGAACCTTTAATAACCATGGAATCTTTCCATTCCACAAAAGATTCTTTATAGTGGAAAACGATTCTTTGGAATTTTAGAATGTTCTTCACACTAAGAAAAAAACGGTTCTTTGATGGAATCTCTTTTTTATGGAACCTTTTATTTTAACAGTGTAAGCTACGAGAATTAAGTAAAATACAAAACCAATAAATAGTTTTGTGTAAATTTAAGCGGATTTTGTTTAAGACATTAGTAAAATATTTATTTATTTATTTTTACTAAATAACGCCTATTCAAAAACAAACAGGAAATGATGTAGTCCCACAGATTTACAGTAAATATTCGCTCCCTCACCTCTGACCAGAATCCTTCGACAGTAGTCCGGATCGACTCCTAAAAGTTTATCGTGTCCATCCTCGCTGGAGGAGGTCGGTGTGGACGCCGAGGTCCCCGGTGTGTCGGTAGAGCTCTGCACAGGTGACCGGTTCCCCACTTCCGTCCGGCTCTTAGAGTCTCTCGCGCGCTCACGGCACAATGCTTTGGATCCACAGTGGTTTCGGTCCTCGGCGATTCCATCGCCCATACTCGTGGCTTGATCAAACATCTAATAATTGAACTATTTTATGTGTCCACTTACTTTTATTGGGCTATTTTCAGCTTAAATGAATAGTCTGCGTAAATTCTTTCCTGACAGAAATGGGGAGATTATCGATTATTCCCAAAACAACATCAAATTAGAATCCAGCGACGGAACCGAATTTCTGCCCGAATGTTTTCGCATGTTCCGGCATCGGGCGTCCATGCAGGAGGAGATGTGTAAAGAAGGGAAGGAAGGTGGAGGTGGAGGGGGCCCTGTGGGCATGTGGAAGGACCCTCCTCAGCTATAGGATCGCGCTCAACCCAAAATACATTGTGCATATATGCGCTGGGCTTCAAGGTCTGTGACCGAGGCACTGGGAGGCGCTTCACTGCTTAACCACGTAGAAGTAATTCCACACACCAAACATGGACCCGAGCAGCGCAAACTTTCCCTTTCCCCCCGTGCATGACTTATATAGTCAATTTACTCCATGACTACACTGAGTGTTTTTTCTTTTTTTTCTCTCCGTATTTGCTCTGGGCTGGGTTACAGAAGCCCTGGAGGAAGAGCCATCGTATTTCAGGATTTCTTCGGGAGGAGGGAGGTGCTCATTTTTACGTGGGACCAAGTCAGGAATATCCTATAATCAGAGACAAAATGCAAGTAAATAAATAATATCGGCCTATTATCGGTCTACTCTCAACACAATCCGTTGGCTTCAGCCGTCACGTTAACATGTAATTCTAGATGTATATGGGATTTTATTTTATTTTGACTGACAGCAGTGACGTCACTTCCGGAGTGTAATCCATCAATTGATTGATAAACAGACGAGTAAGAGCACGAGGTGCTTTCAACGCCCGTTAGCCTTCAGCGCAATGTGAATGAAACTATCCCTGTTGTCTGTAGACTTTATGCTACTCGGTAAGTAGTTTTTTGAATTCGCGTTTAATTCATTTATAGCGCTCGCTAATAACGGACAAGGCAAATGTGTTCGAATGCGTCATGATTATAAGCGCCTAAAAATACGGCACGATTATTTAATTAGGCTAAGTCTCTTTTTTTTTTTTTTTACTAAATCAGCAAGGAGAGGAACACTCCGAGGGACGTAATATTTATCTTGCAGAGATACATTAATAAATCAACTTAAGTAGCCTAAACTTAAACTCTTTCAAACTGAACAAAATATAGCCTAGGAAAAAACTAAAGAGCATAATTATTGACACTATATTGTTTTAGCTACCTTTTTATTTTTTAAATTGACAAATGCACAGCTAAATTCCTCACAACGTTTGTGCAAGGGAGAATGTGCCTCTACAAGAAGGGTCGGTTTGTATGGAAAAGGTTGATTTATCATTTATCAGCGATGCCATAAGAACACTTTTAGTTCCCCAAAGAACCTTTCAGTGAACAGTTCTCAAAAGAACCATTTTCTCTTAGTGTGAAGAACATAAAGAACATTTTGTATAGTGGAAGGGTTCCATTTACTTTAAAGGTAGCCTATACTTCATGGAACCATATGCCAACAAAGAACATTTATTTTAAGAGTGTAAGATGGAATACACATTATGCGCGTTATTGTGCAAGTCTGAACGAGAGGTTTATTTGTGTTTACCTCACGGTGCACGAACCGCAGGTGTTCATCTCATCATTGAACCGTTGCCATAATACACAAAAAACTAAATTAGAATCTTTTATCTGAGTGCGCAATCCCATTACGGAGGCCGCAATGACATAATTGCAGTTTTGCCACTTTCAGCAGTGTTTATCACTCAGTGCCGAAATGGCTCATTATTGAATTCAGCTGTTCAGCACAGATTAAACAGTGAACGTGATGAATGGAGCTGTCACTCACTTCCTCAAACCCACAGTACAGTCAAGAGAGGTTTAATTGCCTCCACTGCTCTCTGGCCCCACAGTCTCACACACTGGCCCTTTCCTCCAACACACTAATGTTGCAAAACAGCCAAATACACAAACAGACTTTGCCATTTTGGGTTTACCTGACTAAACCAAGAACATGCTCAAAAAAACACACTATACACTGTAAATGATTTATTACAGCTTTTTATCTTTTGACATATCAATGTGGTTCAGATAACA
This sequence comes from Squalius cephalus, assembly GCF_949319135.1. Lineage (NCBI taxonomy): Eukaryota > Metazoa > Chordata > Actinopteri > Cypriniformes > Leuciscidae > Squalius > Squalius cephalus. The sequence continues at coordinate 8,570,519 of NC_137124.1, forward strand.
CAATATTTTAAGTTTCTATTTATGAAACCAATCTCCATTTAATAATAATAATAATAATAATAATAACAATAATAATAATAATAATTAACTTGGCCTACTTTTTTAAGTTAAACCAAAATTTTTTTTTACACTCACACACACGCCACACATAGGCCTACATGCTATAATTGTTTGCAATAGCCTTGCATAAACAAAAGCACAAAACCACATTTTAAGTATTTTCACAGATTTTATCCAAAAGTCGTTCTTAAGAGGATATTGCTGTAGAAATGTTATTTTTAGTCAGATTTATTTATTTATTTATGTAATAGTCAAGGCTTTAAGGTTTGTATACAGATAGCCTACTTTTAAATGTGACCACTAACCCCGGTCTCTCCGTTCTGCAGCTTCTAAAAAGTTATAGGCTATGTTGGATATTTAGGCCTACATGTTTGTTCGGGTTACAATAATATATGATTGAAGTCTTAAATGTGATTTAATCTGACTCAGTCAACCATGACAACATACATGAATAATAACCCAATAATTCCTTAGTTAGACCGCAACTTAGGTCAAAGCAAGACGCATGTTACAGTTCCTTCTTAATTCTGATAGACTGGTAAGGAGAACTGTGGACCAAACCTAGATATTATTAAACTGTCAGCGTGCTGTTCATTTCCTTAATAGTTTATAAGAAAATTATAGAACCTAAAAGAAGACTATAATTCAAGAAAATATGATCTTCCAAGGTGAACAACTAAAAACGTCTAAATTATAACAACAAATGCAATAGAAAACCATTGAAACACGGAAGCTACAGTAAACTCCAAACAATTAAAGGCTTTTTGGGAAACACGAAGAGACTCATGTATTTGATCGAAATAAAACGTAAAAATGGGCCACAGTAATACAGTAATTTACTAAACAATTAGTTGGCCTATTGTAAATAAGATCGATGTGAAATTTTACCCAAAATTATACAAAATAAGGGTTTTGAGTGTGTGAGGGAAACTTCTTATTTTCGCAAACACATTTAAGTTTCACTTGAGTTTATTTTTGGCTTTAATTAACAATAATAGTTTGACGCTTATAGTAATTTGTAAGTCACATTTTTCGCGCGCATGCAGCAAATTACGTGTGCCATTTATTAATGGGAACTCAAAGTTAAAGTGATAGTTCACCCAAAAGATTAAAATTCTGTCATCATTTACTCACCATCAAGTTGTTCCAAACATGAATTTCTTTAGAATTTCTTTTAGAATTTATTAAGACGATAGTTTGAAGAATGTCGGTAACCACGGTATAGCTATTGACTTCCATAGTAGCCTAGCCTTTTTCCCACCCATAATATGCCATGGGGTCCATCAACTGTTTGGTAACAAACATCCTTCAAAATTTCTTCTTTTGTGTTGATCAGAACAAAGAAACTCATGGGTTTGGAACAACTTGAGGGTGAGTAATAATGATAGGGTTTTAATTTTTTTGAGCGAACTATCCCTTTAAGTCAGATTTGCGTTTCAATAATGATAACCAAAACAATAGTGCGAAGGCGCTGGCCTCTCAAACCAGCAGTAGACTGGTGCACTATCATGAGGAAGCTGCCACATCTTCATAAAACTAAGATTATAAGAGTTCATTTGGCTTTAAGCAGATTTTTCTGCTTCAGTCCATCAGTGTTAGATATCACTGAGACGCACAAAGGTATAGTGACACTCAGGCATAGAGACAATACTGTTTCCCTGAGGGGAGAGATCTTGACAACGAATGACTGACAAATCTTGACGTGCTGTTTCGGGCTCGAGATAAAATACGATTTTCTCTTTGTCATTGGACAGGTGAAAATGAGATGTTATGGTGTCAGATTTGGACAATGATTCACTTAATTTTTCTTTTTTGCAAGTTTTTGCACGCAGATTTTTTTTTTTTTTTTTTTTAAGTAGGCCTAGCCTAAATTTCTATGGAGCCCCCAAGGGGACATGGTGTTGGGGGAAAATATGAGAGAGGAGGAAAAATAACAATTCAATGCTTTTGCGTTCTCTCGCAAATGCTTTGTGTTCCCTCGAGAAACGTTGGTTCTTTGCGCGTGAACGCAAGTTTCTCGGGGGAAAGCAAATAGTTTGCAAGCGAACGCAAACTTTCTCGGACGAACGCAAAACATTTGCGAGAGAAAGCAAAAGTAAATAACTTTTCCTCTCCTCTCATATTTCTTTTCTTCACCATATCCCTTTAGGGGCATTTCACATATGGAATTAAGTAGGCTACAAGTTAAGTAAAGTTAAAAAAAGAAAAATAAGTAACTTTAACTTGGCCAGATTACTTTGCAATACTCTGTTTCAAGTAGGCTACATTTTACTCAAACAATATAACTTTAAATTAGACCATGCTTTTAAACTGAATGCTTTACTAGAACATCTAAGTAATTAAAACAGTATTGTGAGTAGACAATCTACCATCCCGAACACAGAGACTTTCAAAAAACGGTAAGATTCGTCGGATCATTTTTAGCGCAATTTTCCACCGGACAAATTGCGATTGTTAACTCATGATTTCTGTTCTGTGCGTCTGTGCGCACCAATCTTGCACTTCTATCTACTCCTCAACCAGACCACCTAGAGACTTCGGGTTTTCGGCATTATGTTAAGGAAGGTCTAATCTCGGGAACGCACAAAAAAAAATCCAGGAAAAGATTTACTATCTCTTAGTGTTGTGATCCCATGAGGTGAGAAAATTGCGCTAAAACACTCACTGAGTTTTTATTACTTGTTTGAGGATGAATGTCATTTTGAGTATAAAATGAACAGATGTCACAAAACAGCAAGTTACTAAACCTAAAACAGTGGTAAAGATAAAACATTGTAAACACAGCTGTGAAACAGTGAAAAATGCAACCTTATTAATTTTTCATGCCTAAGTGCATGATGGGAACACCAGTATCCGAAAGTTGAGTAGGATTTACTTAATTTTACGTTGATATTTACGCATTGATTTCTACAGGTTTAGATTGAGTAGGCTAGAAATTACTTTTTTTTATTTTATTATTTGTATTATTGCATTATCCAGGTAGAAATTTGCTGTAGTATTTACTTCACCTCAGAATCATTGTTATTAGTGCATGATTAAAAATAATACACATACCGCGGCTCTAGAAATGCAATAACCCATAGCCTATTTAAATTAATCTGATTTGCTACTAATTTAGATTTGGCAACGTGAATAATGGATGTTTGCACTCTAAAATAAGCCACCCACATCTTATGAAATTATTACATTTATATTTTTATTTTATTTTAGGTTTCAGATTAAATGAACGCTCACCTGTCAGATTTTCATCACATTGAAAACAAAAGGTCTTTCTCATCTCTGTTCTCACGAGACAATGAGTTTATTTAGTTTTCTGCATGGATGTCTCACTTATTTGGAAAATACATGGACATTGGTGCATTTGTATATTCATTATTTATTTGATTATCAAGCATGATCAAACGCACTAGGATTTCGTGATTTTTTTTGTACATTTATCAATTACCAATACAACACCAGAAGTTCAATCCTAAACTGTGAATAGAACCATTAGTTAGAGTACACTGACCACTAGTGGCTGTTCAACGCAATGATTCACTAACTATTACACCACACTAATTATTATAAAAGCATTTTAAGTCAACAAGTCAATTTTATTTGAGAGTAAAAAAAAGAATAACAGTAAGACACAGGAAAAAAAAGCTCTCAAAAGTGAAGAGTCAACCGTATTATTTGCTCTGGGAGAAATCTTTTCTGTAAAGATTTTTGGGGGGGGTTGACGCCGTTTGAAAAGCAGCATTCACTTTTACAGAGATCCATAAATGCAGTTCAATGGACAATACACAGTAGGCTAGCTACAACGGACATGGTGAAGGGGAAATTAGGATATGGGATAAACAATTATTTGTCAATGCTTTTGCGTTTTCTCACAAATGTTTGCGTTCCTTTGGGAGCTTTGCATTCGCTAGCAAAGAACACTAACGTTTTGCGCGCGAAGACGCGAATGCTTCTCTTTGGAACGCAAAAGTTTTTGAGAGGGAACACAAAACATTTGCTAGAGTGAGAAGCCCCTAAAGGGACATGGTGGAGGGAAAAAAATTGAGATGGAGGAAAAATTATTTGTCATCGCTTTTGCGTCCTCTCTCAAATATTTTGCGTTCGCTCGCAAAGAGCTCAAAAGGTTTTCTGAGCGAGCGAAAAGTTTGTAGCATTTTTTATTTATTTTTTTTTTTGCGAGGAAACGCAAAGTTTTTAGCGAATTTTTTTATTTTATTTTTTTGCGAGGAAACGCAAAAGCATTGACGTTATTTTTCCTTCCATGTTTTCTCCCACCACAATGACCCTTTACGGGCTCCGTACGACTGAACACAAAAGCATTGACTTGATTTAATTCCCATCTCATATTTTCAGGGGCTCCATACAATACTATGCTGCAAACATTCAGCATCAGTCAAATAAACTAAGAATGTTTATGATTTCAGGCACTTCGGCTCTACAAAACAGACCAATGTTACACATAAAAAGATTTATGAACAGCCCTTAAAGTGATGATCTTATTAAAATATATCAGGGCAAACATGGAACTGAAGTGAAATTTGATCCGAGTAAATAATTATCAAATCAATTTCAGTTCATGAATCAAAACATTCACACTTGTAAGCCACAAAGCAATAAAGTTCATGGTGCAACATCTAAGTTTGATGTTGTGGTCAGCAGCGCCCCCTACTGGTACAAACAAGAGGCTGATTCACAGTGAGCACAAGCATCACCCTAGATTATACCTGTCAACATTGGGATTTGAAAATAAGGGGAAAAAAAATTCCCAAATTACTTCAGCGGAAATCCCGCCCTGCAGCCGATTCTAAAGATTTTATTGGTCATGTGAATCACAGTACTGATTGCCTACACCAAACACTGATCCCTAAACCTACTTGTTATTGTAACCTTAACCAATGAAATTAGCTGCTGCAGGGCGGGATTTCCACTTAACTGGTTTACGCCCAGTGGGATTTAAAAAAAAAAAAATTATAGAAAGATTAAAAATACGGGAAAATATTTAAACGTGATGATAGCAAGGTAAAATACGGGAGAATCCCGGGAAAAACGGGAGGGTTGACAGGTATGCCTAGATTGAGTTTAAAATCACAGATTCGAGCAAGAAAGTGCAGTAACACAGACATAAAAACATGTTATATTTGTTTTATCTAAGAAACATTCAGTCATAATACTGGAATTCAGCGCAAAACACACTATTTGATTGTTTTTTTCCTCTCCAAACCTGAAAAACGACAAATCACAGAGAGCAACAGTAAACGACAGATCATTCCTGCATTCCATTGTAACAGTAAAGAAGCCAGTGACCACAGTGTGTTTTCAAACGCTGCGAGCAGAAAGCAGTGTGTGGCACTGAGAGGGAAGTGTGTGTGTGTGTGTGTTCAGGCGTTTAGTCGAAGCCTTGCCAGTCGCTTTGCTCAGAGTCGTACTCGAGTTCTGCTCCTACACACCGCACACCTTCCAGCAGCATCGGGGTCCCGTGGAGACGGTCTGACAGAGGAGAAGAGTCACTTAAGTGAACGTTATCAATTGTGCGCACAAAACAGGCTGTTTTAACTCTTAAAATGCTGCCGTCAGTACAAGTTAAGCTCAATTGCGAGCATTTGTGGCATAATGTTTATTACAACAAAAAATTATTTGGACTTGTTCCTCCATTTCTTTAAAAATTGCAAAAATCTAGAGATTAATCACTTACATTGGAAATTAATGGGGCCTATTTTTGTCAAAAGTAAAATACTCAATATGTGTGCTGTGAGGGAAAATCACTTCCTAACCGTTTCGATCTAAAGTTTCAATTTTACAACCCCATAAACCGTTAAATGATTAAAGAAATGATGAATCCTGAAAAAAATGCATCACAGTTTTCACAAAAATATGAAGCAGCACAACCGTTTTAAACATTGATGATAATCAGAAATGTTTCTCGAGCAATAAATCATCATATCAGAATGATTTCTGAAGGATCATGTGACTCTGAAGACTGGAGTAATCAGCTTTGATCACAGGAATAAATTACAGTTTAAAATATATTCAAATAGAAAACAGTTATTTGAGATTGTGATAATATTTCACACTATTACTGCTTTTACAGTATTTTGGTTCAAATAAATGCTTCGTTGGTGAGAAGAGACTTAAACACTTTAAAAAGCTCACCAACAGTAGTGTAATATGCACATTTTAACTGAAGAATTAAAGAATGATACGCTTCACATTTATGCTTTAAACCCCTCAAAATTAAATTATTAAGCAAATTGCAACAAGTTGAAATTATTTTGTGCTGATGAACATTATGCCACAGATTTTCTTAAAGGGATAGTTCACCGGAAAAACAAAACAAATTCTGTCATTTACTCACCCTCATGTTGTTCCAAACCTGTATGAGTTTCATTGGTCCTGTTGAACACAGAAGAAGATTTTTTGAAGAGTGTCGGTAATTAAACAGTTGATGGCAGACATTGACTTCCATAGTAGGAAGAAAATACTTTGGGTGCCGTCAGCTGACTGGTTACAGACATTCTTCAAAATATCTTCTTTTGTGTTCAACAGAAGAAAGAAACTCATGCAGGTTTGGAACAACTTGAGGCTGAGAGTGATAGAATTTTCTTCTCTTTTTGTTTCCCCCGGTGAACTTTCCCTTTAACTTGTATTGCTCCTGGAATATTCCTTTAATCAATGTTTGCACCAGAACGCCAGTAGAGGGCAGCAAACAACCTCACTTCATTCAGGGTATCATTTAACACAGTGTCGCAAAATATCACAAGAATCATAACTCTGTTATTAGCCAGTCTGGCTGTTAAGATCCGTCACTTACCCATGACACGGGCGTGAACTTTGACCTTCACACACACGTCCTCTTTGCTCTCGCTAAGAATCTGCACCTCCTCACACATCACTCCCTCCTGATGGGCCATATATTCACACGTCACCCTCAGACCTCCTGAACAGACACAGAGGATCATCATTTATACAGGTTATTCTCCAGGCATTGTACATGAATGATGTAAAACGATTATCATCTCACAGGCAGAAAGTTCGTTTAGCTCTGGCGACGACTCGCACTCGTGAGTTCAGCTGGACGAGAGTGTCTCCATTAATGGGCACATCTCCTGTCTGATGTTTATCTATCATTTAATCATGCGCACAAAATCTATCATTGCAATGGAAAATGCCTGAAGCTGATATGAGTTATTCAAGTGGCAAACAGTTAGCCCCGCCCCCAAACTAACACGATTGGCTGAGACAGAAGTTGACATGTTGGGACTCTCACAGTATCAGAACACTTTAATAAGTCTAAGTTAAAGTACTGATGTTTTAGTGGTCGTTCACAAATAACGCTTTTGGTATTATTTTTTTTATCAATTGTTTGTCTATGTAAACATGCGCTAGATTTTTTTTATGTTTATTTATTTTGTGATGCCCAAGAGCACCGCTAGTCTTCCTGGGGTCCACACAACACTTAAATATTATTTATATATATCTTTTTTTTTTAAACACACAAAACATTAAAAATACTGTCAATGACGAATCAGAGTCCAACAACAACAAGCTTAGCATATATTCAAGATTTACAACCATCTGTGAATGTACAAAAAAACAAAAACAAATGTCTAACACTTACAACTCATCCAACTAACTTCTGTGCATAACCTCCTAAAAATATGATAATCCAATGTGTGTCAAAGATGAACATCTTTGGCGTTGTGTTTTTGAAGGCAGAGTCGTGTTAAATGAAATCCAACTATTTCCGCTGTCCTGCGTCTCGAGTTTTTAAACACACATTAAACTGCAATATTAGAACGTATTAACCACTGAATGTGACACACTTAACCTTTAAATTCACCAAATGTTGTGCATATTTGCCTAAAAGCTACTTAGCTGCGCATTGAATAACGCGTAAAAGCTTTGTTATTCTAATACCTGCAAGTACGTTTTTAAAAACATGGTTTTTATTTTGTCAGCAGATCAACAGCACTTAAAGCGTTGTGTGATTATACTTTCCTCATACAGCACTTGCTCATTCATTCACATTAAATAAACTCTTAGAAATGACTGGTTGAAACCGGTTCTGAGAGCCTTTCACTGGAATATCCTGTATGGCTCTCGTGAGATTTTATTCTTGAGGGGACGTAAATCTCGACCATATTTTACTTGTGGGGGCGAGTCTAGACACACTTAAAAATGCTGTCATAAAACACTATTCTTTATGTGTAAATTTAAAAAATTTAAAAAAGTCATCATAACAATAACATACCAATAAGCAACAAAATAATATAAATATACTATTTACTATCCAATCTATTTTCTACCAAAAATAAACAAAATAGAAATATCTATCCATCCATCCATCCATCCATCCAATGCTCTACCATCCATCCATCCATACATACAATCTCCATCCATCCATTGCTTTAACCATCTGTCACTCTAACTATCCATCCAACCTCCATCCATCCATTGCTCTAACCATCCATCCATCCATCCATCCATCGCTCTAACCATCCATCAATCCAACCATCCATCCAACCTCCATCCATCCATTGCTCTAACCATCCATCCATCCATCCATCCATCCATCCATCCATCGCTCTAACCATCCATCTAACCATCCATCCATCGCTCTAACCATCCATCTAACCATCCATCCATCCATCACTCTAACCATCCATCCATCCATCCATCCATCCATCCATCCATCCATCCATCCATCCATCCATCCATCCATCCATCCATCCATCCATCCATCCATCCATCCATCCATCCATCCATCCATCCATCCATCGTTCTAACCATCCATCCATCCATCGTTCTAACCATCCATCCATCCATCGCTCTAACCATCCATCTAACCATCCATCCATCCATCACTCATACCATCCATCCATCCATCCATCGTTCTAACCATCCATCTAACCATCCATCCAACCATCGTTCTAACCATCCATCTAACCATCCATCCATCCATCCATCCATCGTTCTAACCATCCATCTAACCATCCATCCAACCATCTTTCTAACATCCATCTAACCATCCATCCATCCATCCAACCATCGTTCTAGCCATCCATCTAACCATCCATCCATCACTCTAACCATCCATCCATCGCTCTAACCATCCATCCAACCTCCATCCATCCAACCATCCATCCATCGCTCTAACCCATCCATCCATCGCTCTAACCATCCATTCATCCATCCATTGCTCTAACCATCCATTCATCGCTCTAACCCATCCATCCATCGCTCTAACCATCCATTCATCCATCCATTGCTCTACCATCCATCCAATCTCCATCCATCCATTTCTCTAACCATCAATCCATCCATCACTAACCATCCATCCAACCTCCATCCATCCATTGCTCTACCATCCATTCATTCATCCATCCATCCATCCATCAATCGCTCTAACCATCCATCCATCCATCCATCCATCCATCCATCCATCCATCCATCATAACATTCAAAAGGCTCCTAAAGGATTTGGACACACTTAAAAATGCATGTAATTGCATTAAAACCGTGAGGGAACTGCAGGGCTGAAGTGTTGACGAGTTATGAAAAGCTAATAATTAATATAAAAACCAAATGATTAATGAAATCATAAAAATGTCAAATTAAAATATTTAAGAAAAAACAAATCGGAAAAAAAAAGAGTTTACCATCATGTCATGTGACCATTAAATGATTTAAATATTAACTCAAATATTTTAGGTCAAAGGGCTGACAAAAAAGTTTGGGAATCTCTTCACTAAGCCACCAAACACCAGAACTAACTTGACGTTTCTTCATCAGCATGTTCAGCCGTGCTGGGTCAGAGAGCGATGGGACGTACCATCTGGGGACGCGGTGATATTAGTGATCCGCAGGTGTGGATTGGGGACGGGGGCTGGACACACGTCTTTCCCGAGCTCTGGCACCTCAGGCAGTGTGAACACGATCTCATATCGGTGCTGCGCTTTCAGGAAGCCCACCTGAGGAGATCGAGAGAAGCAGAGAGGTTATGAGTGTGTGTCATCAGGTCTAAGATGATACGAGTCAAACTGCGGTGTGCACTTAATCTGCGACTTTTGATGAAGATCATGGTTTACTGTGATAACCAAGTAATAATAAGTTCACCGTTATGAATCATAGTTTACTTATTATTAACGAATTCATGAATCACAGTTGATTGCTTCATTGATGATGACATCATGGTTTGCTGATATTATTAATAAAAGGAATCTGCCTTGACCGATCAATGATGAAAATATAGTCAACATATTTTGATGAATTTAGAGCCAAATGATAATTAATAACATCATAGTTGACTAATTTCTGAATGGAATGAATTGTTGATGGAGTAGACAAACGGAAAAAATATTCTGTCAGATTAAATGTTCATTACTTGTTGAAGATCTTATTAACCAAAGAAGGAAAATGGGATAATAATTTGAGGGTTAAAAGCTAATGAGCACTGGTGGAAAAGAGAGTGACAGAACTCATGCCAGGAAACCTTAAAACTGCATCTGGGTCTCAGCGAAAGATGACAGAATCACATGACTTCTTCATCAAAACATAATAATCGAACAGAGAGACAGTCCAGAGGTGCAGGTGTTCATATACTGCTGTCTCCATGGCAACACAGGGCAGTAATGGGACAGTTAGATGGAGGGAGCGAGAGCATGTGCGATGAAAAGAGTCACAGAATATGACACCCACTGTGGGGTGAACGAACGTTACGCGAGCATGCTTGTCTATCTCGTCTCAGATATTTGCGAGTAGGAGAAATGAAAAGACTCTGTGCGTTCAAATATATTCAAAAACTCACTGTTCTCACAACAACAAGCAACTTGTGTACAGTGAAGAGTCACAACAAAACAGACCCCATTTACTTTAATAAAACACATTCATCTATTTAACATCCAACCAACCAACCAACCATTTATCCAACTAACCATCTAACCATCCAACTAACTATTAGTGGTCGACCCGATATTGTTTTTTTGATGGCACATGCCGATGCCGATATCTTAGAAAGCAGGGTGGCCGATATAAAGCCGATATTTTTATATATAGGCTATACTTTAGATTTATTTTAATCAATATTTAATAAATTAGAAAACAAATCTTTAAAATAAACATGCTTATAGTTTTTAAAATGCCAAATATCGGCCAATATATCGGTCGACCACTACTAACTATCCAACCATATATCTATCCATTTATCCATCCATCCAACCAACAATCCATCTATCCATCCATCCAACTAACTAACTAACCATATATCTATCCATCCAACCAACCGTATATCTATCCATTCATCCATCCATCCATCTAACCATCCATCTTACTGACTAACTAACTAACTATCCAACCAACCAACCATCCATCCATCCATTTATCCAACCAACCATCTAACCATCCATCCAACTAACTGTACTTCCATATATCTAACCATCCATCCAACTAATAACTATCCAACCATATATCTATCCATTCAACCAACCAACCAACCATATATCTATCAATTTATCCATCCAACAATCCATCCATTCATCCAACCATCCATCCATCTAACCATCCATCCATCCATCTATCTAACCATCCATCCATCCAACTAATCATCCAACATCCATCTAACTAAAACGAGAACCACTACAAAAAAATAATAATTCAATTCGCTTGATGGCAATCCATTGCACCAAAAAGTTATGGAACAACTAATCAGAGGTAGAAATAGTCACATCACAGCCGTGGCCGAGCGGTTAGTGCACATGCTGACATACTGACCTGTGGAGCTCATATGCAACCAATCTGGCTTGTGTCATTTCCTGACCCCGTTCGCTCTCTTCAAATTCCAGATGCAGCTCTTGGCATGACTTCTGTCAATGCCTTCGCATAATAAGCCATAATAACAAAGAAGCTGAAGATTTGACGTGAGCTGAGAAATAAACTCAGTGTTCTGGAAGTGTTCTTCCTGTAATATGAACTCATAAACTTGACTAAAGACCATCAAATAAGGCTAATGAATAACCTCAGCTATATAACTCGCTCTCACCTTAACCAGGAAGTTCCCATTGGATTCGGGTATCACCATGACGACGGAGTCGTGCAGTTTCTCATCAAAATGCACATGCGAGTGAGCAGCGGCGGCGGCCGGTTCCTCAGCGAAGCGAACACCCCCCGTCTTAGACGACGCTGCAGAAGAACAAAAGCAAAGCACTTACAGCTGCGCTAAACACACACTGCCCACAGATTTACACACATCCAGATTGTGAGGCGCTGAATGAAAAATGCTCAACAAGAAGCTTTCAAAAGTGCAATTATTCAAATCGACCTTGCCATTTGACACCTGAAAGCTCTTCAGTCTAATATCAGAGATCTTTTCATTTCTTTAATCAAACAAAGTTACAGCAGAGTGGGCTTACATTCAATTTAAAATTTCATTTCCATTTAGAAGTTTTTCTGCCAGAATTCATAAACTTTATTTAAATAGACTAATGTATATTAAATAACTACATTTAATTTCTTAAATTAAAGAAAAGTTACAGCAGAGTGGGCTTACATTCAATTCAAAGTGTTTTAAATCAGTTTAAAACACTTGGATGTTTTTAATTTAAGCTTTGGATCAAACAAGCACCTAAAAAGGATGCAGACAACAGGAAATGACATTGACAAGTATTGGGCCTAACAAAACGGTTTGTTTTCCTCTTTTCCACAGGATTTATTAGGGATTGAAAACTGGTTTTAGGTTCACTCTGTGTTTTTAGGGGATGTGTATGTCTAAGAATGCATTCAGACATGGCTAGATGGAGCACAACAAAATGAAACAAGAAAGCAGGAGTTAATCAAATTAAAAAGATGCATCTTTTCTGAGAGGGTTTTACTGTGCAAGCTGTCTAACACCTTCAGCACATTCAATGTGCCAGTTACAGCACCAGCACTAAAAATATCAAAACTAAAAAAAAAAAAAAAAGAAAATCCCTAGCAATGTTCTTCCTGGCTCTCCTCTTTTACAGTCTGATTTAATAAAGCAGGTAGTCAGGCCTTCAGGGGTGTGTTTCTCACACACAGATCAAACTAGGTCTTGAACTAAAGTGCAAGATCAATGCTAATTCTTCTTTTAAAATCCATTTGTGTTGCAGGATTAGGGCAAAACTGCTTTTGAGAAACCACATGTTCAAGTACAGTATAGTTACATTGTAGTAAAGTTGGTGTGTTTTTAAAAGAAGTCTCTATTCTCACCAAAGCTGCATTTATTTGATAAAAACAGTGTTTTATATTTGAATATATTTAAACATGCAATTTATTTTTGTGATTCAGAGATGAATTTTCAGGGTCACATGATCCTTCAGAAATCATCCTAATATGCTGATTCGCGTCGATTTCTAATTATTAACAATATTGAAAAAGTTGTTTTCAAAAATGTTGTGCTGCATTTTGTGGAAACCTTTTTCTCTAAGATTTTTTTATGAATGGAAAGTTAAAAAGAACAGCCTTTAATTTAAATAGAAATATTTTGTAGCATTATAAATGGGTTTACTGTCATTTTTGGTCAGTTTAATGCGTCTTTTTGAATCTTATACTAACCCTAAACTTTTGAACGGCCTCCAAACGCTCACATCTGGACCAACAGAGCACAAAGCCCACTGTAATGAACATCAGCTTTGGGGATTTGTCCTTCATTTTCACTCTAAAATCCTCCATATCTGTTCAAAGCCTCTGCCAAAAAAAAAAAAAAAACCTGCTTTTATTGTAATTTGGCGATAAGACATTGCAATTAATTTCCTTTTTTGTGTGAAGAAGTTTTTTTATTTTGAGTCTAAATTAAATGATTAAGTTACTAGATTAAAGAGATAACTAGATTTTTACATCTTCTGAAAAACGCGTGCATGCTGATTTCTCATGCTAACCGTCTCAATTCTAGGGTGTCTGTAAGAGCATTTCTATGTGGTTGCTAAAGTAATCTAAACATTTACATGCATTCATGCATTTAGTAGACACTTTTATCAAATTGCATTCAAGTTACAAATTTGATCAGTTCATGCATTCCCTGGGAATCAACCCATGGCTTTAATGCCGTGCTGCACTGTTTGAGCTACGGGCTTCTTACTTGTCAAAGTCAAAAGAGCCCACTTCCAAGATATTCTGGTTTCTAGATAGGATTCAATAAATAATGTAGCAACTCACCTCTCACAAAAAGCCACATGATTTAAAGTGCCCCTATTAGGCTTTCTTGGATATTACCTTCAATGTAATGTGTAATATAGTCGTTTGTCAATGTAAAATGTCTGTTTCAAAGATCAAAGAGCACGATAAATGGAGTTATTGTCTTCCAGTCTCAATTCCTGAATGAACCTATGTAGGTTTGTAACAAATTTCCATAATGCCAGTCTATGGTCTTCATTGGCTGCCGGTGAACAACGTCTACTTTGGCCCTCAAACACTGTAGTTGTAGCTGAGACTGGAAGAGTTTGGTTCGTGTTGTTCATGTTGAGAAGATGCTGTTTTCAGCGCTGAGAATCCACTGTGATGCACTTCAGAAGAACGAGGACTCGCACTGGAATTGATCTGGAAAAACCAACGCCATCATTCGTATTACTGTGTATCAAGTGCTGAGAAAGATCCAGGGCTGAAATTCAGATATGGTAATGGCCGTTTGGTTTCAGACACGCACTGTAAGTGGTAGACCAATCACAACAGACTGGGCCATTTCACCAACAACAATAGTGGCAATATTACAGACATTAGTTATAAAGTATTCAAATAAGTGTCTTATCACACATGGCAATCGCACAATAAATACTTTGCTGTTAAAATAGAGTGGGCTATAATGTAGCGTTGGGCACTGGGGACTCATCTCATGAAACGAGCGGACGTTGACAGACGTACTGCTGATTACATCAGGGACTCTTTGGATCCCTGCCTTACGAATAAAAATAAATGACATTTTAGATTCAGAGGAAGTCTAGTGAGATGAACAAGAGTAATAAAACAACAAGATGGTGTCGCCAAGACACATTCACACTCAAACTAGCTTCAAGTAACATGTAAATTTACATTTTATCCAAAGTAACTTGCGAATGAAGAGCATCACAAACACTTTGTCATAATTGCACAATGCCAAGTTTAGAGTATGAGAACGATTATCACACAAACTGGAGCAGAAGTGAAATGCAGAAAAGAGAAGAGCCATTTTAAGAGAACTATATTTGAGTATATTTTAGTACGACTATATTTTACAAGTATAGAAATGATATGAATCTGGAGGGTCAGTGTTGACCCGGTTTGCCTGCAGCTGTATGTCATGTGGCATAGAGGTAAAATTACACATAATGTAATGTAATCTGCATGGGACAGGATGACATTTGTAGTATGTGTGATCACATAATTGGCCTCATTACAGAGGCTATGGGACTCCAACTGTTCGCCCAAGACTATAAACACTCTCACACATGACTAACAGACCTGCCAACCAGTGTCTCATGGTCTAGATGACCAACACAGAGAATCTGCACAGCATTAAAATATTGTCCTGGAGATCTAGATATATATGCACTGCAGCCTACATTTTATAACCTATGAGCACAGCAGACTAGAATCTTATTACTTCTTATTTATCCCAACAGAGGTTCACTTGGATCCAAAAACCCAAGGGTCAAACCCGAGAACCTCGGACACGGGTAATTTAAAATAATATGCTTTTTCCGAATGGACCTGAGAAGACCCAAATTCTTTTCAACTATGTCGGGCATTTAACAAAATTTTATTATTTAAAACAATTCTATGACAACTTTATCATCTCACTTTTGCTAAGTTCTCTCTGAATCTGGACTCTACGCTTGAATTGCTTCTACATTTAGACTCAGTTGCTCCACATTTTGCCTCCTGTTTCAACGAGCACCGTCAGCATGGATTAAAATAAGCTTTAATCATCTTATGATCACGTAAATAACACTGTGGCAAACGTTATAGGATGTAATGAGGTTACAGTGATGATGAGTGATTGACATCGACAGCACTTCAGCGCATACTTGCACGTTCGTGTCAAGCGCATTTTCGAGAAATGCACGTAGAAAAGGAACAATCATTTGTAATAGGGCTGCACAATTAAAATGAAATTATGCTTAAAACGATTTGGCTTATGGTGATTATGAAATTGCAAAGGCTGTGATTGTTTTTTATGTGCAGCTTGTCAGTGACGTACGGCTCTGTGATCAGTAGTGAACGCTGCTCCATCTGAAAGCACTGCGAGTCGCTTATAAGGTGAATTTGAAAAAGCAACACGCGTCTTTCCAAGCATGAGAAGCATTTATGAACCTCTTGTCCAACAAAAGACAACATTTAATCAATAAATCAAAGCGTTTAAATCTTGTGTGTTTTTGTACTTCTTCTGCAGGGTTAAATTTGGCGTGTGTGTGTGAGACACCCTCTGGAGTTCAGATGGAGCAACATTTACTACCGATCATCCGCTGCACTGACAAACTGCACATGGGTCATTAGCCGCGTTTCCATTACCCTTCAAATTGCGCAAAGTGAAAATACGCCCAATGGAAACAGGTCAATTTCGCAAAAACTCCCATTTATCGCAAAAAAAGTTTTTACGCTCACATGAGGTGGTTTTTCAGGCAATTCGAAAAATATTTTTTTCGAAGCATTTACAGTCACCTGACGTGTGTGTTTGGACAGAATACGAGACAGAGTTCTTTATTAAATTGATAAAAGACACATAAATTACAGGAATAATGGATTCTAAACCTCAAAGAAATGCCACAATCAAGACCTCGAAGCAGAAATGAGGGAGAAACACCCAGAAACACCTCATATGTGCCGCTCACAAGTATAAGGGTATTTCCTTGCCATTAATGATTGGATAACACACATACGTCTCCTTTGATTAATAATAATGGATAGTGCGGTGGATGAGATATACATAAACCTACCAATGTCCGTTGCTATGATTTTTGGAATGACTTTACTTCGTGAGAGGAAAAAATGAAGTTTTAGTCGCATCACATTGGTTAATGGAAACGACATCATTTCGCAATAGTTTTTTGTCGACATCTATAAAAAATAAATTACATTTAAAAAAATTTTTTTTAAAAATCGCAAAAGTTGAGCAAATCTGTAATGGAAATGCGCCTATTGACGAATAAGGTTTTTAAAAGTGTTAAAAAAATGTATGGAGATATAATTAATTTATTAAGATTTAATTGTTAAGCGTTAACAATGAGATTATGTGGTTTTTACAATCAATTAACACTGCTTATATTTTTTTTACAAAATTCGTCACCAAAAAAGTCATTCGGTTTAACCATGAATAAATCTAAAATTATTAATTTGCAGATAATTATTCATGAAAAAACCTGATTTGACATTGATGCTGAGATAGTATATAGTGTCACGGAAGAAATATAAAATAACATTATCACTGATCTCATAAATGTAATCATTATATTGGACTACTCTAAACCCTCCTACATATTCAAGTAAAACATTGCACAGGGAAATGAGAAAAGGGGAAATGTAGGGGAAAAAAGCCTAATCTGCTTTATATTTGTATTATTGTAGTTCCTTTAGTTATTAAAAACAATATTATTCTATTTAAAGCTACACTGTGTAACTTTCTTAGTTGATTCTTAGCAAAAAACACTTAGTTCTTTCAAAAATATATGTGCTCATTAATGTATATTTACTTCTTTCAAGTAATAAAGTATTCTCTCAAGTTTATAATCTGCCATTGAAAGTACATACGGGTGAGGGGTTCGAATGCCGGTCGCCATGTTGCCCCTCCATCTTGAAACTACATTAGCCAAAGAGGGACATGCCTGTAAATTCAAGCTTCGCCTTTCGCGCTTTACACTCAGTGACACCTGACGAATGCGAGGGGGAGATTACTCGCGAGCTCGCGAGTGCCGGCAGATTTGAAAGATAGTGTGTGTGTGTGTGTGTGTGTGTGTGTGTGTGTGTGTGTGTGTGTGTGTGTGTGTGTGTGTGTGTGTGTGTGTGTCTGTGTGTGTGTGTGTGTGCGTGCGTGCGTACTCACATTTGAAAGAGAGAATTAAAACGTCAACGCGACAGACAAATCAGCAAGACCATAGTCAATATTGGAGTAACTTTTCCCAGATGGAAAGAGCTCATGAGGAGAAAAGATTTTAAAACGGACGCCGAGGTTGCCTGCTTTCTTCTCGACAGGTAATTCAGCCTGTTGTAATTCATTTGTGTAAATTCGAAGTTTTATAGTTGCTTGTCTAACCATAGCATGGTTGTGCATAACGCCAGAACGACCTCTAGTATAACTTCATCCTCGCGTCAATGGTGAAAAAGTATTGTTTACCTTGTAACATAAATCTGTGCTGCGACGGATCACAGGTGATGAATAGTTTTAAAGGCGCAATTTTTTAAGCTATATAAAAAAAGGACACTGTAAATTTTAGTTATTTTTAATTGCTTTTACTTTGTACACATTGTAACGTTAGCCTAATCTGATTATGCTGGGATAGCCGATTCCAAGGGTGACGTTTACCTCCTGACATCTGTCCTGTAGTTTTATTCATTTTAGACATATTGTTTATTATTGTCATGGACGAAGTGATAACTGGAAGCCATGTTAATCTTGGAATAATACGGCCACCGTAGGAGTTAAAACACTCGGAATTGAGAGGAACAGAAACTAATATTCACTGGGTAGTCATATACAATTTCACCGCTAGATGGGGGTAAAAATCACACAGTGTAGCTTTAAATATTTACTATATATCAGTTTTACCGAATGACCCAGGCTGGTTATACCGAATGACTATGTCTGCTGCCCTTGATATAAGGAATATTTAAGACAATACACAGACAAAAAGAGTTACAAAAGCACATTTTATTTTGATTATATCACTAATGTAAAAAAATACATCAAACATGAAAACATTTCTGTCAGGACCACTATCATCAAATACGATGAAACCACACGCGATTTGGCAAAGGCTGTGATTATTTTATGCATACAATTTTTATTCATCGTGGAGCCCTAGTTTGTAACCTCGCACACAGAAATGCATCTTATAGCTAAGAGATCCATCAGGAAAAGCCACTCGCTTCATTACGCTGCGTGTTCATGCAGGGCTTTTCTTTTTTGTGTGCAGAACCCCAGACAACACTAGCGAATCTATGATTTATTAGGCTGTCGATTTAAGCTATCACGTTTAATTTTCCAAAATCCCCTGGTCACAATTGAAAGGCGAACTCAGAAATAACGTGTATCCATCGGAAGGCAATAATATAACGTAATAAGTAAATAAATAAATGAAAGTAATGGAGCAGCGGGTAAATCAGTCAGAAGGACAGCGGGATTTTTCCTGACTGACTCTTACGTTAACCGTTTACGTTCGGGTCCAGTCGGGTTAGAAAATAAATACCGTCGGGTCGGACTCTGGTCTAATTGTATCGACTCTGTCTCGGGTCGGGTTTTTCTGTTAAAAAACTTATGTCGAGTTCAGGTAAGAAGTGATTTGAGTCGATTCGGGAACAGATTTCAGAACCTAAGAAGACCTCTAGTAGGGCCAAAGGAATTTATGTATTTATGTCCATGACTTTCAAGGCCCAAATGCCTGATAAATGTCTGAAAAGGTGGATTGGACTAAATCATATTTGTTCTTTATAAATGATCTAAAAGCAATTTCGTTCTTCTGATTGAAAGCAGAAATGCTGCCGTCTGGCAGGGACCAGAGATCGACAGACTCTCTATTAAGCGAATGCTCAGTGGTGCTGTATAGAGGTTTAGATTATGAACCTCATCTAAAACTTCACACCGTAGCCATGGCAACGACCAGAAATCTGGCCCTTGAGGAACAGGACATTTCCAAAAAGCTGTTCTGGGGTCAGTTTTGTGCTTTAACACACAACAACACAGCCTCGGGCAGGCTGGGATTGGAAGATGCTTTGTGAATGTCGCACAGCTGCCTGAGCTGAAGAAACCGTAGATGTTCTGCTGCAACAATACACAGCATGACAACAGACCCTCTGCCTTCATCCAAAATGAAACTTTATCGCATTCATACACAAAAACAAAATGGAGGCCATCTTTGTGCCTCCAGGATGGATTGATTACCACAATAAGTTGTGGAAAGACAGCAGCCAGACAGACATTATCTTTTGGGAGTTTTTCCGATGACTCTGAAAAGGCTTCTCAGACAGACGAGAAAACAGACACGAGCTCTTGCACATTTCCTGATAATAAGAAACAGCCCACATGTTTAGCAACTGCTGAGTCACCACCAACCGAGCAAGAATTCATTATTGTTCTCGCTTTATTAAAATCTCTGAAGCCTCATTCCTGAGAATGAAAAGCCAGCAGGTTGTCAAAACTCACGATAAGCAGATTGACATTTCTGAAAGGCAGTTTAAAGTCAGTGTGGAGGGAATCCGGATTATTATAAAAAAAACGCATTCAACTTCCTAAATTTCCTTCCTAAAAAGCATTTTTAAAAGCTGTCATACACTACAGTTCAAAAGTTCAAGTTTATAATGTCTCTTCTGCTCACCAAGGCTGCATTATTTGATCAAAAATTTAATATTGTGAAAAATGATTACAATTTAAAATACTGTTTTCTATTTGAATATATTGTAAAATGTAATTTATTCCTGTGATGCAGAGCTGAATTTGTGCTCAAGAAAATGATAAAGAATAAATAACATTCTGGGTTCTTTGATGAATAGAAAGTTTGACAGAAGAGATTTTAATTGAAATGGAAATATTTTGTAACATTAAAAAAGTATTTTCTGTCACTTGTGATCAATTTAATGCATCCTTGCTGAATAAAACAAACAAACAAAACCAGAAAATGCATATATCTGAAGCACCACTAATAATTAATGATAACGTTCATTTATATGTTCAGCAGTAGTATGGTATTTATAGCATTTGATAATCACAGAGGAAAAGAGTTTCTTTACCCCCCAAAAAAGAAAAAGTTTATATTTGATTTCTGGCCAATTTGAAAAATTAAACGCAAAGCTGCTGCAAAAATGACAAACTTCAGTTGCGAGTGTGGAAAAGAGAGAGAGATGTACCTTTCTTAGCAGTGGCCATCCTGGTATCAATCTGGAGCAAACACTGAATTAGCTTCTGTTACGACCTCATCGTAGATCTCATCTGACCTCAGAACAACCCTGAGAGAGACAGAAGCAGAACGAGAACGACAAATCAAAAAACGGAAGCTGATAGATGATATAGAAAAAACAAAACTATTGTGTTCAGAGTATATCAGGCTTGCATTTCTTTTGTTAAATCTGCCGCATATTTCCATGACACAAAGTGCCAGCTGTACGGACCATAATGCAACAGGACAGACACACCATAGAGTAGTACACGTTATACGATTTTGGGTCGTCCCAAATTAAATATGACCAATCGTGGCGATTGATCTCTGTGGTCGTGGATCCTAAACGCTGGATCTACGTCGTACAGTGAGAGAGGCTCAAAGACGGCTGTTGTCAGACCAAAGATAGCCTGAGATCATTTCCTGTCAATTTATCACGATCATCTCTCAGTGTGTTTGCTGCTACGACCCTCGTCTACTGACTAGCCAATAAACATGCAACATGAAATGGCGTGGCGTTTTCCCAATCCATGACCACGTCCATATTCTCCTCTTTCGCTTCCTCCTCTTTTTGTCAGCGCATATAAACACAATTACCATAGTGTGATTGATCTTGCTCTGTTTGTTCACCACTAGCTCATGCTGATGACGTTTTATTCTTCTATATTAACTTGTGTCATAGCCTACCATTCATCATCATACAGTCTACATACATGTCGTATCCGAGATTATTAGATCCATGATGTACAGTGTGATCTGTATTGATCTTTGGATTGCCAAAATCACTCAGTCTGTAGCAGGCATTATGCTGGTTCAGACTACAGATGCTGTTTGAACAGTCAGCGTGTTTTAAGTTTCAGTCTTTGTCTTTCAATTACTCCACCCTTATTCATCTCTGGGTGATGAATGTGCCTTTATCGGATCTCATCTTTCTGCAACTCGCAAGAAAACCGCTGTGACTGGAATGAAAGAATATGGAGAGACTTTCTAAGTCACCGGGGAGCTGGAAAACTCGCTAACCTAATCAGAGAGAGAGAGAGAGAGAGAGAGAGAGAGAGAGAGAGAGAGAGAGAGAGCGAGAGAGCACCTGGGGTGAAGAAGAATCAGGGTGTCAAGATGTTAAATGCACATCAGAGAGAAGAAAGCTTGATGACGTAATTAAGTGGCAGAAAGCTCAGATCATCATAACCACAGCAGACGTTCAGCACTGGAACATAATGAGAATAGCAATGATTTTTTTCTTTTTCTTTTATAACAAAACACTCAAGACTAGCCATTTAAGAACGGCTGTTCCTGTTTATCCGAATAATGAGAGATATAGAGAAACTGCAGAAGGTAGACAGTAGAAAACAATCATTTTTAAGGGAAGCCTCACTATTTCTTTTGCTTCTGCTTAGGGTTAGTGATCTGAACAAACCCCTGCTGTAAGAAGTGAATAATGTGTTACTTTTCTAAGCAATCATACTTACATTTTTCCCCAGGCAGACGATACAGCTGACAAAAATATCATGGAGACTTTTCATTTTACTTTATAAATGTTTTAGCAACCACTAAGAATACCTTAGCAACCACATAGCAACACAGTGGCATTGTAGCAGTGACTTTTGCATGGACTAAACCATCACACTTTCTTATGAACATAAAAAAATTATTTCTCTACTGCATTTGGTGCACACCCAGGTGGAGTAATTGCACCAAATGCAATAACTATATTTTTGTGCACCAAATACAATAACCATTTTTATGCACAAGATGCAATCTTATTTCTTTGTGCAGCAAATGCAATAACTATAAAAATAACCATTTATACACCAAATACTATGATTATTTTAGTGCAGTAAATGTTATAACCATTTTTGTGCACCAAATGCAATAAACATTGATATGCACTAAATGCATTAATTTCTTTTGTGCACAAATTGCACTAAATCATGTTGTGCATCAAATGGCACAAAAGATGTGTTAAAAAAAAATGACAAAAAAGTGTTATTAACTAATGCTTCATATGCAATAACTAAATCATACTTTTCAAAGGGTGTGGTTGCTAATTCCACAAATACACAAATTCCACAAATACAAACACCTGCTATCCTTGACTCACTCAGTCTTTTTACTTTAATATTATGTGTTATAATAGACCCAACTAAAGTTAGAGATGCAATGAAAAATATCCTGTTGAAACTACAGTAAAAAACACATGCAGCTTCGGTTGGGTGTGTCCCTTAATAAATGATTCTTTCTTTCTCCCCGGTTCTATATTCACAAAGGACTTAATAAATGTAGAAAAAGAAGTGCAGAAATAATACGCAATTGCACATGTAATCCGATACCAACGCACAGATTTCCTCCATCATCTCTACATCACACACTTCGGCTGAAGTGTCAACACAAGCGCCGCAACAGATATGAACCAGTTACAGAGAGAACTGGGTCAATGTCTCATATGGATTGCTTTAGCGAGGACATTTATATGCTCATGTTCACCCTTTACAAGCAAAACATACTCAGCATGCATCTTAATCCTGAAAGCCATCTGGAAAAACACGAAATCCCAGGAGAATCTGCTGTGGCTTGCTGTCTGTCATGCATTCTTCGCTAATTACACACTGTGACTATCCTGAGGACACGATACTCTGAGAAGAATGAGCCCTAACCTGAATTTATAGGTTGCAAATATCCATTTAAATATGCATCAAGCTCCTGCAGTCAATGGCATTCGGTCTGTTGCATTACAAAGAGCTTTGATGAAGCTTTCAGATCCTGCTGATGTTGAGACAGAAATGCTGCTCTGTGGGGTTTTGGACTTGAAAGACTTCACGGACAATCAAACAATGAAATACTGACTTCTAGCGCGTGGATCTTCTCGAGTCCTCTTCTGATAGTCGATCACAAACTTATGCAACCTCGATCATTTTTAAAAGCACGGCTTGAAATACTCACCTATTCTCATATAGTGGGCTTCTGCTGTGGTTGATCACGGTCTATAACTTCTCGAGATGTTACAGAAATGAAACAGAACCCGCTAAAAACCCAAACCTCCAGTCAGAAGCGACCGACCGCTGTTCTGCGAGCGACAGATCGACTTCACACATACACACACACACACACTTAATAGAGGCACAACTTCCGCGTTAATCACGTGGTTTCTGCTGTTGCAACTGTGTTATCAACGCCTGAGTTGTGACTTTTGTGACTGAGTGGGGATTTTTATTCATTACATGGTAATAACTCGGACTTTATAGCGTTTGTATCTCACAACTCTGAGGAAAAAGGGTCATTCCTGGTATTCGGTGCCTTTTGGCCATCATAAAATGTAGAAAATCAAACTCAGTTTTTAAAATAAGTTTTTGTGTAGTCATGATAGGGTGATGAAAAACATTTGAAAAAAATATTCTGGTCAAGCTCAGGTAAATAAATGTAACTATTTATGAAACAAAATAAATGAAATGGAAGATCAAAAATGTCCACCCTGTTAGGGACAGATGGTTTTACTTTTTAAAGTAGCCTACTACATTATTGATAGGCTACTACAGTAAATGTTCTCGTCACTGAATTATTAATTTTATGTATAATAATAATATGATTATGATTTTTTAATGATATTATTTTTTAAAAACTGCATAACAGGGTGGACAAACTGATAACAGGGTGGACAAGTGGTATAAAGAATGGATGGATGGTTGATACAACCTGTTATAATTTTACCTTCGTTTGAACTGGATTTGGATTGGAAACAATATGTAAAACATTGCCAACAAACTTTAAATGCAGTACTGCTTCAACTTTAGACATAAATTACTTTCACAATCACTATGTAAACTCTCACTGATATAACAGAGTGGACAGTCAGTCCTAAAATTAGCCACTGCATCGTGTCTGAGCAAAAAAACGCTAACATAGAAGGTTTATCGAATAATGAATTGCATTGTCTGTAAAACTGTCATTTTGAAAATTTCTACTATTTCTACTAACCTTTTTTCATATTTTCCTTAAAAGGGTGGACGTACCGTCAGATTTAAAAGATAAAACTGGTAAAAATAAAATTAAAATAAATACCCAGTTTAAATAATCGAGGTTGTTTTCCCTCCAAAGACGTGATGGCTGCTTTATGATATGATGATGTCATTTATTTTTTCCAACATTCATTTAAAGGGAAAGTAATCAAAAATAACAGGGTGGACAATAAATTGAGGGACAAGCTAAAATCCTTGATTATAATTGTTCAAATAAATTGAATCATTGTAAATAAATACATACATTAGAGAGAATCATGATATACCCAACAATGTAAAAAGATCATGGGGGGAATCATGTATAGTAAGTATCATGAAAATAGGCAACACAGGGCTGGGGACATGGGGAAATTGTGATATATGGCAGTTCAAAATGCTGTAAAATGTTTCAGATAATTGTTTTTAATCAACTTTAATATTATTAGAGTTCAAATTGTGATATTTATGACTAAGACAGGTTGAAAATTGATATTGTACAAGATTTTAAGGCATTAAGATAATGATCTTTACTGGGAACACAAAAGGAATCTGAAAAAACGAGTCCCAGGAATGACCCAATTTTTTTTAAACTTTTTTTTTACTTGTTTAATAAACTCGTAATTTTTACTTTTTTAAAAACTCGCAATTTTTACTTTTTCAGAATTGCAACATATAAAGAAAAAAAGTCAGAATTGTGAGATAAGTCACATTTACCTTTTTATTTTTTATTCTGTGACGAAACAAGCTTCCATATTACACCAGTAACATGAAGTGAATCATTATTTTGTCCTTTATTCATTTTGCATGAATGCCATTCTTCTATCCTTGTATCGCAGGACGACCCGCACACTATTGGCCTGCGCTTGTCAGTCCTTGCTAGAATCAACACTAAATGGCACTAAATTCAACACATTTTCAAATAATTCACTTAATTCAACCCATTTATTCATTCACTCGAACAGTGCATTTTCAACAGCACTTTTGTGGTGTAAACTGGTTAAAAAGTTACTCTGATCTCCTGAGATATGGACACCACAAACACACACTGCCATTTGTCTCCACACCCCAGAGTGAAGTTCTGGGAAAGCTTCTTTCTCTCCTGTCCTTCCTTCACATTTGTTCCTTCTCTCCCCACTTCCTTTCCTTCCTTCACATTTGTTCCTTCTCTCCCCACTTCCTTTCCTTTACACATCCTTCTCTTCACTCAGTTCACTTAGAAAGATTATATAAAAATGATTATGATCTATGTCAATACAAGTGAACTAACAGTCATGTTTGGTCTCTTTTAAAATGTGTCAGTGCGACTGGAACAATGGTCTCACCTCCACAGAAGTAAACCAAATGTCAATAAGGGTTAAGAGATACTTTGCTTACTGGGTGTGCACTTTATCCCAGAGTCCTTCGTCCAAATGACCTCCTGTTTCTCGACAAGGTGTGAACTCCCTTTGTCTATAACTCTAGTCAATGCAGATTCCTATTGTAAGTTCGTTCCCCACATTGGGGGATGTTTTATCTTGGTCTGAGGATCTAAAGAAATGTCTCAAGAGCCAGATCAACCCGTAATCCTGAATGTCCTCAAGATACTCAGCATTATGTATCTTTTCAGGTCAGGTATCTTTTACTCTTTATCTCTGAGCATTTGATGTTATTATATTGATTATCTTTCAAATGATAACGTAATTGTCATGATGCATTTACCTGACCATTAATAAATTGTTACATTTGGATCTATTCTGACTTACTTATTACACCTCCATTAGATTACATTAAGTCCATAACATCACAATTCTACGACCAGGTTAGGAAACGGACTGAAATCCAGCTTAGGTGGAGCAGAGGAGCACACCGACTGAAATATCAGAGATCGACTAACACATCGACACAATGTATACTTGTATAATGTATACTTAGAAATGTAGAAGCTAATAATGGGTTTTCCATTTAGAATAGATTTATGCATTTGGCAGATGGGTTATAGGAATCCAGATGGGTGTAATTTTAATAAAGAGCTCAATTAATTAATCAAACATTCACCTAAATTTAAGGATTAACAAACATCTATTGACCTTTTTTTATTTTTGGAGTCAGATGAAACAAAGAGGTAATTAAATTAATTTGCCACACTGAAAAGACAGTAACACGCAGTAATCTTTCACCCGCTTATCGGAAACTGTTGTTGGACCGACTGGGCGGGGCCTTACAATACTGTTTTTCACAATATGTCTCATGGCAAAATCAAATAAAAATGTGTCATTTAAATAAAATTGCTGAGGTAAGGCTGCACACATTTATTTTACAATATAGAAAATATACAATATACAATTGCTGTGACTCTGTTTTAAAGCAACAATGACACTGTTTTAAAGCACATAACACTTAATAATAATAACAAAATAATGAAATGATTGAGCTTAAATAACATTTCATGTAGTGTACTTGTGGATCCGGATGGATATTCCAGGCATGATTTAGACATGAATCAAGTTCACTATGGTTCCTCCTCGTAGTCGACTATAATGGCACACTCTCTCGTTCACATCCAGATGTTCTCCTGAAAATAAATAATGCTAGCAATTACTGATTTGCAGGCTCACTCATCAAACTAAAGGTTTTAAGTTTGGTGCATCAGATCAACCTCAAGAAACAATTGACAAATGCTGTGTTTACCTTCATAAACCAGAGTCATTCTCTCTGGTTTCTTCCCTGCCATGTCACAGATCTCCTTTAGTAAAACTGAGATTTTTTCCTGTGGGAATATGCCCACTTCCGTGATCTTCCCATCACATCTTACATTGAGGTAGATCTTCTCCACTTTGGCAATCTCATTAGGGTCAGTGAGGGAGTTTGGGAAGTGTGATGGGATCTGATGAACTGAAACGACAGAGTAAAACAATGATTTGATATAATGACCTTGAGAACACATACATCAAGATCCCAGAAGGATATTGTGCATCATAAAACAGAGTTCAGTTCAAACAGGTTTGAAGGCCTGAAGTCAAAGAAACATGGCATTGGTAATGTGTAATATGTCTAATCAATCTAATAATCTAATCAATTTCATTAAATCTAAGTCTTTAAACTATAAAATAACACCGTGGAAGAATGAGAATTATGGGTAAAATTATCTTTTTTATTATTAAAATATATGCACAACTCATAAGAATTCTATTAAAAACTAAGCAAAAGCATTTACATCAAAATGGTTTTAAGAAACAAATTCAGTCCAGCGTGTCCAAACCTTTGACTGGTATTATGCACAAACACAACTAACTGAACATAATGAGCTATAAGTGTATGGACTAGATGTGCAGCGTACGTTTGTCTGAACTCTCCGATGGCTTCGTCTGATCAGGTGTTGAACTGCTTCCCCACCAGAAGCTGATCTGCTCCCACTTCAAAGCATAAAACAAATCAAAAGTTATTTTAAAGTAAAGTAATGTTTGAATGAAAAGTCTATAGTCTTCTGATTTTTCAGTAATCAATAGGCTTGCACAGAAATGTGAGAACAGATTTCAGATTTCCACAGAATTGTAGCTTTCTCTAAATTCCCACAACTTGTGCTTCTTTGTTTTAAATACTGTTTACACTGTAAAAAAAAAAAAAAAGTGAAAATGACTTTGTCATATTAAAGTGGCGGGCTATTAAATAACAGTCCCAAACTAGTTGTTGGTAATAGTTGGTCATTTGGTATGAGCAATCACAAAATATAACTGAAAAAGTGAAAATAAAGCGACATTTTGGGGTTATGGGAAAAAAAGTTACCATGGTGAATACACAACATGAACTTTTAATGAAAAATAAGTGCTCTGATGATGAATATAATAAACATACCTGCATACAAATCCTTGGTACTTTTTGGTTATTTCATGATTGACTAATTGACAACATAACTACGACGTTATGCTTTTGCGCTTTGTTTACAATGAAGGGACATACAGCGCGCGCCGCCGCACATGCGCAATTAAAGAGCAACCTAATAACCCACGGACACTTGTTCATTGATTCATGTAGCCTATAATATGAATTGTACTGGGGTTAAAGGAGCGAAACATCCATGACTGGTGGTCCCCAGCTGATGATCCGTTTTATGACCAGATGGTGCTCAGAGGAGCACACCTGCACAAAAGGCAGCGGTGGAGGTGGAGGTGCGTCAGGCAGCAATGCCCGGCAGGTCGACCATGATCAGCCTGTATTTCTATAAGACCTCATCAAACGACTAAATAAACCCAATGTAGCCTACTATATAAATCGATTGCTGGACATCGTAATGTTGTAGGCACATACATCTGATTTAAGATTTAGCATTGTGTTAGCAACGCTTTTTTATTGAACATTTTTATTCATCGTCTTTCAAAACATGACCTGCGCGAAAGAGAAAATAAAATGAAAGCGTCATTGGTCCAGCACTTCTGAAAATGCACTTCCGAATGCGTCTCTGTCCCCAGCACATTTAGGCTATAGGCTTTATAAAAACAATGTTAGTAAATGGACTTAAACTTCCAAAAACCTGTAGAATATTAGTTTGGGTTCAAACATTCCGACACGCAAAGTGAAGCATTCACGTGACTGGAAAGAAAGTGAGGCTTCGTTAATCACGTGTTTCTCTGAAAACAATACGCGCTCCGACACGGATCTTCAGGAGAAATTGCGCTGTAGCCTATACTCGATACGCGCATTAAAGCTTCAGTGTCATATGTAACATCACTATGAGAAACACTGTCCTATACTTTATATTATATTAGGCCTATATTATTTTTTATGACTTTTTTCATATTAGGCCTACACACTTAAAAAAAAAAAAAAAAGTAATTAAAACTAGTATTTCTAAATGTTACCACCATGACTGTATAAAACAAGGTTACCACTTCCTTTTGTAAGTAAAATGTTAATATGTGTAGCTATTCTGATAATGCTCTCAGCTACCACTAAATACTCTCAGCTCTGTTCTACACATTTTACCATAGTTAAATACAATGCAAAGAATCTTGTTTGAGATTAAAATGTAGTTTTACCACTTACCAGACTCATTAAATAGCTGTAGATGCCCATGTCTTCTTCCACACAATCTCACTGCTGCTGAAACTCACCTGTATATCTTTCAACGCAACTTACTTTCACTTTCTTTCAGCCCATGGGATTTTCCTATAGGATTCCCTAGGAAATACCCTAGGATTCTGCATAACTTCTTTGCAATTTGTATTATGAATGCAGATTATATCTTTAAATTAAATGTCTTAAAGGAATAGTTTACCCAATTTGATTTCTCAGAAAACACAAAAAACTGAACCAATAATTGAGGTTGAGTAGATTTTCATTCTTTTTGATGCAGCTGCCATCTTGAAAAGCTTGTAAAATTGCCTAAGTATCATTGTCTTTTGACATAGGCCATTATACTACAGGGGTAGAATTGCATGAACTGTTCAATTTAGGATGTGGGTGATTTTACCAGAGGTGGCGAGCATCATGAGGAGATGACTTATGCAAAAAAATATATATAATAATTTGTCAAAAAATGACGTAGGCAATTATTTTAGGAAGATGACGATATCTTTTCCATAAAATGAGTTTATAGTGACCACCACATCATCCAAACTCTAAAAAGAGTTTGCACATGTTTTTACAGTTTCATAAAGTGAAATCATTATGTAGAGGTGTATTTATTTAAGTATTCCAGTTACTTTTAAACGGAAAGAGTGACCTGATCACATGCAAGCATGATTGTGTTTAAGTTTGTGTTAACGCAGGTAAGGACCATCTTTGTTATGTCCATAAAATGCCCTGAAAAATACAAATAAAAGGCATTCAGTCGGTTAGTGAAATAGGTAGCATTATATATGTATAAACTGAACAATTATAAAAGCAACACTTGTGTTTTTGCCCCCATTTTTCATGAGCTGAACTCAAAAGATCTAAGACACAAAAGGCCTATTTCTCTCAAATATTGTTCACAAACCTGTCTAAATCTGTGTTAGTGAGCACTTCTCCTTTGCCGAGATAATCCATCCACCTCACAGGTGTGGCATATCAAGATGCTGATTAGACAGCATGATTATTGCACAGGTGTGCCTTAGGCTGGCCACAATAAAAGGCCACTCTAAAATGTTCACTCTAAAAAAAATGTTAAAAAAACGGTTGTTGATTGTGGCCTGTGGGATGTTGGTCCACTCCTCTTCAATGGCTGTGCAAAGTTGCTGGATATTGGCAGGACCTGGAACACGCTGTCATATACGCCAATCTGAACATCTCATTTTGAATTTGTTTGTCAAGTTCATTACACTGTGGGATTACAAATTTAAGAATCTGTTTAAGATCTGCTGATCGTATGTCCTTACTTAACATAACATGAAAAACTAAGGTAGAGTACATTGAATTTAGCATTTAAAGTTATGATGATGACATCAGATGAATAATTCTCTTCAGCAAAGTTTCCAGCAAGAGATTCCTGCCAGTCCTGTTCTCTCTATTAAGTTAAAGGAGTCAGATTACTGAGACTCTCACCCTTTGTCTTTAATGGCTCTTGGAGACCCTGTCCCAGTCTTTGAATAGTTATGCTGATTGGATTAGGATTGGTAACACTCTACAGCAGGTCCGTATACCTGGATACTTCATTTGCAGCACACCGACTGAAATATCAGAGATCCGACTAACACATCGACAAGTGTTGTTGCATTTACATACATTTATGCATTTTGCAGACGCTTTTATCCAAAGCATTTCAAGGTACACATTTTTACCTTCTTATCAGTTCTTGCTTTCCCTGGGAATCGAACCCATGACCTTGGCGTTGCAAGCGCCATCGATCTACTGTTTGAGCTACAGGAAAGTTTGACCAATCTAAATTTTTTATGTGGGAAACCACGGCATGATTATACAAAGTTACCATTAGAAGTAGTTAAGTTGGTCAGCTTTGCTTCTATGGTAATGGTTGAGACCTCTGGTTAGATATAATCTTACCTCAATTCAGTGTGTTCAGATCTATGGGGACTAAATAATATATTCTAGAATGAGCAAAGTGGAGTATACGGCCGTCTAGGATATTAGTCAATCGCCTCTGTCTAATGACCGGAGACTGACGAGTTTGTGATTATGAGATCGTATAACCGGCCGGTGCGAGACTCGAAGTGTTATAGGAATCCGGATGGGTGTCATTTCAATAGAGTTCAATTGATTAACAATTGACCTAAATTTAAGGATTAACAAACATCTATTGACCTTTTTTTATTTTTGGAGTCAGATGAAACAAAATTAATTTGCCACACTGAAAAGACAGTAACACGCAGTAATCTTTCACCCGCTTATCGGAAACTGTTGTTGGACCGACTGGGGCCTTACAATACTGTTTTTCACAATATGTCTCATAGCAAAATCAAATAAAAATTTGTCATTTAAATAAAATTGCTGAGGTAAGGCTGCACACATTTATTTTACAATATAGAAAATATACAATATACACAACAAAACAATACTTTTTAAAATAAACCATTACAATGACACTGCTTTAAAGCGCATAACACTTGATAATAATAACAAAATGTACATTTCCTGAAGAAAATGTGAGTGGTGCTTGCAGTGGCAAAACTCGACACTCGGTTGCTAGGGTGTTGCTAGGCGGTTACTATGGTGTTCTGGGCTGTTTCTAGGGTGTTCAGGGCGGTTGCTAAGGTATTTCTGGTGGTTGCTATGGTGTTACTAGGTGGTTGGTAGTTGTCACAGATGGTTACTTTTTATAGAGTTCTTAAAATCTTTAGTAACGAGTGCCTTTAGTATGGCCAAATCATAGCCATGCTGATATACAGCGATATCGCACGGCTACGAGTGTGATATTGCTTATTTAACATTTAGTTAGTCATTTGGGGTGGTTGCTAGGGTGCTGTAACTGGTTTCTAGGGTGTGGCTATAAAGATTTTAGGCCATTACTTATTGGCTGCTTGATAATATAAATCATCTGTGAGGGAGAGACGCAGGGTTGTCAGGCCCTTTGGTGTCTGTGTGTGTGAAAATGTCGCTTTGGGTTTGAATTTCTGAACATTCCGCAATGTTAAGTCAATGGGACTTTTCTGGCCGCTTTTTTGTCCGTTGTGCGAACATCCTGAGTCCGATCACTTAGAAAAGAAAGAGTACACCTCTCCTCAATGAGCCGGTCGATTTGACACCTCACTCAGGGGTCTGTGACAAACGTTGCAGGAGGAGTATCGCGCCTAACTTTTGTCCAGAATAATAATAATAAGTATGAGCAATAACAATAGTGATGCCTTGCCTTTGGCAAGCACCACTAAAAATGATTGAGCTTAAATAACATTTTGTGTAGTGTACTTGTGTATCCGGATGGATATTCCAGGCATGATTTAGACATGAATCAAGTTCACTATGGTTCCTCCTCGTAGACCATAATGGCACACTCTCTCGTTCACATCCAGATGTTCTCCTGAAAATAAATAATGCTAGCAATTACTGATTTGCAGGCTCACTCATCAAACTAAAGGTTTTAAGACATAAAAGTTGTTTGGTGCATCAAATCAACCTCAAGAAACAATTGACAAATGCTGTGTTTACCTTCATAAACCAGAGTCATTCTCTCTGGTTTCTTCACGGACTCTGCCATGTCACAGGCCTCCTTTAGTAAAACGGAGATTTTTTCCTGTGGGAATATGCCCACTTCCATGATCTTCCCAGCACATCTTACTTTGAAATAGATCTTCTCCACTTCGGCAATCTCGTTAGGGTCAGTGAGGGAGTAGTTTGGGTAGTACTGTGATGGGATCTGATGAACTGAAACCACAGAGTAAAACAATGATTTGATATAATGACCTTGAGAACACATACATCAAGATCCCAGAAGGATATTGTGCATCATAAAACAGAGTTCAGTTCAAACAGGTTTGAAGGCCTGAAGACAAAGAAACATGGCATTGGTAATGTGTAATATGGGACATATTTCTAAGTGAAACTCAGTCTGTATTTGATCTATTGGGAACTTCATCCCAGAGTGCAGACAGACCTGAGAGTGAGTTTTCGGTGGATTGTGCGGGACTGTTCCCCTCCTGGACCACCGACACCAATGCTTGAGCAGGTTCTGTGACTGGGATGTCATCTGAAAAGAGAAACATTTTGATTCAGGATTCTGAGCACAACCCTATTTTATTTGGAATAACATAAGACTGATTAATTGTGCACAATAAGACCATTAATTATGAATTCATGTCAACTGTAATACTGCAGTTAAACTGCTGAGATGGCTGCATTCAATTTTATGAATCCGTGGTTACATACACATACTGCTAAAAACACAACTAATCTAATCAATTTAATTAAATCTAAGTCTTTAAACTATAAAATAACACCGTGGAAGAATGTGAATTATGGGTAAAATGATATTTTTTATTATTAAAATATTTGCACAACTCATAAGAATTCTATTAAAAACTAAGCAAATGCATTTAGATCAAAATGGTTTTGAGAAACAAATTCAGTCCAGCGTGTCCAAACCTTTGACTGGTATTATGCACAAACACAACTAACTGAACATAATGAGCTATAAGTGTATGGACTAGATGTGCAGCGTACGTTTGTCTGAACTCTCCGATGGCTTCGTCTGATCAGGTGTTGAATTGCTTCCCCAGAAGACTGTGCTGATCTTCTCCCACTTCAAAGCATAAAACAAATCAAAGGTTATTTTAAAGTAATGTTTGAATGAAAAGTCTATAGTCTTTTGATTTTTCAGTAATCAATAGGCTTGCACAGAAATGTGAGAACAGATTTCAGATTTCCACAGAATTGTAGTATTATTCACTAAATTCTCACAAATTCTACACATGCCCATAACTTCTTTGCTTCTTAGTTTTAATAATACGGTTTATACTGTAAAAAAGTGAAAATGACATTTGTTGTCATATTACATTGGCTATTAAATAACAGTACAATAAAGTTGGTCATTTGGTATTAGCCACCACAATATATAACACAAAGTGAAAATAAAACGACATTTTAGTTATATGGAAACAAAAGTTACCATGGTGAAAACACAACATGAACTGTTAATGAAACAACTGCTCTGCTGATCAATATCATGAACATGCCTGCATACAAATCATTGGTACTTTTTTGATAATTTCATGACTTACTAATTGACAACTACGACGTTACATGCTTTTGCGCTTTGTTGACAATGAAGGGACATACAGCGCGCGCCGCCGCACATGCGCAATTAAAGAGCACAGTACAACCTAATAACCACAACGGCTGACAGGACTTTAATTTCGTAAGTAGTTACGAAAATAACTTAAGAATAATGACACAGACGTTCCTAACCCTGCCCGTAGGTACTGAATCAAGATAGCACGTTTTTCTCAGGCACTCTTTACTAGTGGTGGGCAGATCGAGGCTTCGTGGGACACAGAAACAGTGAAGCAAATGTGCCGTATTGTGTCGAGGCTTCGAAACACTCAGGGTTCAAACAAATTTCAGGGTTTGTTTTGTTTGTTCTATGAATGGCTCAGCTAAACAGGCCAATAAGAGACTATTAACTACCATTATTCATTTTAATTATACTAATGTCTAATTAAAACGTCTACAACTGTATAAAACTGATCAGAGATCAGGTAAAACCATGGGTAAAACCCACAGACACTTGTTCATTGATTCATGGGTTGCCCCCAGCGACGAACTATTGAAATTTCGAAGTGTTTCGAAACAGTTATGACGCAATGAAGCCTTGTTCACTGAAATCACGTGACTCTGGCAGTTTGATACGCGCTCGGAACCAGAAGCTTCGTAAATGTCTCGAAGCTTCATGAAGGCAGTGTTTTGAAATCGCCATCACTACTCTTTACTTAAAGGGTTAGTTCACCCAAAAATTCTGTCATCATTTACTCACCCTCAAGTTGTTTTAATCCTGTATTGTATAAATGTCTTTGTTCTGCTGAACACGAAGATATTTTGAAGAATTGCAAGTAACGTTAACCAAACAGTTGATGAGTGTTAATGACTTTGTTATATTGTCTGTTTTGAAATATGTACATAATATAGTCCTTAAACGATTTATTTTTTGTTTATTTTTGTATGGTATTTGATTTTCTGATTGGTTTTTATTTGTATTTTGGTAACGGAGGTCTTTTATTTTGACGTTCACTCGCGTGAGCGGATATAATAAGCATATGGTCCAAACATTTCAGTGTGGAATGAGACTTCATATTAGACATTCTCTGACGAGACCCAGACATACATGGTCATGGTATCGAAGGTTTACGGTTTGAAAGGAGTTTAAAAGGATTTAGCTCCTGGTTTAAATGGAGAACAAGGTACGGTTGTAGACTTCCTGTTATCTTTATCTTTTGTTTTGATTTATTTTCTTTGTATCAAGATTAATTGTTGGTTGTTGCTTTGTATAATGTTTAGGTATATTCAAGTAATTAATCTTTACTTATTTGGTTTTGATGTATGTTTATTTCAAGGTTTATTCATTTTGGTATTTTGTTTTCTTTTGTACAAGCTTTTACGTTGATTCTCAACGAGTCATGGTGTCCAACGGTGATCGTATCTGTGATGACGGACATTCAAATAAAGTGTGCGGGAATCATCAGTAAAAGAGTCCAACCTTTCTCAAACCAGGCAGCTACAATGAGTCCATAGTATGAAAAAAAAAACTATGGATGTCAATGGTGTCCCACAACTGTTAGGTTACAAACATTCTTCAAAATATCTTCCTCTGTCCAGACTCCAAATTTGGAACAACTTGAGGGTGAGTAAATGATGACAGAATTTTAGTTTTTGGGTGAACTATACCTTTAAACTGGGTCTGACAAAAGCTTTCACGCAACTCCTTCACAATAAAAGTCTCTCATCAGAAAAACAGAATTACGTTTGTTGTCATTTCTTTAACTGAAAAACCGCTACCCACTTGAGAAACACTGTCATATACTTTATATTATATTACTTTTTTTTATGACTTTTGTCATATTACACACTTTTTAAAAGTTTTAATTTAAACGGGTCTTTTTAAATGTTACCACCAAATAAACCAAGGTTACCACTTCATTTTGTAAGTAAAAATGTTAATGTGTAGCTATTCTGATAATGCTCTCAGCTACCACCAAATACTCTCAGCTCTGTTCTACATTTTTTACCATAGTTAAATCCAATGCAAAGAATCTTGTTTGAGATGAAAATGTAGTCTTACCAGTCTCTTGATATAATTGTAGAGCATCTCCATGTCTTAAACAGTCTCCACACCTGTAGCACTGTCACTGCTGGCTGAAACTATATATATAGGCTAGCTTTCACTGCAACTTACTTTCAGCCCACCCCTTAGAAATACCCTAAGATTCTGCAAAACTTCTTTGCATTTGTATTAGAAACATTTACATCTTCAAAACAATCTTGCTTGCCCTGTATGGAATTCACCTAACTTTTATGACATCATCTCAGGTTTTACTTTCACTTTGAATGTGTTTGTCAAGTTCATTACATCACACTAGTGTATTGTCGAGGGAGAACCTGGTTCCTTTTCTTCTGCCTATAAGAGCTTCTGAATTATTTTGCAATTTGTGGTTAAAAATGCTGTCTAGTTGAGGAGCTCAGGAGGAGGTCTTTAAAAGCGTAACGGTTAGCCCGGCTAGCTCAGACGGTAGAGCACGAGACTCTTCCTTGTATTGTTGATCATCCATCATCATAGATCCATTTTAGATATGGAGGAAACATATCTAAAAAAGAAATGAGATAAATGTAAATATCATTAACATGTATTTTGGCATTTTGAGTTAACACAGTCAGGAAGCAAGCCCGGCTAGCTCAGTCGGTAGAGCATGAGACTCTTAATCTCAGGGTCGTGGGTTCGAGCCCCACGTTGGGCGCATAGTTTTAACTTCTTAGTGCATTAAACATTTGTTATGTAAACATTTAGAAAAAACACACCAATCGACCCCTATAGAGGCACATTGGTCTCAATAATAATTCCCGTGAAAGATATGATGTGCAATGCGTTGCGCAGGCAAACTCACATGCTTGAAACTTAATTTCATGTGCACAAAAAAAAAAGCACAAAAAGCAATTCACGTGTGCAAAATAAAATTATATATTCATAAAATATGTTTCACAAATGCAAAACAGTCCACAGATGTACAACTGTCCACAAAACGTTTTGAATCCTTCCCTCGCGAGTCGAAATGACCCGAAGCCCTAAAATTATATATATTTTTTCTGTCCAGAAAGCTTATTATATTTCACTTTGATAATATTTTTTGGGAGTTTTTAATTTTATTTACCTTTAAAATACTATATTTAATCAATGCATAATAAATAAATAGTAATTTAGTAATGTAAGCACATTCCTCACATTCTTTCAACTTAAAAACAAAATATCTTACATTGAGTGTCTTTGCCGACCTCTTGTGGAAAAAAATAATATAACATGATATTTCATGACTCTTGCCACTAGATGACCACTATATCACTATTTTCAGCAAATGAGCTGTTTCCCCCTGGGTCCTAAAGCCAGTTTCTCTTCTAAAGCCAGTAGATATTATAAAATAATTTTTGGGTATAAAGGTTTGGCATTTTTAGTTTGAATTTTGAGCATTTTTCGATTTTTCTATGTGTACTGAGGCATTCCTCGCATTACATTCATTCCTATGGGGGTCAATTTGAACCGTAAGAGAAGGATTTGTTACTTTTTTAAATTTGAACCACAAAATTTTCAAAATGACCCGAGGGAAGGATGAGGGTTAAAATATATTATTTTAAA
Organism: Squalius cephalus; assembly: GCF_949319135.1. Lineage (NCBI taxonomy): Eukaryota > Metazoa > Chordata > Actinopteri > Cypriniformes > Leuciscidae > Squalius > Squalius cephalus. The sequence continues at coordinate 8,609,374 of NC_137124.1, forward strand.
GTTTATTATTGAACCACAAAACACCTGAATTGTTTTTTGTGCATGTAAATTAGGTTTTAAATTTGGCTACGACAATCGTCTTTTGCGTGAATTATTATTTAGATGAATCTCGCTCCATATACCAGTTGTTTGTTGTTGCTTGAGCGTCTGTACAAAACGAAAGCAAATAAAAAGAGTTAAACAATGACATCACAGTAGAGGTTACCTGCGTCTCTGTGGCGTTGGCGGTACCTGGATCAGGATTGGCTGTTTCCGCCACTATCTCCTCATCCAATCGCTGAGGTCGCTCTCCATTGTGAGATTGGAAGGGAGCCAATCGCTGAGTAATGTGGAAATCAGTCGTGATTTTTAATGATAAAACATAATTCACAGCATAAAATAACAACATTAATTTCAGGCAACAGTGGGATTAGGACCGGGAACCTTGTGATCAACTTTACAACCATATAAATGTATAGGAATGTATAGGAAAAATGTTTTTACGATAATTTATGATAAACGTAGACTTGGACGACAAAGTCATAAAAACAATTCCTTCTCCTTTCCTCTCCTTTTCCCTTTTTTCCTGTTCCCCCCCATCTCCTGTCTCATATCCTCCTCCCTCCTCCTCCTCCTCCCTCCTCCCTCCTCCCTCCTCCCCCATCCCCCACACCCCTCGAACAGACTTTCTCAGGAAAAAAAAAAGGAGGGCATCAATAATTTATTTAACAAAAGCAAAGATTGAATCACAGCTATACCTGGTTCGGTTATGCTATTGATTTCCTCTCAGTCCTTATAAATCAAAAGTCGTTTCGTCCCTGGGTGGGCTCGAACCACCAACCTTTCGGTTAACAGCCGAACGCGCTAACCGATTGCGCCACAGAGACGGTGTTGTCTCTGCACTCTCTGTGTTGGAAAGTGTTTGTACAACAGAAGTGACTGTAGCCCAATTATGATTATTATTAAGACATTAAATGGTAATGTAATAACTTACAATAAGGTTTCATTTGTTAACATTAGTTAATGTATTAACTAACATGAAGTAACTATGATCAATACATTTGTTACAGTATTTTTATTATCTAGTATTAGCATTAGTTAATAAAAAATACAGATGTTCATTGTTTGTTCATGTTAGTTCACAGTGCATTAACTAATGTTAACAAATACAACATTTGATTTTAATAATGTATTAGTAAATGTTAAAATTAACATTAACTAAGATAAAGTGCAGTTCAGTAGAAGTGTTAGTTCATGTTAACTAATGAAACCTTATTGTAAAGTGTTAATCATTTAATTTATTTAACATATTTTCATGTTCTACCATTTATGATGGCTGTATATAATGATGGCCACTAGATGGCAGTGCAGATTATTACATAGACGATGGGCGAGTTCCTAGTTTGGGGTAACACACATGACATTTTGGATTAAGCATTTTGTTAATACTATTCTTTAATCAAAATGAAATAATTAAAAGTTCCTCTATAATTTTAGTTAATACAATGAAGAAGATTGGTTTAAATAACAGAAACTCAAAATATTATTTTATCTAAACCACACTCATTATCTAAGTTGATTTGACAAAAGACAAAATGTTGTGATAACATCATGAAAATATTTTGTACAGTACACTGTAAACCTTTTCCATTGCTTTAACTCTTCAAAATAAGTTTAATGTAATTTAAGCTGAAATTAAACAAGTTGATTGTACTTAGAATTTAAGGCAGCAATTTTTTTTAATGCATACCTCTCCATTTCTCCTGACTTCAGCCGGTCGATTCTCTGAGGATGCAAACCACTGCAGTCGGGACACTCGTTGCCTTTCGTGACTTTGATTGGGACATTTTCTGAAAGCAAACACACATTTTTCCTCTTCTACTTTCAGCATCCAACACCTGTTTTTAGTATGTTTGTTTTATCAGTACATGCAAAATTATGCAAACTTATCTCTATTTGCATTACATTTGATTTTGTTCAAAACACAATGAAATGGACCTGAGGTTTCTTGGAAACGGGTTAAAACACATTAGGCTTAAAATAAATACACTGCAAAAGATTTGTTGCTCTAATTTTGGATCTCAACCTTTTTGACTTCAAGGCCCTCCCACTATCCACTTCACAACAATATTTGTTGTGGACAATTTCTAGTCAATAAAATATTTTAGAGCTTGGCATAACTAGAAGGATCTATATTTGCTATATAAAAAAATGACCAAATACTATGAGATATCTTGATTTTAAGTTGCTTTAGCTTAATATAATGCTTGTTTTGTCTTATTTTAAACAATTTGAAGTTATCTTGAGGACCCATTGAAAGTTTGTTGAGAACCATTATTCTAAGTTTCATACTTTACTCTCCACACTATTTCAGAGAAGGGTGGGTGGGTCAAAACCATCTATAGACTGTAAAGAAATGGAGAAAAGAAAAAAAGAAAAAGCAGTGAAACTCCCGTGTGTCCAGGTTTGAGACTTAAAAAATCATATGCAAGCTGGATAACTTGCTGTAAAACTAAATCTGCGTATAATCACGTTAATTCTTCATTCCATCGACCCATCGCTACTTTAGCCATACAGTAAAGTTAGTAGGCTACTATATGACTAAATTCAAAATGCTTTGCTTTTAACTTAGATAAGAAAAGTAACTTGTTAAATAGTTGTGGAATCGTAAATGGCCTCACATGAACTGAAACAACAAACAACTCGAGATTTAAAGATGACAAGAAATTAGACGAATCCAGATTCTGAAGATTTGCCAAGAAGCAGACGTCGTGCGATTGAGTTACAAATGTAATATTAATACTTTGCAGCACGGATTTGTGTAACTTTGGGAACTCACCCGATCAATTTTCTCTGAATGTTTAATGTTTGAACGCGATAAACTACAGTGACGCAGTTCTGAGCCCTCTTCTTCGGCGTTGACAGAAGCCGTGGATCTGGAGTAAACAATAAAAACAGATCTGCTCGCGCCACGGATAACTAGCCCGGCTAGCTCAGTCGGTAGAGCATGAGACTCTTAATCTCAGGGTCGTGGGTTCGAGCCCCACGTTGGGCGATACATTTTAATTTTGTATATTAAATATTTATTGTAAATTAAATGTATAATAGATGTAACCTATGGCCCTCTAGCGGTTAAAAACGGTATGCATTTTGCGGAAGAACATTGTTTAGGATGCGCTTCGGCTCTGCGTGCGGATGAATAGTTCTTTCTCATAATTATAACTTAAAAAAAGAGCGAGATTATTCTACTGCTCATAAAACATTCACTATAGGTTTAAGAGATATAACCAGTTTAGATGGAAAGGATCTCAAGCTAACACGATACTTTTGAAAATAAATTCCAGAACATCGCTACAACAATCATAGTGAACCTTCACAATAGATAATGCTTTACAGTGAACTCTGTTCAATAAAATACTTTACTCACCTGGGTTTATGTTTGCACGAATCATTTTACACCAGACTGCTTTGTGAACGAGGGTCCGTACAAAGCAGGCGTTTATTAATTAAGAACCCTCTGAATATATTTGTTTACTGTTAGTTGTATCGAGTGTTTCTTGTGTAATTCGCTGTGTAATGATAATTCAAGGGAGAGAGAGAGAGAGAGAGAGAGAGAGAGAGAGAGAGAGAGAGAGAGAGAGAGAGAGAGAGAGAGTTTATGGATAAGACTTTAATGCGCACTTCTTATACTATGATTATTCAGCTCTTATGGTGATTTTCTGGAGTAATAAAACGCTTAATCTTTTGTGTGAAGTAAGTAGGCTACAATAAACATCCTCGTCAGTAGGCTACATTTTTGGCCATCATTCGGACGGGTCCGCTACTACAACACTGTAGGCTATACCAATAGTGGGTAAAAGCAAAGTTATAACCGTAATTAAACAAAACTATACCTGTTCTATCTCCATGCAGCATATTTCTGGTCTGATATTATCATTCCCTGAGATGAGATCATCCTGACACTGAAGCACGAGCTCTTGAAGCTCCGCCCTCTTCTTGAAACGGGACCAGCGTTTCAAGGAAACTGGAACTGAACTGAATATTACACAACACCTGAGGCACCAGATCATTTGCATTTAAAGGGTCACACACAAAAACGGCGTGTTTTGTTCACCCCCAAAAAGTGGCAATTTTAACATGCTGTAAAAAAATGATTTGTTGGGTATTTTGAGCTAAAACTTCACACTACGGGGACATCAGAGACTTATTTTACATCTTGTAAACATCTTCAAAACTGAGCAAAATGGAGCGAGCTTTAGTGAATATTTAATGACTAATTTCTCGCTAGAAATGACATCAAAGGTGGAAAACAAAAATGTACATTTACACAAACTAGCGATCAGCCGCAACTTTCAGTCGCCATCTTTATTTTTGTAGCTCAACTGTCACAGAATGGAAAGCACAGGATTGTGGGATATCAAAGACAGCGAAGGATACATCTATGCGGCCTTCAATAATCAATCAGACGATCAAGTATCTGCAGGAAAAAGGAAGTGAAACTAACACTGCATTCCTTCCGACCTAGGAGTGCAGCATTTTCCAGTTTTCTGACTCAGCCTTTATGTAGCCTTTATGGTTATCTATCTAGTAGGAATCCTTTCATCTCGGATGATGACGCTTCAACTGGCACACGACTGACATGTTTGGCACACCTTTAAACAGTTAAACATGCACCCACATTCAAAACGCTAGTGGCTGTTGATATGACAACGCCATTATGAGAGGAACAACAACCTCCCCTTTGTTGAGCAGGTACAAGTAGAGTAAGGCAGTGCGCAATGCTCGATCACACAAACACAGCATCATTCTCTGGCACTCCCTTAGGATTTATACACTCACAGGAGGCCTCTGGCTTCCTCTCGGTTCCGAAAAGGTAAGTTTATTAAGATTTAGTCATTTAATAGCACAGATTTGTCATTTTACTTAACATTTGAGCACTTATTGCCCAATCAAACACTCATATAAAGCTTTCCTTTTTAGGTCATTCTTATAATTGATACTTGTTCAGAGTGACCCTAACTATTACTGTATTAAGTAATTTTACTGTTTACTTTTTGAGAAAATTAAGCCTATAAAGGAAAATGTTTTATGGGTGTTTGAAAATGGTATATGGTGTAAGTGCTAATGCACTTTGATGTTTGTCTTTACAAATGTCATACCTTTACAACCGGGGGAGTACCCCATCCCCGCTGATAAAAAGTAACTCAGTGACTTTTACTCTTGAGTACATTTTAAATGAGCTACTTTTTACTTTTACTTGAGTAGATTTTTTGACCGGTAATCTTACTTGTACTTAAGTACAATTTCATTGTAGTAGTACTTGTACTTGAGTAGAATGTTTGGTAATGGTTTAGATTACAGCCCGGAAAATACTGCGTAAGTAAAGCGATTTTACAGTAACTTTCAGTAATTATAGCATGTAAGTATAAGGGAACAGTATGTAAAGTTTGGGGGAATAAAGGGGTAACAACTAGGAGAATTAACCAATTATTTATACTGTAAGTATTATAGAACTAAGACTTATTCTACTATTATGATACAACAATCTTACATTTGGGAGCCATTATCAAGAACACTGCATTCCTTATACCAATATATAGACTTTTTAAAAATTACAACATAGCTATGCATTTATACAGCAATCTTTTAGACAAAAGTGCACTGAAAACTAAAACTATTGCAATTAAATACTCTGTTTCATGTAGTTACAGGGTAAGTAGGCTACAATAAAAATACACCATCTAATATCACTGACTCGCAAACCTTTATTTGAAAAACAACTTAATTCAAAACAAACACTTTTTAAACTGCTTTTTTTAATCAACAATTCATTTCAAATGCTTAAGTCTTGACAGAAAGTAGCACGTTTTGTCCCCCTTTTTTTTCCTCTTGCTCGGCTTCTTCCTCGTTCCTCTTCTTTTTTTTAAATTTCTTTCCACTGATGAATCTTAAGAGGAAATCATGTCTGTATTATTAAAAGAAAATGCAGTACACCCAGAAATATGTCCTCACCATTTCCTCATCTTTTTTCTTTATGACTTTAGACTTTAGACTATCTCTTCAGACCAACTGTGCCTGTGTCGTGCACGAGAGGGTTGAGTTCACACTCTTGTCCTGAACGTGAAGCGTGAAGCGAGAACGAGAAACTCACGCAGTTGTAAATATTGCTTACAACAAAATACAAACGAATGGATAACAGATAATAACAATGAGAAACAAACAAGACAGGAGGAGAGAGACACCACTTCTCGCGCGAGTTTCACAGCGTGTTTGCGTCAAGCTTCACATTGTGCTTCAAGACATGCTTACATTCCCGCGCTGGTGACAGTTTGACTTTGTTGGAAGCGAAAAGTTGAGTAAATTATGAGAATATTTCTGGGTGTACTGTGTTTTCTTTTAATACATAATATAGAATAGCAAAAGACATAGAATTACAAAGAAGTATTACTTCTTTAAGATTCATCAATGGGAAGATTGAAAAGTAGAAGAGGAAGAAGCCAAGCAAGGAAAAATAAACAAAGGGCTAAACATGCTTCTCTCTGTATTTGAAATAAAAAGTTCATTTAAAAAAAAAAAAGTTTTTTAAGTCTGTTTTGAAATAAGTTGTTTTTCAAATAAAGGTTTCCGAGTCATGACATTAGATTGTGTGTAGGCTATGTACTTTTAATGTACTTACCCTGTAACCACATGGAACAAGTGGGTAACAAGCACCACTTTAAGTTACAGCCCGCAATGTTACCCTGTAACAGTGTCCCAGTGTCTGGTTTGTGTTCCCTGAGTGACCACTAGACGTCCTCTTCCCCCACGGTGTCTTTCACTCATAACTACATTTCCCATCATCCTGTTCTGTCACTCATTGATCATTGCACTCAGCTGTTTCCCGTCACCTTGTTAATATCTGTGTGTATACCCTGTCTGTTTAGTCATTATCATGGAGTCCTTATTTAACGTCACACCACTTCTGGTAGTCTGTTTTTCCTGTTTCTTGTTTGTTCTTGTTTTTCGGATTGATTTACTGGATTTTGACCCATTGCCTGGATTGGATTGTGAGTACGGATTACCCTAAATAAATACTGCTTTTGGATCTTACCGGTTCCCGTGTGTGTTCATGACAGAAGGACTCCATCATGCATAGATCCAGCGGTATGGGTTTTCGTGGCTCTTCCTCAACTACTGAGAGGGAGAGGATGCAGCAGAGGGGGAGTTCACAAGCTGGAGAGGTTCCGCCTCGTATGAACATCTTTCAGTGTTTTGATTTGTGTGCTCGTATCACTGAGGAGAGTGCTGTGCTTCCGGTGGATTCCGGGGAGAGAGCAGCATCCACTCGCTCTCGAACACGGCGGAGGAGGAGGAAGACTTCCTGCCTTCCTAATGATCCGGAGACCGTCCCGGAGCAGATCGCTGTCGTCCCGGAGGCCGTGCCCGTGCAGCCCACTATCGTCCAACAGGCCATCCCCGAACAGCCCGCTGTTGTCCCGGAGGTCGTCCCCGAGCAGCCCACCATCAGTCCTGCCACGGCCAAGAGGGCTGTCTTCCTTTTTTATGCATTGGCTGTACTGCATGCATGGAGGAAGCACATGAGTTCTGCCGATCCCGAGAGTGTTCACGTCACGTCTGCCGATCCAGAGACTGTTCCTGTGCCGGAGGCTGTACCCGTCAGCCCTGCCACGGCCAAGAGGGCTGTCTTCACCTTTTATATGGTTGCTGTCCTGCGTGCCTGGGCTGCACACACCACCAAGATGGCAGCCTCCAGTCCACATCCTCCAGTCCACATGTCCACAAAAAGGTATGCAGTTTATGTTCTCATTAAATTGGATGTTTCTGAATGGTTAATGGATACATTAATGTAATTGTTGTGATTCAACTCATCGATTAGCATGTCCTGTCATGTTAATCTAAAAATCTTTCAGAAACAACTTTTGTGCAAATCCAGCGTTGAACTGAGCCTCGTTTGTGAAGCAGTCATGGCGGAAAATGATTTGTGCAAAATAATACTTTAAAGGGCCCTATTTTAATGATCTGAAACGCAAGTATCAAACGCGAAACGCAAGTAACTTTGTGGGCGGATCTCGGGCGCTGTTGCTCTTATATCTAAAATGGGTTGGTCTGAAGTCGCTTCATTACTCATAGGTGTGGTTTGGGCGTAATGTGAAATAAACCATAAAACCAATTAGAGCATCATCTCACATTCCCTTTAAAAGAGATACACAGAGAAGCAAAGTGAACATACATACACAGAGAAGCAAAGTGTATGCGCGTTGTGCACACGCTACATTATGGCCAAGCATGCGGCCTTAAAATAGCATCTGAAAGCGCCACTGACTTTAGACTAGGTTTTTCCTGGTCTGTGGTGGAATTGTTTTCTGGAACTGCAAAACAGCACCAGGGAACATTTGCGCCGGAATGCGCCTCTTTTCGCTGAACCGCCCCCGGGAGCGCAAGTTCATTCCCTAATTGACCGACTTGCGTCTGTGGAGGGAAAAGTCCGCTTTGCGTCGGGTGCAAAATAGGAATGAAACATGCGTCGGTGTACAATGTCAATTGCGCTGGGTGCAAGATAGGGTCCAATGACTTTATTCTGCACATTTTCTTCATAAATGCAATTCATCCACTGTGTGGCTCAGATGCCGGGAGTCTGTGGAGACGCTTATGCTTGTTGGTAGATCCATTGACAGAACATTTGTAATGTTTATGTGGCGCAGCAGACATGCTAATCTAGCATCTATGCTAATTTTGCAGATCATCAACAGTCATGGGCGGGGCTTGCTCCTACTCTATAGCTTGTTTGGAGAGACTGTTTATGATTTATGTGGATTATAAAAAAATAGTGTGTGGATTTGTACCATTATAGTCTGGTTGTTTACACACATTGTGGATATTTGTGTTCAAACACCTTATAAAAGTGAATTTTGTATAATAGTCCCCTTTAACATATTTTTTTTTCCTTCCTATTTGCTGTGTACATGTATGTCTCCTTGTCCTTAAGTGCCTAATGACTTGATTTGTGTTTCCAAACAGGACGGACATGGAGACCTCAGAGAGCGACTCTGCTAGCAGCAGCAACACAGAGGTTAATCACGCCGAGAGCGTTTGCAAAACCCTCTTTGAAATTCTGGAGTCTGAGTCTAAATACGATCTGCAACTCTGCAAGGAAGATATTGAAAAACTTTTGACTACCAATCCAAATGTCTTTAAACACTGTAAACTTGAAATAGAAAGGCATGACCAGGCATTTGCCAGGCCTCTTGATGAACCAATGCTCTCTATCAAAATCTATGGAAAAGAAAATGTTGGCAGATCTTTTCCTGGAGATGAAGTCTGCGTAGAGATCTTGAGCAGAGAAATGTGTCTGCGGGAAGGTGAAGAGATACAAGGCAGGGTCGTTGGATTAATACATAGAGATGAAAACTCATTAATCTTTATCTGTAAGATGGTGGAAGACAATCCTGAATATGTTAGACCCGTTAACAAACGCATGACCATAATACGTACAGTTCAGTTCAAGCAGAGGGACATGGGCAAAATTGAAGTAAGACAATACAAATGCGGACGCTGGGTTAGAAAGGAATTTGTAAACAAAGCTGAGAATCAATTGTTAGTTGTCAAGGTTTTAAAATGGGACAATCTGAAAACATTCCCTCTTGGTGTGGTTACAAAAGTAATTGCAGAGAGTGATGCTTCGCATGAAATGCTAGGCATTGAACTTGGCTCTGAAGACACACCACCACCATTCAAACTACAAGAACCTGAAGATGATAAGGAAAGGGAGGATTTGCGTGACATTCTCACTTTCACCATTGACCCAACTACAGCTGAAGACCTGGATGACGCCATTAGCGTGACTGAGCTTCAACAGGGTGAGTCCTACCAGATTGGTGTTCACATCACAGATGTCGCAAGTTACATTACTAAAGATAGCGAGCACGACAAATTCGCTAGACAGCTTGGCAGAACAATTTACACTTCAGAGAACAAAGACCCTCATGCCTTCATGTTCTCAAGAGATCTGAGCAATGACCACTTGAGTTTGATGCCTGAAAAAGAGCGGAAAGCCATATCCTTGCTGATAGACATTGACAAGAAAACAAGCATAATACTAAAAAGCCGATTTGCTCTAACCCACATTAAGTCTGACAGACGGATGTCGTATGAAGAGGCAGACCAAATTATTCAGAAGTACTGCTACTCGGATGACACAAAGCCTCTGCGGGTCTCACGTGTGGATGATTGTGTGGCCGTTGCTTACCGTTTCTCCGAGGTCCACCGAAAATGCAGACTGGAAAGCGAATGGCCGTATGGGAGGCAGGCAGGGCAAAGTTACTCTCACGCCATGGTGGAGGAACTAATGAATCTCTACAATAGTGTCGCCGCTGAAGAACTCATATCTACAGACATCACAAAAGATCTCACACCACTGAGGTGCCACCGCGAGCCGGACCCAGAACAACTGAAACAGTTTAGAGAGAAATACATTAACCTAATTCCCATGTCACTTCACTTTTCCAATATCTGCGAAGTCAATACTGAAAATAGTGAAGAGGATGTTTGGTCCAATGCAGAATATGACAACATGGAGCATGCAGGCAAATCACTGAACATTTTCACCTCAGTATTTCACAAGATCGAAGCGTTTGCACAGAGAAAAGACTCCTATAATCTGATGCAGTTAATTTTTTCAGATGAAATCCATCCGACATTTATCCCCATGGTGCGGGAGTTTCGTGACATTCAGAAAAAAGCCTTCATATTACGCTCGTGCTCCTCGATAGATTCCAGGTTGGGTCACTATGATTTACAGCTTAACGCATACACCTGGGCGTCATCTCCTATGAGGCGTTATCTGGACCTTATCTTGCAGAGACTTCTGCACACTGTGCTCTCTAAGAAAACCCTTGGGCAAGCTGACTACACGCAAGTTGAAATCAACAGGTTTTGCCAGTCTGCATTGGATGTAGAGGAGAAGGATGCCCAGCTTTTGAGACTAAGAAAGGTTCAGTTTGAACCCAACGATGTGGTGAAGCTCGCAGTAGTGGACCAGATCACTCCGCAGGGGCATGAATTCACAATATCGTTCCCTCTGCATCCTATGTTAGAGGCGATTACTATCATGTACAAGCATCTCAAAGTTGTGGATCAGCCAAGATACAATGAGGACGAGAACTCCATGACTCTTCACTGGAAGAGGAGAGTGTATTCGTTCAGCAAATCATTCAAGATTTCAGACCCTTCAAAGCCCATGAAGAATGTGACTCCAGTGTCAAGTATACTGTGGAAAAGACTGGTATCTGCCGTAAAACAGCAGGATTGGGTTAAGACTGAGCAATGCCTCCGAGACATGAAAAGAGGGGAGAATGAGAATGAAGAAAATCAAAGGCTGAATAGTAAGGCTTGTTCAATGGCTGAAGAATGCTTCACTACTATACAACACCACTATAAGGAACCAACTATGGAGCTGGAGTTAGGCAAGGTTGTTCAGGTGCAACTTGGGCCCGAACTTAAAGATGGCCTACCAGTTCTTGTAGTTCAACTGCTCAGCATTAATGAATGCTTTGAGATCTGTTTGGAGCACACGAGAAACCCCACTGTGTGCTTCTCAAAAGCAGAATGCAATGCATCTAAGACTTTCTATAAGAGCTACGAGGAGTACCAGAACATCTGGAGTCGACTATGTCAGATAGACACTGCTTACAATGCTTTGGAAGAAAATAATAATGTCATCTTAGAGGATGTGTCGATAAAATGGAGCGGGGATGAAACAAATCTCCAAGGGTTTTTTTATATAACCAAGACTCAAAAGAAGGATTGGTCTCTGGAGTTTGACCTTAGGAACTGCTTCTTGTGCATCAGACTAAGACATCAGAAACCAGAGAACAATGAGAATGATGCAAAACATTTGCATGGTTCTGCAGTTTCAGATCTGCAGGGTTCACTACCTTTCACATGGGTTGCACACGCAGTAACCAGCAAACCAAAGAAAAAGAAGGAGACAGACAATGAAGACCGGATTCAGTTTCAGATCACACAAAGATCTATGAGTTACATCCCACCTGAGGTTAATGCAGAGGGAACCAAATTCACCATTGAGGTCATTCCCAAAAAAATTCCATATGTGTGAGGGATCATTCATCCAGCTGTTATATTACAGATTTATTCACAAATATATACATAGTTTGTAACTAATGCAATATTTTTGCAGGCTCAGGGAACAAGCGATTGCAAACCTTAAACGGGCTAATAACCTGGTGAAAAATGTCGCCACTAGACAACAACTTGAAGCACTGAATGATGGTGAGTGAAGCAAAATGGCAACTTTATTCAAAGCAGATGGGCAAATGGTTTAATGCAAATTATATCCATTTGTGTAGTACAATGGTCTCAAGTGATTAGCCTTGAATTGAAATTCAAAAATAAATAGTCAGACAATTAACTCACATTAACACATGACTCCTTGCAGCCAAACAAATGCATGCCTGAGGAAAACAGTTTATATAGAATTCTTTTGCAGGATTAATAAAAGGTTCTAGCTAGTAAAAAGTTGCTGGGTCTTAAGTCACTGTTATAGTCGTGTGTTCTAATGCTGAATGAAATTAGGTAAGAGCACATTTTACTGTAGGCCTACACTATGAAGTACCAGTGTCCAAAGTCTGGCGTCTGGTGATGAATTTCAAACATGTCTATTAAAATATATTATACGCATAATTTATAAATCATTCACTTTTTTACGATCAATGCAAGGCCACAGCACTAGATTTTAGGCCTGTGGCTCCAGTGTCCACAAGTTGTGTGCATCCATCCATCCAGCATTTAAATAAATCATGCAACGTGAAAGTGATTTACTGAGGTTTACCGCTCAAAAATGTTTGCTGCGATAGTTGTAATTAGAAGTCATTATCCGAACGTATCATTTGTCAAGACATGTTATTTTGAATTTGCACTGTTCTTGGTAGATTGTGCTGGTCATTATGGAAATGATCTGCGTTCTTTAATTTGCGTAGATCATCCGCAGAATATTCCACTCCCATCAGGGCTTTTATGGGATTGCACTCTCACTCTCAATTTGCCCTGTTTAGTACATTTGGCTCTGTCTTTTTCATTTTGGTTAATTTATGATTATGCTTTTGTTTTTGTTTTAATGTTAGATTGTGCTAGTTCTCAATGATGCTACATCACTAATTTTAATACTACAAATGAATTAGTATATGTAAAAATACATATACTTTAAAAGTATTGTTCATGTGTTGTTGGGCTGAGTTCATGTCCACTGTTGTGTAATGGTAATGTATACACAACCTTCTTTCAGTGTTTTACCGATACATTAAATAAGCAGCACTCCTATGATGCTTCCATAGATTAGACTACCCTAGAATCTCAAGCACTTTTCCAACTAATCCTAAACTAACTCTCTTTACTAAATAGTAAGACATTGCCCTGTTTGTTCTTTCTCTGGCTCATGTCTTGAATGCATTGTTAGTGGTGTCCGAAACCGTAGTGCATGTTATTAAGTACACTCATTCATTCCCATAATGCACCGCAATAACGAGTGTACAACCGATACGCTCAACAGCTAGAGAATACCCTTGACTAATATTTGAACCCAATCTCATATTTTTTTCCTTCACCATGTTCCTTTAGGGAAACGAATTCTTGAGATTTGTTTTGTAGACAAATATAAATGCCATTGCAATATTCTGCCTACATGTCAATTTCTTATACAAAAACTACAATTAAAACAAATAAATACATAAAAAATGGATGAGTTTGACAAGAAGAAAAAGCATACAATACATGCACTTGGTGCTTTTGAGACTTTCTATCTGTCCTGAGCCAGGATGTTGTAAATTCATTCTGATGCCAGATGTTGAAGACTTTCTGTACATTTGTAATGGGGACACCTTGAATAAAATATTTCCATGCCTTGTCTATGAATATCTCATGTATGTGTTAACGTGGTCAAAACCTTCTTGTGTTGAATTAGATGCTGATGTAGAAAATTTCAACTTGAACAATGTGGACGAGAGCCTGAACCTGCCACTTCTGAATGAGAGCCAGCAGAAAGCTGTTGAGGAAGCTATGAAGAAACCTTTTACTGTGATTCAAGGCCCACCAGGTATTAAAATACTGTACAATGTGCGTCCTCCAGTATTTCTGTCGTATGTTTAAAACTAGTGATGCCTATGAATCATTAACAATTTAATCTAAACGATTCATTCTTTTGAGTCGATTATTTTCGCCAAAGGGGTTTGCAGTTCACTGAATCATTTGGAAGTTGTTAGGGTTTCTCAGTCAGTATCAGTAATCAATACAGTGCTGAATAAAGTGGATATGTATCTACAATCACTTGAAGTAAAAATATGCTTTTATTTGAGAAACGTCAACTGCTGTGTCATGTGAATAAGGTGCATTCACACTTAAAGTGTTTTTGTGTGTGCTTCCTAAAAAAAGTGCAGTCTAAATGGATGTTTTTGACAACTGAGCCCCGTTCACTATTTTTACCCTTCAAACAGGAGCGCTGCATTTTATAATGCCGAGTGAAGTTGAAAAGAACTTCAATTGTTAAAAACGTGTATCGAAGCACATTGGAATTGGCCAACATGAATGCTGCATGTACTCAAGAAAATTAAAGATGCTTATCTCAGGTGTAAATTCAACAATTTGGTGCTTATTTATTAAAACAATATTACAGGGCACATTTCTTTAGTTTGTTGGGGGAAAAAAATTCAGCATTAAGGAATCCTGGATTCTATCTTGTCACAAGTTTTCTGAATCGATATTTGATTTCACCATTGCAGACTCATTTTGTTCCTGAGTGATGTGAATTGTGTGCTAACATTATTGCTCATATTTGAGGGTTAGTAATTGTATTTGTCTTAGTGTTTTTATATGGACATGAATGAATGAATGAATGAATGAATGAATGAATGAATGAATGAATGAATGAATGAGTAAATCCAATGTCATGGCAGCATAGTCAAATACAACTCTAAACATTTTATTTCTAATGGAGTTTTTTTCTAATTTGCAGTGTTGACAGAGATGGTGTGTTTTGTTTTGTGTCCTCATGTGCCATACACCATAGCATTTTTTCATCCACAGGTACAGGGAAAACAGTGGTTGGTATTCACATTGTTTACCAGTTTTTCATGAAGAACAAAGACTTTCTGGCCACTTCTGAATCTTCCGAATCAAACCCTGATCATAAACCCCCAAAAAAGCCTGCCATCCTGTACTGTGGACCTTCGAACAAGTCTGTGGACATTGTTGCAGGTGAATTGTGTATAGTGTTTTTTTTATTATTTTTTATAGATAGCAGACCCTAGCAGTCTGATTATTCATACAAATATAGCTAGGGAGCCAGAAACATACAGTGTGCAAACATATGTAAACATGTGGACAATTGTTGAATGTGTGCTGTATTTACTAAAAACGAAAACTGAGCATGAAAAGAGACAGTTTACTTTTATGAATGGGATTCTGACTCTTTTTAGAATGCAATGCCGAATAAAATCAAACTTGTGAGAAGCATTTGCATTTGCTCTTGCTCTGTTTTACTTGTTAAACAGTTTACTCATATTACCCGTTGATCTTGTGTCCCAGAGCAGTTGCTAAAACTCGGGGGAGTCCTAAAGCCTCTGAGAATCTACTGTGATCAGATGGAAATGCGTGAATTTCCATATCTGGACAGTGACCTGAAGCTTTGCCGCAGATCCCGCCGTGATGAAAAACCAAAGGAGGAGCTCAGGTAAGAGCTTCCTGTAAATGAAGCATAAAAGTTGGACAAAAATGGGAGTGAAAAAGCAAGACAATGGGCCCTATCTTGCACCCAGTGCAATTGACTTTGTATACCGACACATGTATCATTCCTATTTTGCACCCGACGCACAGCGGAGTTTTCCCTCCACAGACGCGCGGCGGTAAATTAGGAAATTAACTTGCGCTCCCGGGGGCGGTTCAGCGCAAAGAGGAGGCATGTTCCGGCGCAAACGTTCCCTGATGCTATTTTGCAGGTTTAGAAAACAATTCCGCCACTGACCAGGAAAAACCTAGTCTAAAGTCAGTGGCGAGTTGCGCATGTTATTCATATGCTATTTTAAGGGCGCATGCTTGGCCATAATCAATGTAGCGTGTGCACAACGCTCATGCACTTTGCTTATCTCATCTACACAGACGCAGCAGTTTTCATGTTTAGAAAACCATACATTATTACAAGGAAAAATATTAACACACGAGGGAAATCATTGTTGTGTCCATGAAGATGTGAAAAAATAGGCATAAATCTAGCTTACACATTTACCCAAATTATTATACGCCTCTTTAACCGAAGCTAATTTGGGTGGGTTTCTCTCATCCCCAATGTCACTTCTCTGTGTTTTACGGCCCCGACGAGAACGTCGGTCTCCTCGGCTGTGAACCGCTGGCAAATCCGCCATGGAACAAGCGCGCCTGCTCTTAAAGGGAATGTGAGATGTCGCTCTGATTGGTTTATTTCATGTTACGCCCAAACCACACCTATGAATAATGAAGCTACTTCAGACCAACCCATTTTAGATTTGCGTCGGGCGCAAGAGTCATTTATCCCGCCGGTATAATAGCAACAGTGCCCACAAAGACCCGCCCACAAAGTTACTTGCGTTTCGTGCTTGAAACTTGCGTTTCAGATCGTTAAAATAGGGCCCAATGCCAGCATGTACAGGGTGAAAAGCAACGGTCAAATATCAAATGCTGCACTAAGATCAAGTAACACTAATATGGAGATACAATCACGATCAGATGATGAATGCAAATCATTTGTAACTCTGATGAGAGGAGTCTCAGTTCTATGGAATGGTCTAAATCCTGACTGGAAGTCTGCAGGCAATGATAATAGTAGTATAATATAGTGTTGTCACATGACCTCATTACATCACATGTGTAGGTGGTGCACTTTACAACAGATGGTGTGTGAATAAACCCATTAAACTTCTAATTCTGTTGCAGGGATATTAATCTGATGTGCCTTGTCCGTAAACCTGAAAATCCTTTTTCAGAAAAAATAACAACCATGGAAAGGAACTTAAAAGAGGATGAAATAGATGAGTGAGTAAGACTAAAGTTTACATAAATGCCTGTGTGATGTTGGTAGAGAGTATGCTTTCAGAGGGTGGAAGTGTAGTAGACTGTTCTTGTATTTACTGCCACCATGAGGCCATTTAAAAAAAAAATACTCCAATGAAATAAAAATCTAGTAATATTAATTAATTAAATAATCTGGCAAGTCATGATTACTCAGATGTGAAACAGAGGTAACTAGTAAGATATTTTGTGATGAAAAGCTGTGTCAGGCACAATGTTCAGGGGGAAAAGATACAGTCACAGACATTTCGGTGTTGCTACTGTTTGCAATAAAATATGGTTAGAACACTGTTTTGACAATTTAACATTCAGAACAGAAACTGTTATAATGTGATATGTGGTATTGTGTTTAGTGTTGAGTTATCTTTTCAGAAGCTTCCATTTCTAGAAATGTTTTCTGGCATCTCAACGACGATAAACTTTCATGTTAAGTAAAGGTTTTCTTAACTTTTTGGTGCAGGTTTGTATGGCAAGTGTATGTCAACAATATCTTTATAGTCCAGTGTTTCTCAATCCTTCAGTGCAGAGTTGAGTTGCTGAGTTCAGGCATGAAGCATGCAGATATAATAATAAGCCCAATAAGATAGAATCAGATGTGTCTAATAAGGGAAAATGTGTAGAGAAATTAAGAAACTTTGCTTTGGTAATTTAATGATATTTTTGTGTGTGTGTGTGTGTGTGTGTGTGTGTGTGTGTGTGTGTGTGTGTGTGTGAATTTGGACCAAACAAATCCGTTTGTTGTATACAAATATGTATGACTTACAAAATGCGTCTTTGCAGCTACAAGAAAGTTTTGAAGGAAGCTCATCAGCATGAGATGAGAAAGTGTGATGTAGTTCTGTGCACCTGCGCTTCAGCATTGAAACCCGAGATCCGGGAGGTCATGGATTTCCGGCAGATACTCATTGATGAATGTGCCATGGCAACAGAGCCAGAGGCCTTCATCCCTTTAGTTTCCTACAATCCACAGAAGGTGAGCTCGGGGATGACATCATCATCATCATCATCATCGGTTTCTGTTTTAAACAAAACAAAAGACACAACAGATGCTGGCAGGTGGAGAAGACTTGCGAGCTGCAACATGTTGTCTCCAAGTCTGTCCAAAATTGCCCCGTTCCCTAAAAAAAGTGTTAAAGAATTTTTTTTGCTAAAGATTTCATACCCTAATCCCTATATATTTTTCAAATTATTAAAATTATGCACAATGCATTTTGATTTATAGTTTCCTGTCTGAAATATCATTCACAAATTTTAACATGTCTTTCTTGACTCGGACAAAATTGGATTGTAAATGAAAAATAACTTTTTATTTCTGAGATTCAAAAGTTAAAAATGCATATAATGAGGTTATCTGACAACAATGCAGAATAAATTGTAATATTTATCCGTGCATAATGCTTTTTTACACAATATTTTTAAAATTAGTTGGCAGTAAACATTATATACTAGGGGTGTAACAATATCGTGTCACAAAATATCGCAATACAAAAATGCAACAATATGTTTCGTGGATAGTTCACCCAAAATAAAGATTAATGTGTGAGAAAAAATTCAAGTTTACAGAGTTTTAGTGTCAGTACTACATTGAACTACTGTATATAATTTTGAATATAATGTATAATAATGCAAAATACCTTTTATGAGACAAATTAAATCAAGGACCGTGACGTCGCCCGGTATGGCGCAGCCGGGGCCCCACCCTGGAGCCAGGCCTGGGGTTGGGGCTCGTATGCGAGCGCCTGGTGGCCGGGCCTCGCGCCACGGGGTCCGGCCGGGCTCAGCCCGAAGGAGCGACGTGGGGCCGCCTTCCTGTGGGCTCACCACCTGCAGGAGGGACCGTAAGGGGCCGGTGCTGAGAGGATCGGGCGGCAGTCGAAGGCGGGGGCCTCGACAACCCGATCCCTGGACACAGAAACTAGCTCTAGGGACGTGGAATGTCACCTCGCTGGCGGGGAAGGAGCCTGAGATTGTGCGTGAGGTAGAGAGGTTCCGACTAGAGATAGTCGGGATCACCTCTACGCACGGCTTGGGCTCTGGAACCACACTCCTTGAGAGAGGATGGACTCTTCACCACTCTGGAGTTGCCCACGGTGAGAGGCGGCGGGCTGGTGTGGGTTTGCTTATAGCCCCCAGCTCAGCCGCCATGTGTTGGAGTTTACCCCGGTGAACGAGAGGGTCGTTTCTAGAGTTCTCAACGGGCCTGAAAATTACAACCCGACCCGACCCGGCCCGTGGCTTTTAAAGCCCGGACCCGATGTAACCCGACACATAAACATGAATTATCTGCCCGAACCCGACCCGCGGCCGCGTCAGTTTTTTTTTCTCTCATACACGTATTATCATGACCAGCAGACGGGAATTCAAATCAACCTTTAATGTTCACGCCTTTTAACAATACAAACAATACAAACAACTGAAACAATACACTTTAAATATACAAATAGGCTGTAGTAGCGACGGTGAATTCACCTGCGGCAAGTTTACTTCTCACCAACTCCATCTTCTTCTCCAGGCTAAAGGCGTGCACGCAGCGGCGTCAGGTCTGCCCCCGCCCCTCTCCATGATGCACGTTACACGCAGCAGCCAGACTTTCTTTACGGTGACCAGCAGCGATGATTAATAAATGTTTTTTTTGTTTTTTTTACTGAGCGGAAAAGATTAAGCCCGAGGTCCGACCCGACCCGAGTCATTTGATTATATTTTCGACTCGAACCCGGCCCGAACCCGCGGGTCCCGTCGGGTTTGTCGGGCCGACCCGACCCGACCCGTTGAGAACTCTAGTCGTTTCCCTGCGCCTATGGGTCGGGGATAGGTCTCTCACTGTCGTGTGTGCCTACGGGCCAAACGGCAGTGCAGAGTACCCGGCCTTCTTGGAGTCTCTGGGAGGGGTGCTGGAAAGTGCTCCGACTGGGGACTCCATCGTTCTACTGGGAGACTTCAACGCCCACGTGGGCAACGACAGTGACACCTGGAGGGGCGTGATTGGGAGGAACGGCCCCCCTGATCTGAACCCGAGCGGTGTTCAGTTATTGGACTTCTGTGCTAGTTACAGTTTGTCCATAATGAACACCATGTTCAAGCATAAGGGTGTCCATCAGTGCACGTGGCACCAGGACACCCTAGGCCGTAGGTTGATGATCGACTTTGTGGTCGTTTCATCTGACCTGCGGCCGTATGTCTTGGACACTCGGGTGAAGAGAGGGGCGGAGCTGTCAACTGATCACCACCTGGTGGTGAGTTGGATCCGATGGCGGGGGAGGAGGCTGGACAGACTCGGCAGACCCAAGCGTACTGTGAGGGTCTGCTGGGAACGTTTGGCCAAGTCTCCGGTCAGAGAGATCTTCAACTCCCACCTCCGGCGGAGCTTCGTCCAGATCCCGAGGGAGGCTGGAGATATTGAGTCCGAGTGGACCATGTTCTCCACCTCCATTGTCGAAGCGGCCGCTCGGAGCTGTGGCCGTAAGGTCTCCGGTGCCTGTCGAGGCGGCAATCCCCGAACCCGGTGGTGGACACCGCAAGTAAGGGATGCCGTCAAGCTGAAGAAAGAGTCCTATCGGGCCTGGTTGGCTTGTGGGACTCCTGAGGCAGCTGACGGGTACCAGCAGGCCAAGCGAACTGCAGCCCGGGTGGTTTTGGAGGCAAAAACTCGGGCCTGGGAGGAGTTCGGTGAGGCCATGGAGAAGGACTATCGGCTGGCCTCGAAGAGATTCTGGCAAACCGTCCGGCGCCTCAGAAGGGGGAAGCAGTGCCCTACCAATGCTGTCTACAGTAGAGGTGGGGAGCTGTTGACCTCAACTAGGGATGTCGTTGGACGGTGGAAGGAATACTTCGAGGATCTCCTCAATCCCGCCGTCACGTCTTCCATTGAGGAAGCAGAGGCTGAGGGCTCAGAGGTGGACTCATCCATCACCCAAGCTGAAGTCACCGAGGTAGTCAAGAAACTCCTTGGTGGCAAGGCACCGGGAGTGGATGAGATCCGCCCTGAGTACCTCAAGTCTCTGGATGTTGTGGGGCTGTCATGGCTAACACGCCTCTGCAGCATCGCGTGGCGGTCGGGGACAGTGCCTCTGGGATGGCAGACCGGGGTGGTGGTCCCTCTTTTTAAGAAGGGGGACCGGAGGGTGTGTTCCAACTACAGGGGGATCACACTTCTCAGCCTCCCTGGGAAAGTCTATGCCAGGGTACTGGAGAGGAGAATACGGCCGATAGTAGAACCTCGGATTCAGGAGGAACAGTGTGGTTTTCGTCCAGGCCGTGGAACACTGGACCAGCTCTATACCCTCTACAGGGTGCTGGAGGGTTCATGGGAGTTTGCCCAACCAGTCCACATGTGCTTTGTGGATTTGGAGAAGGCATTCGACTGTGTCCCTCGCGGCAGCCTGTGGAGGGTGCTCCGGGAGTATGGGGTCCGGTGTCCTTTGCTAAGGGCTGTCCGGTCCCTGTACGACCGAAGCAGGAGCTTGGTTAGCATTGCCGGCAGTAAGTCAGACTTGTTCCCGGTGCATGTTGGACTCTGGCAGGGCTGCCCTTTGTCGCCGGTTCTGTTCATAATTTTTATGGACAGAATTTCTAGGCGCAGCCAGGGGCCGGAGGGTGTTGGGTTTGGTGACAACACGATTTCGTCTCTGCTCTTTGCGGATGATGTTGTCGTGTTGGCTTCATCAAGCCAGGACCTTCAGCATGCACGGGGACGGTTTACAGCCGAGTGTGAAGCGGCTGGGATGAGAATCAGCACCTCCAAATCCGAGGCCATGGTCCTCAGTCGGAAAAGGGTGGCTTGCCCACTTCAGGTTGGTGGAGAGTTCCTGCCTCAAGTGGAGGAGTTTAAGTATCTTGGGGTTTTGTTCACGAGTGAGGGAAGGATGGAACGGGAGATTGACAGACGGATCGGTGCAGCTTCTGCAGTAATGCGGTCCCTGTACCGGTCTGTCGTGGTGAAGAAAGAGCTGAGCCGCAAGGCGAAGCTCTCGATTTACCGGTCAATCTACGTTCCTACTCTCACCTATGGTCATGAGCTTTGGGTCATGACCGAAAGGACAAGATCCCGGATACAGGCGGCTGAAAAGAGCTTTCTCCGCAGGGTGGCTGGGCGATCCCTTAGAGATAGGGTGAGAAGCTCGGTCACTCGGGAGGAGCTCAGAGTAGAGCCGCTGCTCCTCCACATCGAGAGGGGTCAGCTGAGGTGGCTCGGGCATCTGTTCCGGATGCCTCCTGGACGCCTTCCCGGGAAGGTGTTCCGGGCGCGTCCCACTGGGAGGAGACCCCGGGGAAGACCGAGGACACGCTGGAGAGACTATGTCTCCCGGCTGGCCTGGGAACGCCTCGGTGTTCCCCCGGAAGAGCTGGAGGAAGTGTCTAGGGAGAGGGGAGTCTGGGCATCTCTGCTTAGACTGCTGCCCCCGCGACCCGGCCCCGGATAAGCGGACGAAGATGACATGACATGTATAATAATGCAATGGGGGAATATTTGTGGGTCCTGATAATGCCAAATGGCTTATGCTATCAGTAAAAAGTGGCCTACATTATTTTAAATGTATCTAGTCAGTGAAAGAGTGCAAGCATATTCGTCTAAAATAATTCTGTAGGCTATTTTCAGCTTCAGAATCATGCATATTTTTATTCTGGCGTCACCATTGTCCTGTGCATTGGGTTAACAGCACCAATCCTATTCATTTACACCCACAATAATATCAAATTTAGCAATTCAATCAACAGTACATTTTTAGTATCGTAATAATATTGTGTTGTGAGTTCAGTATCATGACATGTATGGAATCGTGACATGAGGGTATCGTTACACCTCTATTATATACTATGCACTTTTTAGTTAGGAGTTAGACTTTTTAGTACGTTAGGAGTGGAAGACAATCATATGCATCTTCACATCAAATGAAAATGTCTCTGGTTTCCTTTACAGATTGTTTTGCTGGGTGACCACAAACAGATCCGGCCGATAGTGCAGTGTGCCCTAGTGAAAAAGATGGGCATGCAGCGGTCTCTGTTTGAGCGCTACATGGACCTGGCCATAATGTTGGACACTCAGTACAGAATGGTAAGAAACACTCAACAGAATCTGAACAAAACTTTCTCATTTTGCTTTGATGTTTAACAAATGCACATGCATGTTAGCATGAAGAAATTTGCAGGTTTCCTTCAGAGGAGTTTTATAATGGCAAACTGAAAACAGGAGCTGAACGAGGACCACCCTTCCTTCTTAACAAGAACGGACTGCCAACGCCGATCTTGTTTGGCCACGTCCAAGGAGAAGAAGTCAGTTTAGTGGTATCTACAGAAAAGGGCAACGAGAACTCAATGGCCAACACTGAGGAGGCAGAGCAGGCTGTAAGTCCAATACTTGCCTTCAGTTCACAAGTGCATAAGAAAACCACAGCAATGTCAGAATATTCCAATAGGAATTTCATTAAGCTCCTAGTCGTGTGTTGATTAATGAATCATGAAGAAAGCAAGTTGATATTGATCCTAAGTTAGTCAAAGGCAGGGTAGGCGATTTGTTCCAGAAACATTTTTTGTTATGCTGGTTGAAAGTCATTAAGTGTTTAAGTAAGCAATAGTCGTGCCTAACAACGCCCTTCAGGCGTGAATTATTCATGATACAGCACTAGCCTTGAGTACCTTATTGCTTTTATAAAACGGTTACCGCACAATACAAATATTAAAGCCCCCCAAAAATATGCATCAATGCAACTTTCATGAAGTAAAATCACTAAAAGCCTTCCTTCCGCTTGAACAAATAGTCCCTGAGCGTGAACAGCAACAGAAGTTACATTATTTCGCCTTTAGATGGCGGCAAAAGACTTTATGAGTGAGTCAGTCAGTAAAGAAGACTTTTAAAGGGTAACTAAACCCTAAACCAACTTTTTTTAGTTAATGGTCTGTAAGAATGGGGCTTTATTAATGCTGTTCATTGATTCAAGTAACTTTTTTGACATTTGGGTATGAAGTGTTTTAATTCTACAATATATGGTGTAAAAACGTCTGAGTGCTGCCCTCTTCAGGTTGAACGGGGGCTACTGCAGTTGAATTTTCCTATTAGATGTTTGCGGTGGTACGTAAGCAGGTTCCAGCTCACCACGCCCTCCCTTGGTACGAGCTTCCACGCATAGTATTGCATCAGTTAGGATAGCTTCAAGTTAGCGTAGATTTATCTGTATTTAGTACAGTGGTCAGGATGGTGTGTAGGTTTGCTGGTTGCAACAGCACTGCTGGAGTGGAGCTCAAGTGTGCAACCTGAATTTTACGCGGGATTGCTTCTCCAACGCAATAGAGGTGGAAATAGGCTTCTCCACACAGCTCGCGCTGGAAAGCGACGCAGTGCCAAGCGCTGCTCCTCCTGCATGGACTCCACCACCGCAGCGGCGTCTTGATGTGAGTGATCATATAATCACAATTTATGGTTAGGCTAAAGTTAATCCTCTGGGGTCGACAAACGCACCGGCGCATTCTGCTGGATTTTTTCCACATAGCGGCAAAATATGAATATACCTACAGAGAGCGCGCGCTATTGACATCAACTCGATAAAACTCATCAGATGCATGTACTTTACGTCGTCTTGCGCCGCTGTGAGTCACTCTCCATTTTAGAGTCTGACAGCAGGTCTCAGGTGCACGAAATGAAATGAATCTGCAACAGTCATGTGACTGAAGTAAGAGCTCTGTAAGTTGTTTATGTTCAGCATTACTGTAATGTTATGTGTATTCCCTTTGCCGACTCTGCTCTGGCTGTGTGTGTTCATGTGTTTTGAAGGAGGCGTGGCTTTGGAGACGGGGGTGGGATCTCGTGCTTTTAAAGCTAACTCGCTATTGCTAGCCTCTACAAATATTGCCTACCCTACCTTTAAGTATTGTGAGCATTCCTTGAAAGTGCAAACTCAGTGAGTGAAAATATGAAATAAGAAAAACATTATTATATTATTATTCTGAGCAGAATCACTTCAACACACCTCATACCATAAGCAGGAACTTCTTAGGAGAACTTGAAGGCAGCATCATTTCTGTAACGATAAATCACATCATTCTCATAATATTCTCTTGCATGTGATTTATTTGTTTTTTCCAGGTTAATGTGGCACATCTGTTGATTAAATCAGGCGTACAACCTCAGAATATTGCAATTCTGACCCCTTACAACGCACAGATGTCAGAGATCAAGAAGACAATGCAGGAGAGAGATATTAAAAATGTCACCGTTTGCACAATTATGAAAAGCCAAGGTGTGTTATTCTGATTGCATCAATCTAGAGTTTTAAATTCAATTCTGCATGAATTTATGCTCAGTCTCTTCACTGATTTGAATCTTATCGTAAAACATTTTTCATCGATAGCTTTGATTTTATTATCTTATCATGCATGTTTATTTTGGTTTTAATTGTTTTCCGTTTCTCTGTGTAAGCGCCTTTTGTAAAGCTCGCTTTAAAGGCACTATATAAAATAAAGTTATTATTATTATTATTCAGGGGGATAATGTGGAACATGTGGGTTCAAGACTCGTTGTTTTTCCCCTTTGGCATTAAAAGTGTAACCCTTTAAGTGTAAATCGCTGTGTGCAGGAAGCGAGTGGCCGTATGTGATCATCTCCACTGTTCGTTCCTGCTCCGCGTCTGACATAGAAAGCTACACACCAAGTAATGCCTGGCTTGGAAAAAGACTCGGATTCATCACTGATCCAAATCAGGTCAATGTTGCCATAACTCGTGCACAGGATGGACTGTGCATTCTGGGTAAGCAGTGAAGAATGCTCATGAAGTGATGACAAGTTTTGTTTTAAAAAAATGTTGGTTACTCTTGATTTTAAGGTGTTACATCAGTGTAATTATACACTACCGGTCAAAAGTTTAAGATTTTTAATGTTTTTAAAAAATGTTTTTTTTTCATATTATTATTTTTTGATAATAATAATGAATGTTTTTTGAGCACCAAATCATCATATTATAATGGTTTCTGAAGGATCATGTGACTGAAGACTGGAGAAATGATGCTGGAAATTCAGCTTTGATCACAGGAATAAATTACATTTTAAAATATAATAAAATAGAAAATAGTTAGGCTATTTTAAATTGTCATACTATTTAACATTAGTTTTTTTTTTTTTTTTAATCAAATAAATGCAGTCTTGGTGAGCAGAAGAGACTTGTTTTAAAAATATTAAAAATCTTACAGATCCAAAACTTTTGATTAGTTGTGTATATTGTAAGTACTACTAATAATAGTAATATTCCCATTTTTTGTTATCTCTTAGGTAATAGTGAGCTGTTGAGATGCTGTACACTTTGGGACAGGCTCCTGGATCACTATTACAGGAAAAGCTGTGTGGTGAATCCAGCTAGTGACATTCAGGTCAAAGCGCCGCCGAAAAGAAGACGGAAACAGAAAAAGCTCTGAGTGTCACGGGAGTGGTGAAGGTCCTTAGAGGACAAAAATGGCAAAAAACTGTCATAAAAATTTGGTCTCATTTTAAAGAAGACCCTTGGCCGAAGTAAAAAACAAAAGTGAAAATATATATATATTTTTTTACATCATTTTACATTTAAAAAAAAAAAAAAAAAATATATATATATATATATATATATATATATATATATTAAAATATGTTAACTTAAAACTGCTAGAAAATCAAAGTAATATATCTAAACAAGCTGTGTTCCAAGTTTGAGCTTGATGTCTCAAAATAATTTTCCCCATCATCTCATTTTACACCATCTGGTAAAAAATAGTAAAAATGTAAATTTTTGAAGCCTTGCCAACAGAATGAAAGCCTATTAACACAGATTGCATAATTTTATAGTTAAATGGCGGTATTAAAACGGTATTAAAAATTGGGGCACATTTTTGTCCTTAAGGTCTTGAGTGGAACTATTTTGTGTACCCAGTGCAACATAGATTTATTAAAGGAAAAGGGGTGAAATAAAAATACACGTTTGTCTCAAAATGTATGCAGTTGGCATAAACACAGGCAAAAAAACTATAACCTAAACTGAAAAAGATGAACATTTCCATACAGACGCACAAGGGTTAAAGAATGATTCCTGAGTATTGGGGAATTAAAATATAGAACGAAGAGAAATAAGCCTTGTGTTGACCTCGTACATATTACCCACTGACTTTTACATTCTTACAACTTAAATTCAAATGTAGGAAATTGCATCAGCTGACCATAAATACGTAAAATAATAAAATATTAATTACGGATTTGGAGGGATCTGTGGAATATAATTGCTGTGAAATCCATAAGGTTAAATTTGAATAGAATTAGATCAACCTCAAAATCCTCGTCAGGTTAATAATTTAGCATAACTACAGAAAAACTACAGTGCATTTTATATTATTATTTTTTACATTTTATAAAAAATAAAATAAAAAAAAATGTTAAGTAGAACAGCTATTTTTGATTTCATATTTTAATTTTAAATTATGTGGGCCATCAGTTTCCCCTTGTGGACAATATGAAATAGTTCCTTAAAGGGACAGTTCACCCAAAAATGAAATTTCTTTTATGATTCACTCGCCTTCATGTTGTTCCAAAACTTCTATGTATGACTTAATAAACTTTCATGTAAAATGTAATTTTTTCTTGAATTTTTCCTTTCTTTCTTTGCCAACAGGCTTACCGTACGAGTACACAGTGATAATAGCTAGATAAAAGCCATTGAAAAGGATCATATTTCTGTTTGTAGAGTTTCCCTAGAAATCAGTGGGAGTGTCACTATTCTTTATCACAGGGGTTTGCTGTTTGTCCCTTCCAGATTCCCTGGTGACTAACTTCAGCGTCTCATTAAACACGAGTTCTGTTGTGATGACTCTCTTTGGACAAGCTACAACCGTCCAATCACAGACTGGAAGAAAAAAAACACAGCGATTGTTGTGTGATTGAGTTTGTCAAGTTAACACTGTTAATGGATCTGATACACACGTCTGTTTAGCATGTTATATTAAGAAAGATATTTATGAAAAGAAATTCACATACAAGAATCAAACAGTTTTGGTCAGTTTAATATATATATAAATCTACATTTGGCAATTTGTCTAGAGAGAAAATAAAAAAATAAAAACATCATCATAAAATATTTTGTTCAGAAAAACAGGCATTGTTAAACGAGTAGGCTATAGGTATGAATATAGAAATAACATCTCAACAGATTTCCTGACAACTACGTAACTTCAACAGAACAGCAGGTGTTGCTCTCCGGGGAGCTTGAGGTCAGAGGTTAAAGGTTACTGGTATCCAGGAGGCTGATAGCCCATGTTGCTGGCTTGCGGCTGCTGGTTGAAGGCTTGCGGCTGCTGGTGAACTGTGTGTACGGTGGGGTTGATGACCACTAGATTGTGTCGACGAGCCTTCAGCTCTCTGGCCATCTGACACCACACACACACCGTGCAGCAGGTCACCGCGCAGCAGTCGTCCTGAATCGAACCCTTCATGAGAGAAAACACAATAAATGTAATGTGATGTGAAACTGAGGCCCTGTTTACACCTGGTATTAAGATGCGTTTTGGTCGATCGGATCACAAGTAGACGAGAGAGACACATTCCCGTTTACTGGTGTTTTAATCAGACTCTTCTGTCCACTTTCAACCACTTCTGATTTCTTCGAGGGGAGGGTCTATGGGCGGGAAATGTTTGTGTTTTTTCAGATCTTTCTAATCTAATGGCAATTGCGCAAACCGGAGACGACGGAAAAACACACAGAGAGCATCAGCTTTAGTTTCTGCTCTGACAGTCACAAGATCAGCCGAACGCTGTGAGTGTGTGTTAGAAATCAGGAATGGTGAGAGAACATTGTGCTTGGTATGTTTTTGGTCTTCAAACCAAACTTGGGTCTCCAGTCGACAGAGTTTAAATCCCGTCTGGCCGCTTCCCATAATGTTACGCATGAGGTCAGTAGACGGAGAGAAGACGGTCTTTTGTGGCTATTTGAACACATACTATCACATGAGCGTTTGCACTACGAAAGCAATCCGGTCGAATGTGTTTTCAACTATTCAGTCAAACCTCAAATGTACATTTTAAAGCTACAGTGTTTTTTTTAAAAATCAAGTTTCTAACAAGTTGTTATATAAGCACTACAATGTTTTTCTGATTCGTAAACATAAACTCACTTCATTTTGGTAGTTTTATTCATCATAGAATCCTGAAAAATGTATCACGGTTTCCATTAAGCAGCACAACTGTTTTTGTTGAAGAATTTCCCTTGTCTCATATAAAAGTCTGAATGCTGTAATGCCCAGCAGAAAATAGGTCACAAGGATAAGAGAATGGAAAAGTACCCAAAAGTCTGTAAATACAGGTGTTGGGACGTGCTGGCGGAAAAACATGTTTTTTGAGATGTTCCACCAATAGAAGAAGGTTTAGGGAGAGATGTATCTAATGGTGGCAAGGCCATGAGGAGTGACAAGAAGAGATAGATATGAGGGTGCCCACTGGGAACCTAGCGATAAGAAAAAGTAAAAGACATGAACACTGGCCATTGTAACCTCAGACGGCCAGCTGGCTTCTCACTTTGTTGCTTGCCAATAAAGTTAATTCTTCTGACCTGGAACCTTGACTCTGAGAAACTTCTTTGAGACCTGAACCAAAAAGAACTTTGAATTTGCCACAACATTTTCAACACTGATAATAATCAGACATGTTTCTTGAGCAGCAAATCATCATGTTAGAATGATTTCTGAAGGATCATGTGATCGGCTGGGAGTAATGATGCTGAAAATGTATTTATATTAAACAGTAAAAATTGTATTACAACATAGTAATTACCCTAATGTGGTATCTCTCTCTCATACTGCTCCTCATGGCGAATGTAATAGGATGCAAAATGCCTCCGAAGCAAATCTCCAGCATGGGGAGACAGAGACACTCTCCAAAGTCCTCGCTGGTCTTACACATGAGGCAGTAGCTGCACCATAAACCACAGCAACCTGCCACAGGAACACAGATGTCAACACACATTGAATTAGTTACGCTTTCAGTTCATCCGAAATCTCACATCCTCAAATCCCAGAGAGCAAGGTGACGCAAATTGATGTTTATTTTACACATTCCTCACGTGAGCTTAACTCTACAGTAGCCTGTACTATTCCTCTTTCTCTCTCTCCACCAAACACTTACAGATGCCCATGTCGTCGCAGCAGTCACACACTCCTGTGCTCCACATGTTCTGCTTGAAGTTATCAGGGGCCAGAATCATGGGTGACTGGACAGTTACAGTTGATTGCGCCATGATTATCACTCAGTGATCTGGGAAAACACATGGAAAAATCCACAGACAAGTGAGAATGCTTGTCAATAGATTTATTTATTTATAGAGGCATGTTTTTAAGCATATGTAGATTTATATTTTTCATTTGAATACTACTAGTAAGGGTTAATGCCCGACGAGGTGTCCATTGTCAGGTATTAATGGACGACGGCGAGGCGTGAACCGTCCGACACGCAGCGGAGGTATTGTTAATACCTGACAATGGACACCTTGAAGGGCATTAACCCGCTTATACCATGGTCACTTGCCAAATAACACATTTTTAAAACATTAGTTTATATTTTAATTAGTTTAACAATCGAAATGTTATTGTTTTTACAAACAATCACTTGGTTTCCCTGGTTACGCCAATAGGTGTCCTCTATCACTTTTTAATGGACACCTTGCAGCCAATCAGAATCGAGTATTCACCCAGACCATGGTATAACTAATAATAATGATTAGTAGTAATTTGTAGGTGTAGGAGCAGTAAGAAATAATTAAGGTACGAACAGCGGTGCTGTAACATTAAGTGAATAAAAGGCTGAAGGGCGAGACTTGCTAGTTAAATTGACTTGTAAATACACAATTCAGCACGGTCTCTCGTACCCTTAATGCTTTTATAAAACAGTTACTCAGGGCCGTGCACAGGGGGGTGGCCCGGTGGCTAGAGCCACTGCCCCTCTGCCCTCATCGACTGAGGTGCCCCTTTTCCCCACCCCAACTCCCACCCACCCACCCACCCACCCACCCCCACCGCTCCGCTCAAAGCATTCCGCTGATTCCGCTAATCCGCTCCAGGTTTTCCCGCTCGCTCCGCAGCATCACTCACAGTATACGACAGTTCACGAAAGCTGCCGCATTAACAGGTAGGCTATGCAAGACAGTGGTTGAATGGGTTGAATTTGCGAAATTAGTCATGAAACACGTAGATCAGCGGCCCATTGGTTCCTTTCTTGATTGACACTGGGCTGGGCCAATCACAACTTTAAACGAGTGAGCGAGCGTGCAGCAGTGTCAGTGTGTATCTGTCAAAATAGTCAGCAAGATGGAGAAGAAACGCAAGGAATGTGCAGAGAAATAGCGTGAAACAATAGAAACAGGCCCTTAAAGCAGACACTGTAAAATGTGTCAAAATATACACTACCATTCAAAAGTGTGGGGTCAGTAAGATTTTTTAATGTTTTTAAAAGAAGTATCTTCTGCTCACAAAGGCTGCATTTATTTGATAAAAAACAAACAGTAATAGTGTGAAATATATACAATTTAAAATGTTTTCTATTTTAATATATTTTAAATTGTAATTTATTCCTGTGATCAAAGCTGAATGTTCAGCATCATTACTCCAGTCTTCAGTGTCACATGATCCTTCAGAAATCACTCTAATATGATGATTTGCTGCTCAAGAAACATTTATCATTATTATCAGTGTTGAAAACAGTTGTGTACAATTTTTTTTCAAAATTCTTTGATGAATAGAAAGTTCAAAAGAACAGCATTTATTTAAAATAGAATCTTTTCTAACATTAAACATGTCTTTACTGTAACTAATCAGTTTAACTCATCCTTGATGAATAAAAGTATTGATTTTTTTTTTTTTAAATTTCCCCAAAAAATTAAATTCAAATTCTTACTGACCCCAAACTTTTGAACGGTAGTGTTTAATGTTACAAAAGCTTTAGATTTCAGATAAATGCTGTTCTTTTGAACTTTTTATTCATCAAAGAATCCTGAAATAAAAATGTAAATAACTGTTTTCAACATTGATAATAATCATCATAAATGTTTCTTGAGCATCAAATCATCATATTAGAGTGATTTCTGAAGGATCATGTGACACTGAAGACTGGAGTAATGATGCTGAAAATTCAGCTTTGATCACAGGAATAAATTACACTTTACTGTATATTCACATAGAAAACAGCTGTTTTAAATTGGAATAATATTTCAGAATATTACTGTTTTTGTTTGCATTTTTAATCAAATAAATGCAGCCTTGGTGAGCAGAAGAGACTTCTTTTAAAAACATTAAAAATCTTACTGACCCCAAACTTTTGAACGTATGTTTTCTGCCCTTCGTCAGCTCCAGCGGCAGATGAGGATAGTGAGGAGGATCAGGAGAGAGATGAGAAAGTGTAGAGCCTGTGGTAAGCAGAACTACTTTCAAAACACTTAGGCCATGTCATGAGTGTAGGAACCCATAACCCAGTTACAGATTATTTCCACATCTGCATAGTTGACGATTACCGCAATTCACTAGAAATTTAATGAGACGCGTTTGTAAACCATGTTTTCCGCCAAAATAAAAGCTTGATGCAGTTTGCGTCAAAATAAAAGATCATGTGCTTATCTCTTTCAAGTATAGAAATTGGTACAAAACCAATTATGAAAGTTTTCTTTATTGTTTTAGTGCATTTGTTTCACAAAATATGTCTATTACTGTCATTGGATTAATATTATAACTATTATTATGTAGTAGTGTAATGTAAATAGACACTGTTACTAAAAGAGGTTTGAATATTTCTTTGTTTAATTTGCACACTGAATATGGGTTGGAGCTTTTAATGTTTATCTCTCAAAGTGCACCAGATTGATGAATTTAACATTAAAATGCACAAAATTTTCTTAAGGGGAGGCATGCCCCCAAATCCCCCTAGAAGGGCCGAGGTCCACCCACCACAGTTTTACCAAAAATCCTGTGAGAAACACTGGTATTGCTATGCCAATGCAGCTTATAGCTTGTTTTAGGCTTCATCACTGTATTAATAAATGTCAAATTTTTACTTATTTCATCTGTTAACTCTCACTCGTTCCTATACTCACTTATATAGTGGACCAGTCTGGGCCAAAATGCCAGGGCCGATATTTATTTTTTTTGCCCCAGTCCAGTCCTGTGTACAACATATCCACATTCTTAGAATTAGCTGCTTGTCTAATCAAATTATTGTACTCTCGATCAGATCTAATACAAATAACTAAATTTTCTGTTGTTGGCACACTTTGTAGTGTGCCAACCCCCCCCAAAAAACAAAATAGTGCCCCTTTTTTTGATTTAGGCCACTGCCCCTTAAAATATCTGTGCACGGCCCTGCAGTTACTACATAACACAAATATTCAAACCGAATATATATATATATATATATATATATATATATATATATATATATATAATGCTCTCTTTTTAAAGTAAAATAAGTAAATCCCATCCTTCCGCCATAAAAAATAGTCCCTCCCTAACAGTCACAGTAAAGTGATTAAACGGCAAGAGTGTTCCTTGTATTACCTCAAAGGATTGAGCTCAAATAAAAACACTTAGCTGCTACTAGGAACTGTTCTTGTGCGCTTTGCCATATGTAAGGGATCATGTAAAGCGTGGCGGTTGTTATAGCGAATAACAACCCCGACAGGCTGAACGGGAAGCGTTGGGGTCTTGAATCAGCCTGAAGGGGTTGTTATTCGCTATAACAACCGCCTCGCTATACATTATCCCGCTTATTACATGGCTACCTACAAAATAAATAAATAATTTGACACAAATTATTGATTTAAAAAGGAGTTTATTGATTTAAAAACGATTGTATTGCTTCCGCTAAAGAAAATAGTCCGTTCCGCGTCCACAGCAACGCTCTCTGTTTTTCATGGCAACGGTGTGTTATACTTCGCAGCGGTCTGTTATCAAGAAATAACATTAGAATTCAACCAAGACTATTTTTCTTTAGCGGAAGCAATGCAATCGTTTTTAAATCAATAAACTCCTTTTTTAAATCAATATTTTGTGTAAAATTATTGATTTATTTGGTAGGTAGCCATGTAATGGCCGAGGCGGTTGATATCGCTCTAACTTACATTATCCATTAACAGACCGCATTCTACATTAGAATTCAACCAATGTTATACATAACGTTACATACATACATGCTTATCTCTCTGCATGTTAAAACGTTCGTTTCCGTCTGGTAAATTAGATTAAATCAGACCTGTTTACTGTACAGACTTCGAGAGGTCGTCTAAGAAGCGGCATTAACCAGTATTATTCGATGAACATACAGTACCATACCTGGCTGAAACAGGAAACTTTGAAATTATATTCCCTCTGCACTTCAGAAACGGTGGGCTTCCTTTCACACACTCGCGCGCATATGCATCAACCGCATGAGAAGAGGTTTGACTGAAGTAAAGGAGCGGGAAGTTGAAACCCCCCGTTGTAAATGCAACGCACTTTAAAAAAAAAATAATTCATTTACATTTATTCATTTTGTATTTTAGTAATGTATGCATAATACAATTATATATATATAAAAAAAAATGTGTCCAGAAAGCTTGTTTAATTTCAGTTTGATAATATTTTTTTCCTATTTTTTTAATGCAATTCTTTTTCGAGATTTATTTGTTTATTTTTGTGGGGGTTTTGTAACGTTTAAATGACTAGATTTGATAGTTAGACTAGATAAATAAATAGTAATGTAAGCACATTTCTCACATTCTTTCAACTTAAATTCAAAATAACTCACAATGTCATGCATAACCCTTTTAATTCAGCTCAAAATATCTTACATTGGGTGTCTTTACTGACCGCTTGAGGGGGGGGAAATTGCCTGATATCACTATTTGGAGCAAATGAGCTGTTTCGCCGGGTCCTATTAAAGCAGTTTCTCTTCAGTATGCATTCAGATACACATGTAGACATTATAAACTATTTTTTGCATTAAGTTTTTGCATTTTTAAGTTATTTTATGTGTACTGAAGCATTCCATTAATTCCTGGGGGTCAGATTGACCCTCCTCGAGGGAAGGATTTGTTACTTTTTTTTTAAATTTCAACCACCTAACCCTAAACCATAAAAAAAAAAAAAGTGTGTATTCGTGGTTCAAGTGCGACAAAAGTCCTGCGGTCTTGCACCCCTCTGATGAAAACTTATAGGCTATAGACTACTATGTACAAAAAATCAGATGAGCCCAGAATATGAACGCAACGTGTTTAATTATAGCCTACACGTTAAGTATTTTCCTCCCACAGAAAACCATTATAAGAACGCTTAATGTGGCTTAATTAAGTCCCTCCCCTCCGCTTCCGGTTCATGGGACCTTATTTCGGAAAAAATATGTATGGTATGGTGCCTTCACGTGCTATGGTAATTGATGCACATGAACACCCCCTCATGTGGTATTTTCCACTGGGCAGCTCGTAGAATATTTTGATGCACGACTCACGAGTTGCCGAGATGAGATAACCTTTGACCTTTTCAAAATGGTGGGGGGCAACTTAAGAGCATAGAGCTTAAGAGTCGTGAATACTGTTAGCAGATAGTTTTTGTAGCCTATACAATGTTGTGTCATTAACAATTGTAATATAATGCGTTAACACTCAATTTTCAACTTCGCCGCAATTTCCTTGGTTCATATTTAATCATTTTATGTCGTTTTTTTTTATTTTTTATTATTAATTATGTTTTAATCATCAGAAAGCTCCACATTTACGTATTTTTGTTTTGTTTTGTTTTTTTGTAAAGATAAAAAAGATACTCTACTGACACAGACATTGCGGGTACTAGGCTACATTACGACAACAAAAGCACTTGAACACAACACACTGGTAAATACCAGTTCACAAGTGGAAAATATCATCTTTTCCATAGCACATGAAGGCAGCATGGTAGTCAATGGCGAGAGACAACTTATCTTTTTATTCCGTCTGAACTGTGCCCTGAATTACACATATGATGTTTGTCAATTTAAAAGATAATTATGAAAGTCAAGAAAATCGCAGTTTGTCATAAAACAGAAGAGTAACATTTAGTTTGATGTGAAAATTGCTCAATGAACTACATCTCTCGCCTCGCACTATGTACGTCACCAACATATGTGTGCAGTCTGGTACAAAACCAAAAAAAAATTAAAGCTGCAAGCAGCATTTATCGGGGTTCAAGCTATTAAGGCCTTTAAGGGTTTTTAAGCACAAAAGCATCAAAAGTTATCAGGTTTTATTTAGCAAGCATGTAACCACTGACATAATAGATGGAAAAGACCATTTACAGCCAATACAGGCAATGTACCATAGGAAATATATGGTTTTAAAGCTTTTTAACAGTTATAGCGCCACCTATGGTCCGATCTCCATAAAATTTGGCATGCTTGTTAATGATGTTATGTCACATATGCTCACCAATTTTTGTGAGGTTCTGAGTTTTCATTTAGGATTTATAGGCTTTTTAGTGTATTTTGCTACGCCCATTTTATAAATGACCCTATTACAGCCATCCAAATGCAAAAGTTTAACTTTTTTTTGATAGTTTTTGATCTAGAGAGTCCAGAGAATTGTCCTAGACTGGTCTGGTTCCAATCGTGCGAAAAACCTAGGACTAGTTCGCAAAAGTAGGTTTTTAACATGTTTGCAAATATTTAATGAACGGTTTGATTGACAGCAATGGTCCTTGAGGCAAAGTTGTTCAGGATGAGGAGATCTATCAAATGATATGCATATTGTGTGGATATTTGTAACACCACGTGATTACAGAGCTGTAAAACTCGTTAGCGCCAACTAGTGGCCGATTTCTTTCAAAATTGTTACAGACCTCTATGGCCTTGAGTCGAACATGCCCATCGAGTTTCGTTCCGATCGGCCTCCGTTAACCTTGTCTAATAGGTGCTCAAACTTCATTGGCCGATGGTGGCCATGTTTTTCGAGATACGCCAATGTCCTCATACACATACATGGCACCTTGGACCAAGACACTGCATGCCAATTTTCAAGTCAATCGGACTAATGGTCAGGTGGTTATAGCCTGTTTTATGTTTTTTTCATGTTATAGCGCCACCATGTGGCCAATTGCCGCGGTTTTTTTACTGTGACCTCAGATTGACCTCTTACACATGTGTACCAAGTTTGGTGAAGATACCTCATTTACTTCTGGAGTTATAGCCATTTTAGTAAAATAGGCCCCTCCCACAACGAACGTTTTGGCGGCCTTACCGTCCGTGAGTCGAAATTTCAACTTTTTTTCGATAGTTTTTGATAATCAGACTCTAGAGAACATTTCTGCACTGGTTTGGTTCCGATCGGGCGAAAAACCTAGGACTAGTTCGCAAAAGTATGTTTTTGACAAAATTCAAAATGGCGGAAAATCTATCATGGCGGAAATGAAATCGGAGATATACGTTTTGTTCGTCAGGCGTCCAGCTTTCCAATGATATAAGACACTTGAGTCTACGTCATACGGTCTAGTAGTTATGAGCAGTTTCGCACTTTTGGTTGCTATAGCGCCACCTATGGGCCAATCGGGGTCATACTTTGATAGGTTCTCCCCAAATTGAGGACTACCATTTGGCCAAGTTTCAAGGTTCCAGCTCTTACGGTTTGGTCTGCACGATGCGTTTTAGGGGAAAATAATAATAATAATAATAATAATAATTAAAGCTGCAAGCAGCATTTATCGGGGTTCAAGCAGTTAAGGCCTTTAAGGCATTTAAGCACAAAAGCATCAAAAGTTATTAAGATTTATTTAATAAGCATGTAACCACTGACATAATAGATGGAAAAGACCATTTACAGCCAATACAGGCAATTTACCATGGGATATATATGGTTTTAAAGCTTTTTAACAGTTATAGCGCCAGCTATGGTCCGATCTCCATAAAATTGTTTACTGTGACCTCAAATTGAACCCATACACATGTGTACTGAGTTTGGTGAAGATATCTCATTTACTTCTTGAGTTATAGCCATTTTAGTAAAATAGGCTCCTCCCACAACAATTTAGCACATTCTAGTATTATTTACTATGATTCTAGCATGATTTGCCATATTCTAGCATAATTTACCATGATATACTACATTCTAGTATGATTTACCATTGTTTACTGTGATTCTAGCATGGATTACCATAGTTTATCATGATTTATCATAGTTTACAATGATTTATCATAGTTTACCATGATTTACCCTGTTCTAGCATAGTTTACCATGATTTACCATGTTATAGCATGATTTACCATGATATACCACATTCTAACATGATTTACCATAGTTTATTATGATTTATCATGGCTTACCATGATTTACCCTGTTCTAGCATAGTTTACCATGATTTACCATGTTCTAGCATGATGTACCATGATATACCATGTTCTAGAATGATGTACCAGGATTGTAGTATGATTTACCTTGATACACCACATTCTAGTATTATTTATTATGATTTCCATGTTTTTAGTGTGATTTAACCATGATTTACCACATTGCTAGCAATTATGTGAAGTATCAGTAAAAATGAAGTGATAAACTCTGACAAAATATGATTGTGCTACAATAGTAATTGTTATATAAGTGATTTTTTAGTGTTTTATTGTTATATAAGTGATTTTTAGTGTCTAATGAATGCAAAAGCATATGTGAGTAGACTTCATTAATAAGTAGAATGGCCAGCAGAGGGCAGTAGAAGACCACATATTGGCTCACTTTCACTTTAAACTTCTTGATTTTCACCATTTTTCTGCACTAAAGCAAACCAGTTTTTCCATTTTAACTCCATAATGCATGTTTACACACACACACACACACACACACACACACACACACACACACACACACAAAGACAAATGTTGTTGTTGTTTTTTCAATGCTATTGGGATATGTCATTATGAAAATATATTTGAATGGTCTATAAACATTTCACAAAGTCTTTGCAAGCTATTAATCAGATGATTCAGAATTTATTCAGAAACCTAAGACTACACACACACATTATGTTGTAGATGCAGACATTTGAAATGTATGATGTGATCAAACTGTCAATACTAATACTTTAACAGATGGATTTTGACTAAATGTAATTGTAAATGTTAAAATAGTGATTTTATAAAGTCTAAATATAAATTATAGAACAATATGACAAAATGACTATTTTAAACAGCAGGGGGCAGTAAAATACCACTTATTGGCTTAACATGCCATTATAATCATATCATTTTCACCTTTTTAACTGTTATAGAGGCAAATTTTGTCTGATCTGTCTGAAAATTTTCATGCATGTTCAGAGTGATATTTCACATGTTCTGACTTGTTTTTAAGAAGGTCTGAGTCATTCATTAAAGAGATATAGGCTTTCGGGGACACTTGGTAAAGGCTACATTTTGAAGTGACCCTATTATAGCTATCCAAATGAAGTAGTTCAACTTTTTCTGACAATTTTTGATCTAGTGAGTCCAGAGAATTGTATTGCACTAGTTTTGAACATTATGATATGAAAATTATATGATCAGAGATGGAAAAGACCATTTACAGCCAATACAGGCAACATACCATAGGAAATATATGGTTTTAAAGCTTTTTAACAGTTATAGCGCCACCTATCGTCCGATCTCCATAAAATTTTGCATGCTTGTTAATGATGTTATGACACATAGGCTGACCAATTTTTGTGAAGTTCTGAGTTTTCATTTAGGATTTATAGGCTTTTGAGTGTATTTTGCCACACCCATTTTATAAATGACCCTATTACAGCCATACAAATGCAAAAGTTCAACTTTTTTTTGATAATTATTGATCTAGAGAGTCCAGAGAATTGTCCTAGACTGGTCTGGTTCCGATCGGGCGAAAAACCTAGGACTAGTTCGCAAAAGTAGGTTTTAGACATATTCGTGAATATTTAATGAACGGTTTGATTGACAGCAATGGTTCTTGAGGCAAAGTTGTTCAGCATGAGCAGATCTATCAAATGATATGCATATTGTGTGGATGAGTGTAACACCACGTGATTACAGAGCCATAAAACTCGTTAGCGCCAACTAGTGGCCGATTTCTTTCAAAATTCTTACAGACCTCTAGGGCCATGAGACGAACATGCCCATCGAGTTTCGTTCCGATCGGCCTCCGTTAACCTTGTCTAATCGGTGCTCAAACTTCATTGGCCGATGGCGGCCATGTTTTTTGAGATACGCCAATGTCCTCATAGACATACATGGCACCTTGGACCAAGACACTGCATACCAATTTTCAAGTCAATCGGACTAACGGTCAGGTGGTTATAGCCTGTTTTATGTTTTTTTCATGTTATAGCGCCACCATGTGGCCAATCGCCGCGATTTTTTTACCGTGACCTCAGATTTACCTCTTACACATGTGTACCAAGTTTGGTTAAAATACCTCTTTTACTTCTGGAGTTATAGCCATTTTAGTAAAATAGGCTCCTCCCACAACGTTAATTTTGCACCCCCTAGCGACCGTGAATCGAAATTTCAACTTTTTTTCGATAATTATTGATCTTCAGACTCCAGAGAACAATTCTGCACTGGTTTCGTTCCGATCGGGCGAAAAACCAGGGACTAGTTCGCAAAAGTAGATTTTCGACAAAATTCAAAATGGCGGAAAATCTATCATGGCGGAAATAAAATCGGAGATATACGTTTTGTTCGTCAGGCGTCCAGCTTTCCAATGATATAAGACACTTGAGTCTAGGACTTACGGTCTAGGAGTTATGAGCAGTTTCGCGCTTTTGGTTGCTATAGCGCCACCTATGGGCCAATCGGGGTCATAATTTAATAACCTCTCCTCGATTTTTGTACTACCATATGGCAAAGTTTCAAAGCTCTAGCCCTTACGGTTTGGGCTGCACGATGCGTTTTACGGCGGAATAATAATAATAATAATAATTAAAGCTGCAAGCAGCATTTATCGGGGTTCAAGCAGTTAAGGCCTTTAAGGCATTTAAGCACAAAAGCATCAAAAGTTATTAAGATTTATTTAGCAAGCATGTAACCACTGACATAATAGATGGAAAAGACCATTTACAGCCAATACAGGCAATTTGCCATGGGATATATATGGTTTTAAAGCTTTTTAACAGTTATAGCGCCACCTATGGTCCGATCTCCATAAAATTGTTTACTGTGACCTCAAATTGAACCCATACACATGTGTACTGAGTTTGGTGAAGATATCTCATTTACTTCTTGAGTTATAGCCATTTGAGTAAAATAGGCTCCTCCCACGACGATTTGCCACATTCTAGAATTATTTAATATGATTCTAGCATGATTTACTATCATATACCATGTTCCAGAATGATTTATTAGGATTCTAGCATGATTTACCTTGATACACCTCATTTCAGTATTATTTACTATGATTTACAATGTTTCTAGCATGATTAACCACATTACTAGCAATTATGTGAAGTGTCAGTGCAAATGAGGTGATGAACACTGACAAAATATTATTGTGTTATAATAGTTAGTTATATACGTGATTTTTAGTGTGTGTCCAAGTATGAATGCAAAAGCACATGTAAAATATTTCATTATTAAGTAGAATGGCCAGCAGAGGGCACTAGAAGACCACTTATTGGCTCACTTTCACTTTAAACCAGTTTTCTGCACTAAAGCAAACCAGTTTTTCCATGTTAACTCAATGCATGCTTACACACACACACACACACACACACACACACACACACACACACACACACACACACACACACACACACACACACACACATACACACACAGCATAGTTAACCATGATTTACCATGATATACCACGTTCTAGTATTATTTACCAGGAGATAAACGACAATCTAGTATTATTTACTTTGATTTACCATGTTTCTAGCCTGATTAATCACATTACTAGCAATTATTTGAAGTGTCAGTGCAAATAAAGTGATTAACACTGACAAAATATGATTGTGTTATAATAGTTATTGCTATATAAGTGATTTTTTTAGTGTGTATTCAAGTATGAATGCAAGCACATGTTGAAATATTTCATTAATAAGTAGAATGGCCAGCAGAGGGCAGTAGAAGACCACTTATTGGCTCACTTTCACTTTAAACCAGTTTTCTGCACTAAAGCAAACCAGTTTATCCATGTTAACTCAATGCATGCTTACACACACACACACACACAGACACACACACACACACACACTCACACACACACACACACACACACACACACACACACACACACACACACACACACACACACACACACACAGCATAGTTAACCATGATTTACCATGATTTACCACATTACTAGCAATTATTTGAAGTGTCAGTGCAAATAAAGTGATTAACACTGACAAAATATGATTGTGTTATAATAGTTATTGCTATATAAGTGATTTTTAGTGTGTATTCAAGTATAAATGCAAGCACATGTGGAAAAATTTAATTAATAAGTAGAATGGCCAGCAGAGGGCAGTAGAAGACCACTTATTGGCTCACTTTCACTTTAAACCTCATGATTTTGACCAGTTTTCTGCACTAAAGCAAACCAGTGTTTCCATGTTAACTCAATAATGCATACTTGCTACATATGCTACACACAATAATGCTACACACACACACACACACACACACACACACACACACACACACACACACAAATGTTTCAGTGATATTGGTGTCACATTCACCTTCATCACATTCACCTTCTGTCTTCATCACATTCACCATCTGTCGTCATCACCTGCACCTGCTCCTCATCACCCTCCTCATCATCACCTGCTCCTCATCATCATAACCGTCACCTGTTGTCCTTGTCTTGATCTGTGTATTTAAGTTCCCCTCTCATCCATTATCATTGTCAGTTATTGTTTGTGCACTAGCACTCTGTTATGTTTGTTTTCATGTTGGAAAATAAAACCTTTGTTATATTTGTACCACACACACACACACACACACACACACACACACACACACACACCATCATTTATCATGATTTACCATGGCTGATACCAATACCAATATGAGAAAATGACTATTTTAAACAGCAGGGGGCAGTAAAATACCACTTATTGGCTTAACATGCCATTAATTCATATCATTTTCACCTTTTTAACTGTTATAGAGGCAAATTTTGTCCGATCTGTCTGAAAATTTTCATGCTTGTTCAGGGTGATATTTCACACGTTCTGACTTGTTTTTAAGAAGGTCTGAGCATTGATTAAAGAGATATAGGCTTTCGGGGACACTTGGTAAAGGCCAGATTTTGAAGTGAACCTATTATAGCTATCCAAATGAAGTAGTTCAACTTTTTCTGACAATTATTGATCTAGTGAGTCCAGAGAATTGTATTGCACTAGTTTTGAACATTATGATATGAAAATTATATGATCAGAGATGGAAAAGACCATTTACAGCCAATACAGGCAGTTTACCATAGGAAATATATGATTTTAAAGCTTTTTAACAGTTATAGCGCCACCTATCGTCCGATCTCCATAGAATTTTTCATGCTTGTTAATGATGTTATGTCACATATGCTGACCAATTTTTGTGAAGTTCTGAGTTTTTATTTAGGATTTATAGGCTTTTTAATGTATTTTGACACGCCCATTTTATAAATTACCCTATTACAGCCATCCAAATGCAAAAGTTCAACTTTTTTTTGATAATTATTGATCTAGAGAGTCCAGAGAATTGTCCTAGACTGGTCTGGTTCCGATCGGGCAAAAAACCTAGGACTAGTTCGCAAAAGTAGGTTTTTAACATATTAATGAATAATTAATGAACAGTTTGATTGACAGCAATGGTTCTTGAGGCAAAGTTGTTCAGGATGAGGAGATCTATCAAATGATATGCATATTGTGTGGATATTTGTAACACCACGTGATTACAGAGCCGTAAAACTCGTTAGCGCCAACTAGTGGCCGATTTCTTTCAAAATTCTTACAGACCTTTAGGGCCATGAGCCGAACATGCCCATTGAGTTTCGTTCCGATCGGCCTCCGTTAACCTTGTCTAATAGGTGCTCAAACTTCGTTGGCCGATGGCGGCCATGTTTTTTGAGATACGCCAATGTCCTCATACACATACATGGCACCTTGGACCAAGACACTGCATACCAATTTTCAAGTCAATCGGACTAACGGTCAGGTGGTTATAGCCTGTTTTATGTTTTTTTCATTTTATAGCGCCACCATGAGGCCAATCGTCGCGATTTTTTTACTGTGACCCCAGAGTAAGCTCATACACATGTGTACCAAGTTTGGTGAAGATACCTCATTTACATCGGGAGTTATAGCCATTTTAGTAAAATAGGCCCCTCCCACAACGTACGTTTTGGCGCCCCTTAGCGACCGTGAATCGAAATTTCCACTTTTTTTCGATAATTATTGATATTCAGTCTCCAGAGAACATTTCTGCACTAGTTTGGTTCCAATCGGGCAAAAAACCAGGGACTAGTTCGCAAAAGTAGATTTTTGA
Source organism: Squalius cephalus (assembly GCF_949319135.1). NCBI lineage: Eukaryota > Metazoa > Chordata > Actinopteri > Cypriniformes > Leuciscidae > Squalius > Squalius cephalus. The sequence continues at coordinate 8,653,916 of NC_137124.1, forward strand.
CAAAATTCAAAATGGCGGAAAATCTATCATGGCGGAAATGAAATCGGAGATATACGTTTTGTTCGTCAGGCGTCCAGCTTTCCAATGATATAACACACTTGAGTCTACGACATACGGTCTAGGAGTTATGAGCAGTTTCGCGCTTTTGGTTGTTATAGCGCCACCTATGGGCCAATCGGGGTCATAATCTCTGAACCTTTCCTCGATTTTTGTACTACCATCTGTCAAAGTTTCAAAGTTCCAGCTCTTACGGTTTGGGCTGCACGATGCGTTTTAGCGGAGAAGAATAATAATAATAATAATAATTAAAGCTGCAAGCAGCATTTATCGGGGTTCAAGCAGTTAAGGCCTTTAAGGCATTTAAGCACAAAAGCATCAAAAGTTATTAAGATTTATTTAGCAAGCATGTAACCACTGACATAATAGATGGAAAAGACCATTTACAGCCAATACAGGCAGTTTACCATGGGATATATATGGTTTTAAAGCTTTTTAACAGTTATAGCGCCACCTATGGTCCGATCTCCATAAAATTGTTTACTGTGACCTCAAATTGAACCCATACACATGTGTACTGAGTTTGGTGAAGATATCTCATTTACTTCTTGAGTTATAGCCATTTGAGTAAAATAGGCTCCTCCCACAACGATTTGCCACATTCTAGAATTATTTAATATGATTCTAGCATGATTTACTATCATATACCATGTTCCAGAATGATTTATTAGGATTCTAGCATGATTTACCTTGATACACCTCATTTCAGTATTATTTACTATGATTTACAATGTTTCTAGCATGATTAACCACATTACTAGCAATTATGTCAAGTGTCAGTGCAAATGAGGTGATGAACACTGACAAAATATTATTGTGTTATAATAGTTAGTTATATACGTGATTTTTAGTGTGTGTCCAAGTATGAATGCAAAAGCACATGTAAAATATTTCATTATTAAGTAGAATGGCCAGCAGAGGGCACTAGAAGACCACTTATTGGCTCACTTTCACTTTAAACCAGTTTTCTGCACTAAAGCAAACCAGTTTTTCCATGTTAACTCAATGCATGCTTACACACACACACACACACACACACACACACACACACACACACACACACACACACATACACACACAGCATAGTTAACCATGGTTTACCATGATATACCACGTTCTAGTATTATTTACCAGGAGATAAACGACAATCTAGTATTATTTACTTTGATTTACCATGTTTCTAGCCTGATTTATCACATTACTAGCAATTATTTGAAGTGTCAGTGCAAATAAAGTGATTAACACTGACAAAATATGATTGTGTTATAATAGTTATTGCTATATAAGTGATTTTTTTAGTGTGTATTCAAGTATGAATGCAAGCACATGTTGAAATATTTCATTAATAAGTAGAATGGCCAGCAGAGGGCAGTAGAAGACCACTTATTGGCTCACTTTCACTTTAAACCAGTTTTCTGCACTAAAGCAAACCAGTTTATCCATGTTAACTCAATGCATGCTTACACACACACACACACACACACACACACACACACACACACACACACACACACACACACACACACACACACACACACACAGCATAGTTAACCATGATTTACCATGATTTACCACATTACTAGCAATTATTTGAAGTGTCAGTGCAAATAAAGTGATTAACACTGACAAAATATGATTGTGTTATAATAGTTATTGCTATATAAGTGATTTTTAGTGTGTATTCAAGTATAAATGCAAGCACATGTGGAAAAATTTAATTAATAAGTAGAATGGCCAGCAGAGGGCAGTAGAAGACCACTTATTGGCTCACTTTCACTTTAAACCTCATGATTTTGACCAGTTTTCTGCACTAAAGCAAACCAGTGTTTCCATGTTAACTCAATAATGCATACTTGCTACATATGCTACACACAATAATGCTACACACACACACACACACACACACACACACACACACACACACACACACACAAATGTTTCAGTGATATTGGTGTCACATTCACCTTCATCACATTCACCTTCTGTCTTCATCACATTCACCATCTGTCGTCATCACCTGCACCTGCTCCTCATCACCCTCCTCATCATCACCTGCTCCTCATCATCATAACCGTCACCTGTTGTCCTTGTCTTGATCTGTGTATTTAAGTTCCCCTCTCATCCATTATCATTGTCGGTTATTGTTTGTGCACTAGCACTCTGTTATGTTTGTTTTCATGTTGGAAAATAAAACCTTTGTTATATTTGTACCACACACACACACACACACACACACACACCATCATTTATCATGATTTACCATGGCTGATACCAATACCAATATGAGAAAATGACTATTTTAAACAGCAGGGGGCAGTAAAATACCACTTATTGGCTTAACATGCCATTAATTCATATCATTTTCACCTTTTTAACTGTTATAGAGGCAAATTTTGTCCGATCTGTCTGAAAATTTTCATGCTTGTTCAGGGTGATATTTCACACGTTCTGACTTGTTTTTAAGAAGGTCTGAGCATTGATTAAAGAGATATAGGCTTTCGGGGACACTTGGTAAAGGCCAGATTTTGAAGTGAACCTATTATAGCTATCCAAATGAAGTAGTTCAACTTTTTCTGACAATTATTGATCTAGTGAGTCCAGAGAATTGTATTGCACTAGTTTTGAACATTATGATATGAAAATTATATGATCAGAGATGGAAAAGACCATTTACAGCCAATACAGGCAGTTTACCATAGGAAATATATGATTTTAAAGCTTTTTAACAGTTATAGCGCCAACTATCGTCCGATCTCCATAGAATTTTGCATGCTTGTTAATGATGTTATGACACATAGGCTGACCAATTTTTGTGAAGTTCTGAGTTTTTATTTAGGATTTATAGGCTTTTTAATGTATTTTGACACGCCCATTTTATAAATTACCCTATTACAGCCATCCAAATGCAAAAGTTCAACTTTTTTTGGATAATTATTGATCTAGAGAGTCCAGAGAATTGTCCTAGACTGGTCTGGTTCCGATCGGGCAAAAAACCTAGGACTAGTTCGCAAAAGTAGGTTTTTAACATATTAATGAATAATTAATGAACAGTTTGATTGACAGCAATGGTTCTTGAGGCAAAGTTGTTCAGGATGAGGAGATCTATCAAATGATATGCATATTGTGTGGATATTTGTAACACCACGTGATTACAGAGCCGTAAAACTCGTTAGCGCCAACTAGTGGCCGATTTCTTTCAAAATTCTTACAGACCTTTAGGGCCATGAGCCGAACATGCCCATTGAGTTTCGTTCCGATCGGCCTCCGTTAACCTTGTCTAATAGGTGCTCAAACTTCGTTGGCCGATGGCGGCCATGTTTTTTGAGATACGCCAATGTCCTCATACACATACATGGCACCTTGGACCAAGACACTGCATACCAATTTTCAAGTCAAACGGACTAACGGTCAGGTGGTTATAGCCTGTTTTATGTTTTTTTCATTTTATAGCGCCACCATGAGGCCAATCGTCGCGATTTTTTTACTGTGACCCCAGAGTAAGCTCATACACATGTGTACCAAGTTTGGTGAAGATACCTCATTTACATCGGGAGTTATAGCCATTTTAGTAAAATAGGCCCCTCCCACAACGTACGTTTTGGCGCCCCTTAGCGACCGTGAATCGAAATTTCCACTTTTTTTCGATAATTATTGATATTCAGTCTCCAGAGAACATTTCTGCACTAGATTGGTTCCAATCGGGCAAAAAACCAGGGACTAGTTCGCAAAAGTAGATTTTTGACAAAATTCAAAATGGCGGAAAATCTATCATGGCGGAAATGAAATCGGAGATATACGTTTTGTTCGTCAGGCGTCCAGCTTTCCAATGATATAAGACACTTGAGTCTACGACATACGGTCTAGGAGTTATGAGCAGTTTCGCGCTTTTGGTTGTTATAGCGCCACCTATGGGCCAATCGGGGTCATAATCTCTGAACCTTTCCTCGATTTTTGTACTACCATATGTCAAAGTTTCAAAGTTCCAGCTCTTACGGTTTGGGCTGCACGATGCGTTTTACGGCGGAATAATAATAATAATAATAATAATTAAAGCTGCAAGCAGCATTTATCGGGGTTCAAGCAGTTAAGGCCTTTAAGGCATTTAAGCACAAAAGCATCAAAAGTTATTAAGATTTATTTAGCAAGCATGTAACCACTGACATAATAGATGGAAAAGACCATTTACAGCCAATACAGGCAATTTGCCATGGGATATATATGGTTTTAAAGCTTTTTAACAGTTATAGCGCCACCTATGGTCCGATCTCCATAAAATTGTTTACTGTGACCTCAAATTGAACCCATACACATGTGTACTGAGTTTGGTGAAGATATCTCATTTACTTCTTGAGTTATAGCCATTTGAGTAAAATAGGCTCCTCCCACAACGATTTGCCACATTCTAGAATTATTTAATATGATTCTAGCATGATTTACTATCATATACCATGTTCCAGAATGATTTATTAGGATTCTAGCATGATTTACCTTGATACACCTCATTTCAGTATTATTTACTATGATTTACAATGTTTCTAGCATGATTAACCACATTACTAGCAATTATGTGAAGTGTCAGTGCAAATGAGGTGATGAACACTGACAAAATATTATTGTGTTATAATAGTTAGTTATATACGTGATTTTTAGTGTGTGTCCAAGTATGAATGCAAAAGCACTTGTAAAATATTTCATTATTAAGTAGAATGGCCAGCAGAGGGCACTAGAAGACCACTTATTGGCTCACTTTCACTTTAAACCAGTTTTCTGCACTAAAGCAAACCAGTTTTTCCATGTTAACTCAATGCATGCTTACACACACACACACACACACACACACACACACACACACACACACACACACACACACACACACACACACACACACACACACACACACACACATACACACACAGCATAGTTAACCATGATTTACCATGATATACCACGTTCTAGTATTATTTACCAGGAGATAAACGACAATCTAGTATTATTTACTTTGATTTACCATGTTTCTAGCCTGATTTATCACATTACTAGCAATTATTTGAAGTGTCAGTGCAAATAAAGTGATTAACACTGACAAAATATGATTGTGTTATAATAGTTATTGCTATATAAGTGATTTTTTTAGTGTGTATTCAAGTATGAATGCAAGCACATGTTGAAATATTTCATTAATAAGTAGAATGGCCAGCAGAGGGCAGTAGAAGACCACTTATTGGCTCACTTTCACTTTAAACCAGTTTTCTGCACTAAAGCAAACCAGTTTATCCATGTTAACTCAATGCATGCTTACACACACACACACACACACACACACACACACACACACACACACACACACACACACACACACAGCATAGTTAACCATGATTTACCATGATTTACCACATTACTAGCAATTATTTGAAGTGTCAGTGCAAATAAAGTGATTAACACTGACAAAATATGATTGTGTTATAATAGTTATTGCTATATAAGTGATTTTTAGTGTGTATTCAAGTATAAATGCAAGCACATGTGGAAAAATTTAATTAATAAGTAGAATGGCCAGCAGAGGGCAGTAGAAGACCACTTATTGGCTCACTTTCACTTTAAACCTCATGATTTTGACCAGTTTTCTGCACTAAAGCAAACCAGTGTTTCCATGTTAACTCAATAATGCATACTTGCTACATATGCTACACACACGAATGCTACACACACACACACACACACACACACACACACACACACACACACACACACACACACACACACAAATGTTTCAGTGATATTAGTGTCACATTCACCTTCATCACATTCACCTTCTGTCTTCATCACATTCACCATCTGTCGTCATCACCTGCACCTGCTCCTCATCACCCTCCTCATCATCACCTGCTCCTCATCATCATAACCGTCACCTGTTGTCCTTGTCTTGATCTGTGTATTTAAGTTCCCCTCTCATCCATTATCATTGTCGGTTATTGTTTGTGCACTAGCACTCTGTTATGTTTGTTTTCATGTTGGAAAATAAAACCTTTGTTATATTTGTACCACACACACACACACACACACACACACACACACACACACACACACACACACACACACACACACACACACACCATCATTTATCATGATTTACCATGGCTGATACCAATACCAATATGAGAAAATGACTATTTTAAACAGCAGGGGGCAGTAAAATACCACTTATTGGCTTAACATGCCATTAATTCATATCATTTTCACCTTTTTAACTGTTATAGAGGCAAATTTTGTCCGATCTGTCTGAAAATTTTCATGCTAGTTCAGGGTAATATTTCACACGTTCTGACTTGTTTTTAAGAAGGTCTGAGCATTGATTAAAGAGATATAGGCTTTCGGGGACACTTGGTAAAGGCCAGATTTTGAAGTGAACCTATTATAGCTATCCAAATGAAGTAGTTCAACTTTTTCTGACAATTATTGATCTAGTGAGTCCAGAGAATTGTATTGCACTAGTTTTGAACATTATGATATGAAAATTATATGATCAGAGATGGAAAAGACCATTTACAGCCAATACAGGCAGTTTACCATAGGAAATATATGATTTTAAAGCTTTTTAACAGTTATAGCGCCACCTATCGTCCGATCTCCATAGAATTTTTCATGCTTGTTAATGATGTTATGTCACATATGCTGACCAATTTTTGTGAAGTTCTGAGTTTTTATTTAGGATTTATAGGGTTTTTAGTGTATTTTGCCACGCCCATTTTATAAATGACCCTATTACAGCCATCCAAATGCAAAAGTTCAACTTTTTTTTGATAATTATTGATCTAGAGAGTCCAGAGAATTGTCCTAGACTGGTCTGGTTCCGATCGGGCAAAAAACCTAGGACTAGTTCGCAAAAGTAGTTTTTTAACATATTAATGAATAATTAATGAACAGTTTGATTGACAGCAATGGTTCTTGAGGCAAAGTTGTTCAGGATGAGGAGATCTATCAAATGATATGCATATTGTGTGGATATTTGTAACACCACGTGATTACAGAGCCGTAAAACTCGTTAGCGCCAACTAGTGGCCAATTTCTTTCAAAATTCTTACAGACCTTTAGGGCCATGAGCCGAACATGCCCATTGAGTTTCGTTCCGATCGGCCTCCGTTAACCTTGTCTAATAGGTGTTAAAATTTCATTGGCCAATGGCGGCCATGTTTTTTGAGATACGCAAATGTCCTCATACACATACATGGCACCTTGGACCAAGACACTGCATACCAATTTTCAAGTCAATCGGACTAACGGTCAGGTGGTTATAGCCTGTTTTATGTTTTTTTCATTTTATAGCGCCACCATGAGGCCAATCGTCGCGATTTTTTTACTGTGACCCCAGAGTAAGCTCATACACATGTGTACCAAGTTTGGTGAAGATACCTCATTTACATCGGGAGTTACAGCCATTTTAGTAAAATAGGCCCCTCCCACAACGTACGTTTTGGCGCCCCTTAGTGACCGTGAATCGAAATTTCCACTTTTTTTCGATAATTATTGATATTCAGTCTCCAGAGAACATTTCTGCATTAGTTTGGTTCCAATCGGGCAAAAAACCAGGGACTAGTTCGCAAAAATAGATTTTTGACAAAATTCAAAATGGCGGAAAATCTATCATGGCGGAAATGAAATCGGAGATATACGTTTTGTTCGTCAGGCGTCCAGCTTTCCAATGATATAAGACACTTGAGTCTACGACATACGGTCTAGGAGTTATGAGCAGTTTCGCGCTTTTGGTTGTTATAGCGCCACCTATGGGCCAATCGGGGTCATAATCTCTGAACCTTTCCTCGATTTTTGTACTACCATCTGTCAAAGTTTCAAAGTTCCAGCTCTTACGGTTTGGGCTGCACGATGCGTTTTAGCGGAGAAGAATAATAATAATAATTAAAGCTGCAAGCAGCATTTATCGGGGTTCAAGCAGTTAAGGCCTTTAAGGCATTTAAGCACAAAAGCATCAAAAGTTATTAAGATTTATTTAGCAAGCATGTAACCACTGACATAATAGATGGAAAAGACCATTTACAGCCAATACAGGCAATTTGCCATGGGATATATATGGTTTTAAAGCTTTTTAACAGTTATAGCGCCACCTATGGTCCGATCTCCATAAAATTGTTTACTGTGACCTCAAATTGAACCCATACACATGTGTACTGAGTTTGGTGAAGATATCTCATTTACTTCTTGAGTTATAGCCATTTGAGTAAAATAGGCTCCTCCCACAACGATTTGCCACATTCTAGAATTATTTAATATGATTCTAGCATGATTTACTATCATATACCATGTTCCAGAATGATTTATTAGGATTCTAGCATGATTTACCTTGATACACCTCATTTCAGTATTATTTACTATGATTTACAATGTTTCTAGCATGATTAACCACATTACTAGCAATTATGTGAAGTGTCAGTGCAAATGAGGTGATGAACACTGACAAAATATTATTGTGTTATAATAGTTAGTTATATACGTGATTTTTAGTGTGTGTCCAAGTATGAATGCAAAAGCACTTGTAAAATATTTCATTATTAAGTAGAATGGCCAGCAGAGGGCACTAGAAGACCACTTATTGGCTCACTTTCACTTTAAACCAGTTTTCTGCACTAAAGCAAACCAGTTTTTCCATGTTAACTCAATGCATGCTTACACACACACACACACACACACACACACACACACACACACACACACACACACACACACACACACACACACACACACACACACACACACACACACATACACACACAGCATAGTTAACCATGATTTACCATGATATACCACGTTCTAGTATTATTTACCAGGAGATAAACGACAATCTAGTATTATTTACTTTGATTTACCATGTTTCTAGCCTGATTTATCACATTACTAGCAATTATTTGAAGTGTCAGTGCAAATAAAGTGATTAACACTGACAAAATATGATTGTGTTATAATAGTTATTGCTATATAAGTGATTTTTTTAGTGTGTATTCAAGTATGAATGCAAGCACATGTTGAAATATTTCATTAATAAGTAGAATGGCCAGCAGAGGGCAGTAGAAGACCACTTATTGGCTCACTTTCACTTTAAACCAGTTTTCTGCACTAAAGCAAACCAGTTTATCCATGTTAACTCAATGCATGCTTACACACACACACACACACACACACACACACACACACACACACACACACACACACACACACACACACACACACAGCATAGTTAACCATGATTTACCATGATTTACCACATTACTAGCAATTATTTGAAGTGTCAGTGCAAATAAAGTGATTAACACTGACAAAATATGATTGTGTTATAATAGTTATTGCTATATAAGTGATTTTTAGTGTGTATTCAAGTATAAATGCAAGCACATGTGGAAAAATTTAATTAATAAGTAGAATGGCCAGCAGAGGGCAGTAGAAGACCACTTATTGGCTCACTTTCACTTTAAACCTCATGATTTTGACCAGTTTTCTGCACTAAAGCAAACCAGTGTTTCCATGTTAACTCAATAATGCATACTTGCTACATATGCTACACACAATAATGCTACACACACACACACACACACACACACACACACACACACACACACACACACACACACAAATGTTTCAGTGATATTGGTGTCACATTCACCTTCATCACATTCACCTTCTGTCTTCATCACATTCACCATCTGTCGTCATCACCTGCACCTGCTCCTCATCACCCTCCTCATCATCACCTGCTCCTCATCATCATAACCGTCACCTGTTGTCCTTGTCTTGATCTGTGTATTTAAGTTCCCCTCTCATCCATTATCATTGTCAGTTATTGTTTGTGCACTAGCACTCTGTTATGTTTGTTTTCATGTTGGAAAATAAAACCTTTGTTATATTTGTACCACACACACACACACACACACACACACACACACACACACACACACACACCATAATTTATCATGATTTACCATGGCTGATACCAATACCAATATGAGAAAATGACTATTTTAAACAGCAGGGGGCAGTAAAATACCACTTATTGGCTTAACATGCCATTAATTCATATCATTTTCACCTTTTTAACTGTTATAGAGGCAAATTTTGTCCGATCTGTCTGAAAATTTTCATGCTAGTTCAGGGTAATATTTCACACGTTCTGACTTGTTTTTAAGAAGGTCTGAGCATTGATTAAAGAGATATAGGCTTTCGGGGACACTTGGTAAAGGCCAGATTTTGAAGTGAACCTATTATAGCTATCCAAATGAAGTAGTTCAACTTTTTCTGACAATTATTGATCTAGTGAGTCCAGAGAATTGTATTGCACTAGTTTTGAACATTATGATATGAAAATTATATGATCAGAGATGGAAAAGACCATTTACAGCCAATACAGGCAGTTTACCATAGGAAATATATGATTTTAAAGCTTTTTAACAGTTATAGCGCCACCTATCGTCCGATCTCCATAGAATTTTTCATGCTTGTTAATGATGTTATGTCACATATGCTGACCAATTTTTGTGAAGTTCTGAGTTTTTATTTAGGATTTATAGGGTTTTTAGTGTATTTTGCCACGCCCATTTTATAAATGACCCTATTACAGCCATCCAAATGCAAAAGTTCAACTTTTTTTTGATAATTATTGATCTAGAGAGTCCAGAGAATTGTCCTAGACTGGTCTGGTTCCGATCGGGCAAAAAACCTAGGACTAGTTCGCAAAAGTAGTTTTTTAACATATTAATGAATAATTAATGAACAGTTTGATTGACAGCAATGGTTCTTGAGGCAAAGTTGTTCAGGATGAGGAGATCTATCAAATGATATGCATATTGTGTGGATATTTGTAACACCACGTGATTACAGAGCCGTAAAACTCGTTAGCGCCAACTAGTGGCCAATTTCTTTCAAAATTCTTACAGACCTTTAGGGCCATGAGCCGAACATGCCCATTGAGTTTCGTTCCGATCGGCCTCCGTTAACCTTGTCTAATAGGTGTTAAAATTTCATTGGCCAATGGCGGCCATGTTTTTTGAGATACGCAAATGTCCTCATACACATACATGGCACCTTGGACCAAGACACTGCATACCAATTTTCAAGTCAATCGGACTAACGGTCAGGTGGTTATAGCCTGTTTTATGTTTTTTTCATTTTATAGCGCCACCATGAGGCCAATCGTCGCGATTTTTTTACTGTGACCCCAGAGTAAGCTCATACACATGTGTACCAAGTTTGGTGAAGATACCTCATTTACATCGGGAGTTACAGCCATTTTAGTAAAATAGGCCCCTCCCACAACGTACGTTTTGGCGCCCCTTAGTGACCGTGAATCGAAATTTCCACTTTTTTTCGATAATTATTGATATTCAGTCTCCAGAGAACATTTCTGCATTAGTTTGGTTCCAATCGGGCAAAAAACCAGGGACTAGTTCGCAAAAATAGATTTTTGACAAAATTCAAAATGGCGGAAAATCTATCATGGCGGAAATGAAATCGGAGATATACGTTTTGTTCGTCAGGCGTCCAGCTTTCCAATGATATAAGACACTTGAGTCTACGACATACGGTCTAGGAGTTATGAGCAGTTTCGCGCTTTTGGTTGTTATAGCGCCACCTATGGGCCAATCGGGGTCATAATCTCTGAACCTTTCCTCGATTTTTGTACTACCATCTGTCAAAGTTTCAAAGTTCCAGCTCTTACGGTTTGGGCTGCACGATGCGTTTTAGCGGAGAAGAATAATAATAATAATAATAAAAATCCTTACAATTACAATAGGGTTTCAGCACTTCGTGCTTGAACCCCTAATAATAAAAATCCTTACAATTACAATAGGGTTTCAGCACTTCGTGCTTGAACCCCTAAAAATCCTTACAATTACAATAGGGTTTCAGCACTTCGTGCTTGAACCCCTAATAATAATAAAAATCAGCACAATTACAATAGGGTTTCAGCACTTCGTGCTTGAACCCCTAATAATAAAAATCAGTACAATTACAATAGGGTTTCAGCACTTCGTGCTTGAACCCCTAATAAAAATCAGCACAATTACAATAGGGTTTCAGCACTTCGTGCTTGAACCCCTAATAATAATAAAAATCAGTACAATTACAATAGGGTTTCAGCACTTCGTGCTTGAACCCCTAAAAAAGTCTGGTACAAAACCCCACTCTCAGGCATGACGGCGTAACGTTACGATTATAACGTAAGACTACAGAAAACATGACAGACGTTAGCTTCAGTAAAGTTAGCTTCATTCATTGAGAGAAAAGGTATGACGTCACATGTGCGCCTTTTGGGTTTGTAGTCTTTGTAATTACGTATTTTCACAGTCTTATACCTCACCAGTTTTACATCAAACTGCGACTTTCTTGACTTAAGAATGTATCTTTTAAATTGACAAACATCATATGTGTAATTCAGGGCATAATTCAAACGAGATCAAAATATTTGTTGTCTCTCGCCATTGACCAATGTCCCCTTATTATGTCGAAATAATTAGATATTATGTCGAAATAACAGATATTATGTTGAAATAACAACTTATTATGTCGAAATAATGATATATTATGTTGAAATAACGAGATATGTTGAAATAACGACTTAATATCTTGGAATAACAAGATACGTTTTCTTTTTTTCTCTTCACCATGCGGTTCAGGGCTTCCATAGAATACAGCCTGAATATAATTGCTTCCAGAAATTATTTTTGCGGGTGCTATCGGGGTGCTTTGGTCTTTCTCGGGGTGCTGAAGCACCTGCTAGCCCCTCCCCAGCACCGCCCATGATTATGATTGCAAGCATTATCAATATATCTCAAACGTCCCAATGCGTAGGCCTATGCTGTTTATACGAGTGTTCTCGTATAAACAAATATCTCGTAGCACCCTAAATCTACAACATCTTCCCGAGCCCCGTTTTGCTGAATTAGGAACAAATACTACTCTATTTTTACTTTCTACGGCAGAAATTGTAAGAGTATGTGCTTCTGAATTCAGCATTTATTTGATGGGGAGAAGGGTGTGGCCTCAAAATGAAAGTTAAATGACTTAAATTAATAAACCGTTACGTTTGCTAAAATGCATAATACATGGAACAGTTTGCAGAGGGCCTAAACTCGTCAATTGTCAATTGCCAGTTGGTCTGTAACATTTTTATGAATGCTAACAATGCAATGGTATAAAATTCTGTCAAAAAATGCCCGTCTCAGAGTAGTAAACAGTCGGTTATGGCTCAAGTGAACTAAACAGTAGAGAAAGACAACATGTGCATCAGTATCAGTGTATTGGATCTGTGCATCAGGTCTTAAAGAGACAGCAGCTATAATTATAATTACTATTATTATTTTGTGTTGTCCTGTTTCATCCGGTAAAATAAACCATGTAGTCTTCCTCTAAATGAAGTCAAGCTATTTAAACAGTAAACATGATTTGAGAGCGCTCCCACATGTGCTTGTCTTGATCAATGCAAGAGCAAGAGCTGTATTATATCTGTGTATTAGCTCTTAAAGAGACAGCAGCCTAATATTTCACCTGCTGTCTGTGATTTTAATACCCTGGTTGACACCAGACTCTTCTCAGTTGTAACTGAGAGTGGGTCTGGGTTGTAATGGAAATTTTACATTTAGATGTGTTTTTTACTTTTAGGTGTGTGCAACTTGTGTTAACGTTGAACATTTATTTTTACTCATAAGCATTTAAAGAAATAATCATATAAGCTAAAGTACATTATTAAAGATATGTAACCAAGTTTTAGAAATGTATAAGTTAAGATAAGTTTGCAGGGACAAGATGTTCTGGGTTAGAAGACTAAGTAACAAAGAGACAATGTGTACTTCAAGTGACCTATTGTATACTTCAAGTGTGAAAAGTATGTGCGCAGCTTTGATGAAAATAGAGATAAGCAAAATGTGTAAAAAAGCTGCAGCTAATAACAGGAAACTTTTGCAGACGTGATATTGTTCTGTCTAGATAGAATTTATGTTAGACAAGAGATCTTGAACAAAAATCCTTTTAAGGTAAACCAAGGCGATCTTTTGAGACAGACCAGGATGTGTTAAGGGTATATAAGCTGGGCAAAAAGGAGAAGTCAGCGCCTTCTCATATCAGACTCTGACTGATGTGTGAACAGCCTTTCTTGCAAGAAATAAAGATCTTTATAACTTTTGAAATTTCCAGCTGTCTTCCAATTATTATTTAAAGTCGTGAAAGTAATTTCCACGACAGGGTAAGGTTCATTCACAGCCCATTTCCAAAGGGCCGTCACCAGCGGACGCCGCTCAAATGCCTCTGGGCGCATTGGATAGACCTAAAACCAATCAGAGAGATGAAGGAGATGACATATGCAGAGCTGCTGGCGACCGCTTCGAATTAATTCTTCGTTGTCAGTGCCAATTTGTAGAGCTGAGAGTCCAAGCTTGGTCGCTTCCTTGACCTGATCCTCCATGAGGGCTACGGCTACCAATGGAGAAATAACCATTACCAGGGGGCTCTCGCTAAGACCCATTCGTTTAGCCACCAACGGGGCAAGCTGGTATATCAGACTTTTGCCGAATCCAGTCGGCAAGACTGCAACAACATCTTTTTTTAGATATGAAGGCTTCGAGTGTTGTTCTTTGCTCGGTTTTTAACAAAAAGGAAACGTTCAAATCGCTTAAAACAGACGCGATAGCTGATTCGAACAAGTGATATTGCAGATGTTCCACGGCGGCAGCCATCTTTGTTATGTACAAAATCTGCTTCAACGTCGCTGCGCTATCGGCATCGTGTAAAGCCCGCCTCAACGTTTGTGATTGGTGCCTCGATTTGGAAAAATTGGAAACGTGCTTGAATGGGCTCCTGGCCAGACGGACTTGCAGAGCAAATCTCAAATTTGCCGGAAGTTCGTCAGGGTTTTCCCAGGCTATGATTTTAATGTTAGTCAAACAAAAAAGGACAAAGAAAAACTGAATAACTTTTGTAGCTTTAACTTTAATAAGGATAAATCCATTTAATTTGTACAGTGAAGACTATCCAGTTATTTTACATTTGGTTATTCAATGTCTATATCTGAAATCTATCCTTTTTATAATTATTATTATTATACTTTAGTGAGATTACATTTAATTATTATTCGCGAGGGTTTTCCAGTTTCAATTTAACCTGAACATGTCACATAAATTACACATGAATTACTCTTTTGTGTTATCATGGCCTAAACCCATACAACAGGTAATGATATTTCCACTATAAATAGACTTGTTGCTAGCAGACATTAGGTTACATGAATAGCAGAGCTAAACTGTGTTGAAAGAGCATAATAACATTAAAACCACACTGGATATTGTTTTAAAGGTTATAGCATCACAAAAAAACTCAAAAGCCGAGAGTAAAAACAGTTATCCGTGCATCTACCGAAACCTGTCCCATTTTTGCATAGCTCACATAATCTAAAATGAAGTACTTTTTGAGCACAATTTTAGGCAGTTGTATAGCAAGTCTAGACAGGTTTGTGAACAGAGAGGATTTAAATTGCATCACATTAAATGGATACGGCCACGATGTATTATATCCACTACAATCAGAGATCACGTTGAAACTCGAGCCGGATCGAAAGAGAAAAATCCCTTCTCCACCCGTAAGGACGGTCACTTCCTCGCCCCGGCACAGGGGAACACAATGCAAATTCCCACACCCTTTGTTCTCCCTGTAAAGAGCATCAGAACATAATACGAGGAAGGAAAAGTGATGGAAAATCATGGAGCAGAAACGCTGCCAATGTCCACAGAACAACATGAAATGAAAGGACGTAAGTGAGGTCCGGGAAACTGGATTTTCATATATTTCCCTCCTTATTTTACATGTAAATACCCTCCAGGTTCTCCAGGATGCAAAACGTTTAGCATGAAGCATTAGACACGGCTGTAAAAACAAGTGCTCTAGAAACCCTCGAGGATGTGATTTTTTTTTTGAAAGTATTAAGAAGTGCTACTGTCATTTACAATTAAAGCCGCAGTGCCTGAACACGCATAAACTAACACTAAATGAGAAACATTACACTTCTAGACAACTTTGTTGATGTGTAAAAGCTCATTTAAAAGCAAAAAAGTCCTAAAACATAAAAAAAAAACTCTTACAAAAAGTCATGAGACACAGGAACAGTTCAGAAATGCGATACCACATAAAACAAGTGATGCAAATATTTGCAGAAGTGTAGAAAACAGTGTACTTGCCCAAAGCCTGGTCTTCAGAGGGTGTGTGTGTGTGTATGTGAGAGAGAGTCGTTTGTGTCGACACTCTGCTGTTCACGGGGGGGAGGAAACCAAAAAGCCATCGTGACCACAGGTGAGCACGTCACACACACCCTTCCTTCATCATCAGTGCAGCACAATAGTAGAAAAACAGGTGCATTTCTGTTGTGATCAAGCAATTAAAGACACTGACAATCATTAGACATTGTTATTCATCCTGAATGCAAACCAGTTAACAATGACATTTAGAAAAGTTGATATTATGATCATGTAATGCTATATATGTATGCATCTTCACAGTGTTTACATGCTTTAGACACTGTTTATCATGGTGCACTGAGGTTCATAATAAATCTTAAAACCCTCACTCATCATTGTGTGTTGTATGCTCGGGTTGGATAGTCTGCTTTGTCCATCCGAAGACAAAAAACACTGGCATGTTTTTATTTATAAATCTATCCTGGGTTTACTTCCATCATATCTTCATACCTACACTGTAAACAGTATGTTTGTAGCTATAGCATACGGTACCAGGAATTATTCTTACTGTCTGTTGGTGGACAGTAACAAAGGACATTTACTTGAGTACTGTACTTAACTACACTTTTTGAGGATCTGTACTTTACTTGAGTATTATTTTTTTTCTGGAAACTTTTTACTTTAACTTCACTACATTTGAAAGACAAATATTGTACTTTTTACTCCACTACAATTCTGTCAAGGTCCTTGGGTAGAATAAAGCAATAAGCCCCACAAAGCCGTGTTTTATAAATAAAATATTAAAATAAAATAAATATTTAAATTAATATTTTTTATTTTATTTTGTGTATTTTTTTATATTTATTATTTTTTGTTTATTTGACACAAAATGTTGATTTAAAAAGGAGTTTATGATCATGTAATTACATGTCTTGGTTGAATTCTAATGTAGAATGCGGTGTGTTATTTCTTGATAGCAGCCGCTGCTAAGTATAACACACCGTTGCCATGAAAAACAGAGCGTTGCTATGGACGCAGGATTCTAACCGTAGAGACGAAACAGACTATTTTCTTTAGCGGAAGCAATGCAATCGTTTTTAAATCAATAAACTCCTTTTTAAATCAATATTTTGTGTCAAATTATTGATTTATTTTGTAGGTAGCCATGTAATAAGCGGGATAATGTAGAGCGAGGCGGTTGTTATAGCGAATACAACCCCTTCAGGCTGATTCAAGACCCCGACGCGAAACAACCATAGACAGTAAAAGAAATGGACACAGCGACCCCATTGGATTCAACGGAGAAAAGTGAAGTCAATTAGAAGCACTCACTTCCTGATGGCTGAGCGACTGCGCAGACTCAAACTGAGCTTGATGACGTAGATGTGACGTGAGCAACCCGTCTGTCTTCTAGTAGCTGTGCCCAGAGAAATCTGAATCATTCCCTTCCGAAACTTGCAGAGACGGAGAGTGTGAGTAAGAGTTGTCCATGAGCGAGGAGCAGGAGCAACTTTTGCTAAGTATTCTGATTAATTACTTTGTCATTTTGCCTCCATGTCCCCCCGATTGCCCGCGAGCTTCTCCTCCTGTCCATACGGTAATCTCTCTACTGTGCGACAGAGAGTCGCGTGGTTATGACGCAATCGTTAGCCTATTTTTATAAAAACGGCTTCTACGGGGCCATAATGTATGATACAAGGTAATGGAGCATTTTATACATTTTCGTGTTTCTTTAGAATTAAATAATGGACAAATGGAGTCTTTAAACGCCTCAGATGTAAAGTTATTCGCTGTCAAATGACGCCAAAAATGAATGGGAGTCAATGGAATGCTAACAGCAGGTGATGGTCCGCTAATCAATGGCGGCGCTCGGGGAAGCTTCAGTTTTTTCCGAAACATTGGCCCCCTGGAAACAACCGCCTCGCTCTACATTACCACTTACATAACACATTTATTCCTCTGCCAAGCAATGTAGTTCCAAAGAGGTTGCTAAGCAACACATGCAGCAACAAAGAGTCACAAAGGGCAGTTGCGCAGTAACACCAGAGAATGTCTAATATGGCGAGAAGTTTCACTCTCAGTACACTTCCGGCTTCTGAACTGGTTGCAGTTCCACTCTGGTTCCATATGAGGGCGCTCACAGGACGAGTGCAGAATGAATGGAGGTCTATGGCGCTATACCAATAAAAATCCACTTTTCTCAGGATATAATTTTTTGTCTAGTAATTTGAATGTAGTATTCGAAAGGAGATGCAAATAAATTACACATTGCTGGGTGTTAGATTTTTTTGAGTCACTTATTTGCTTTAAAAAGTCTTTTAAAGTGTCAATGACGTCATATACATGTACGACCAGAGATACAGCTTTACGCCAATCATTCAGTCACTTTGGTGCGTTTGCGCTCTGCACTTTCTTTTCACTCGAGGCATCGACAACACAGCTGACACAGGTAAACACACTTGCTAGAAGAGTTTTTGTTTTGTTTGTTTCTGGTCCCGCTGCGGATGACACGATGCCATCAAGCGGTATCTCTGGTCGTAATCAGTCCTTCACTGACCAATCAGCGTTCATTAGCAGAATGCTAGCGTGTTATGGGCAACAACAACTCAACCTGTAAGAAATCGAAAGGACATAAGTACTCGTTCATTCAACTTTCGACCTAAAACCCATGTTGAACTTGCAAAATCTACAATCAGATTTGAGATTTATCAACGGCAATCGGGTGAAAGAAATACATTTAGCCGTCTAGCGCCATAGACTCCCATTCATTTTGCACTCATGGCGATCGCCCCCAGTGGAACTCTGCTGGTACTACAACCAAAATTCGGTACAATAGAGCTTAATAGGGAGTGGGCAGGCTCTCCGTAGACGGGCTCTGGTAACACTAATGTAATGCGGTCACAGGTGTGTGTTTGTCGAGTAACGGCTTCGAACACGGCTCAACCAATCAGAATCAAGGACCGGAACTATCCGTTTTATAAAGTAGTAACGTCAGTCAGGGGATGATTTCAGTTGGAAATGAAAGTCAGTTTCACGTCAGAACCCGACTTCAGTTTAACGTAATAAACATTTTCAGCGTTGGGTATATGGTCAAACGCGAATTTTGTCATTGTTTTGGAGCACACTAGCTTATAGATGACAGTAAGGATAACATATTCATACTAAAAGCCCAAAACACTTTAAATAGGGCACTATTTGATGAAACAGCCGGGTTTCCGGGTGTCCGAAACCATTGTGGACGTTATTGAGAGCACTTATTCAATCGCACTACTGGAACTGTGTTCTAGAAATTGATATGAGGGCAGGCATAGATTCAGAGGCATAAGGTAGGCTACTGTAAGTATTACATACAACAATGCAACAATACAACAATGCATTGACATCTACTTTTGATACTGAAGTAGCCTACTTTTTAAAACGAGTACTTATGTACTTTTACTTCAGTAAAAATCACTCCTTATAACTTTTACTTGTAACGGAGTAATATTTGACCAGTATCTGTACTTTCACCCGAGTAAGGAAGTTGTGTACTTTGTCCACCTCTGCGTACTGAATTGTGGGGGGGGGGGGGGGGGGGGGGGGGGGCAGTTTTAAACGATTTGGAGAATGAAACATGGGGCTGTAGATGTTTTAACTAGTATTGATATTGAAATTTGAATGGATTTGCTTGTGTGTGTGTATTGAGGCTATCTGTTAAACTCAAACGAGCTTTGTCTGTCAGTCTTGGCCAGAACGCTCCTGTAAAAGAGTCTTAATCTCAATGTGCTTCTTTTCCTGGTAAAATAAAGGTTATGATAATAACAATAATATGAAAAGTTTTTGTAAAAGGTATTATTTGCATAGTAACCCCCCCACACATCCTGGAACAGAACCGGTTTGCAGGCACTGAGCAGAAGAAAGGGTTGCTAAACAAATGCGTAACGCAAAGTGTACACACTGCGACACGATGATGAATCAGTAAACACACAGACCGAGTCGGCTCCGGTAACAAAACACATTGTCAATCGCCTGTGACGTCTGAAGCCGGCATCAGGTTCTGATCCTCTATTATGAGTTTTAGCATTTATACACGCAAACACAATCCCTATTATAATTCCTCTTAATGAAGTCAAGCTATTTAAAAAGTAGCCTAAACATGATTTGAGAGCTTAGTTTGTGTTTGAATGTACGAGGCGCTCCCACATGGACTTCATGGTTTGTCTTGGTCAATGCATCACCTAACATTTAATTAATCTAGCATAAAAACTAGTTTTAAACATGACCAAAAGGATTATTTATCTATGCCCATCATTTTGGTCATAACCTTGTAAATTAATGATTTCCCTCCTAATAAATGTTGTTTTTTTTTTTTTAAAGGAGAAAACTGCCCCCCCCAAAAAATGACATAATTTGGTGAAAAGACAATTAATCAACTGTCATTCAAAGCTAAACCACTCAACCACATTGATATATAGGCCTGTGTAGGCCTATATATACAGTGTTGGGGGTAATGTATTACAAGTAACTTGAGTTATGTAATCACTTACTTTTTCCATGTAACTAGTAAAGTAATGCATTACTTTTTAAATTACAACTATATGAGAACAGGGGAAAAACGGGAAAACGGTGTTCCTCAAAATGAATAAAAAATTGAAACTCAGAATATTACGTAATACGTATTAAATAATACAAATATATGTATTCAGCAATGTCTTTGCTGATGACATACGATGACCCAATTCAAAATACCAGTAAGCTAAAATGACTTCAGATGACCCAGCACAGCTGAAAGGTTTGAGATGTGTCGTCTACTGTACAGACGTGAAGTTATTTATTTCACTCCTGGTGTGAAAAGGCCTTTATATTCGCCAAAAATAGAACTTTTATGGGATTTTTTGGTTATTAGCCCTCCGGTACTGTTCGCGTGTCGGTCAAAAATGATTGAATTTGTTTTATTTCAATGAAATGACTGTACTATTTTATATTCTGACCGTGTTTTGATTTTATTTAGTATTTTTATGGGTTTTTATGGTTCTTAGTTCATGTAAACTAATGTAGTTAACTAATGAACCTTATATTGTAAAGTGTTAGCAACACATCTATGCATATCAACATTTGGTATCAGTTGTTGCTTCTATAAGCGTTTCACAGGTGTTTTGTACCTACTTTTTTGTAAAGAGCCCATAACACACCAGATTGCAGAGAAAAGACAAGAAAAACTGCACACAGGTGTCATTCCAGAAATAATTTATTTCACTTCCATTTTAATCTTTTTTGTTTTTCAACGATGTGGAAAGTACAACCAAAAAATAAAAGAAAAGAAAAGAAAAGAAAAGAAAAAAAACCTTTGAGAACAGGAACTGAGATGACCAAATAAAGTGAAGCAACGGTCCCTTCCCCATGACTAACGTTTGATCGGCTTCTCTGCCACCCCAGCAGAGACAGAAGAGGCCCAAACTTCATACCACCAAACTGGAGTGCATAACATTACAATGCTCTCGGATACGTGTGTGTGTGTGTGTGTGTGTGTGTGTGTGTGTGTGTGTGTGTGTGTGTGTGTGTGTGTGAACTAAAGCATCAGTCTCGGTGTTACAGGCTTCATATTCTCAGAGAGCCTTCTAGACCATCCACACCAGACCGGAAGCTGTCAAGAGTGTGTGTGTGTGTGTGTGTGTGTGCACGCTCACACACACATCCTGCCTTCCTTCCACCAGAAGCTTTGCTGAGGAAACACATGTTGAAAACCTAGAGATGAATCAACACTGTGAACCTGCCAGCTAGTTCATTCACGTGTCTCTCTCTAGTTCAGTGTTTGGACACTTGTGCCACTTTCCCTCCACTTCAACTGAAGAGACCGAATCCATTCGGGATTCTCATGGGTTGTCTCTTGGATCATGTAACGCTCCTCTCAATTTATATGCTCATAACGTACAATCGGGGACACACTCGTACACACAAACACACATTAAACGGCTTTCAAATAACGCCTTGACCTTGGACAAAAATCCTAATTTCATGTTTGGCATTAATCTTTCTTATTCTGCATAATCCTATCATTTCCTCACACAAAATAAAACACCAAACAAACAGGAACCATCTACCTCATCTCATGGACAACGCAAATATTACGGAAAAACAGAAAATACTCAAGTTTTTTTTCTTTTTTTTTTTTCTAATTCAAGGCACAATGTCTCTCCGTCTTGCCCTTACACTCAGAGTACCACAGACTCAGCTGTCAATCACTCACGAGAGGCTCCGCCTTCAACCCGTCGCCTCTCCGCTAGCTCCGCCCTCGTTTAGCTAACACTGTTTCAGAGATGCGTCTGTTCGGGAGTGTTTTCACAGTCCCACACCAGTGAGTACAAACAAAACAAAAACAAATAATGACAGCAACGACAACAGAAAAAAAAAAAGAAAAAAAAAGAAAAAAATCTAAAATAAAACTCAAATAGTCACGTCCTGTTTTCTGTGTTATGTCAGAAATTTAAGTCATATCCATCAGCTCATTTTTGGCAAGCTTGTCTTAAATATGCACTAAGTACTGATAGATAGGATAAACATACACCGTTATGTGTGGTTTTAAGTAGATGCGTTCGTCATTTTTTTTTTGTATCATTTTCTTCTCATAGACTTGTATGAATTCAAGGATTTTAGTCGATTTTCATTCGTCAGTTTAAAGGTTTACGTGAATGCAAGCAGGAACAGAGTTTGCCGTGGTGTCTTGCTTTAGACGTGGGCGAGATGAGTTTTACGAGACGCCGTTCACCAGGGCCACGGCCCCCCCGGCCGATGCCACGCCGTTACTCGGGGAGCGCTTGGAGGGAGTCAGCTCTTCCTTACTCACGCTAGTCCCGTTTTCCTGATGGAGAGACAATGAGATGCAGTTGAAGACTCTGTTCTGTGCATAATCCTCATGAAATTGTCCTTTTACGGACGTTTACATAACGTTTCATGATGGGGGTACAGCTGCTCTACACACACACACATTCCTGTACATCTATCTTTATAAGGACATTCATTGACACAATGAAATCTGAAGTGGCACTTTAAAATAAAGCTGTTATTATATTTTTTCTTAAATACTCCAACAGTAATATTTTAAATTTTTAAAAACATAGTTTTTTTTGTTATTTAGTTTTATTATAGTTCTATTAATATTTAGAATAAGCTTATTAAATATTTAGAATATAATACCGTATATTTAGAATAAGCTTTTTAAATTTAGGTTAAATTTATTTTTATTTCTTTATTTTTACTTCAGTTTTTATTAGTGCCGTCAAATCAATTAATTGTGATTAATCGCATCTAACAAAAACGTGTGTATATACAAATACATAAACGTGTATATATGTGTACATATATATGTGTGTGTGTGTGTGCGTGCGCATACGTACGTATGTACGTAAATATATATATATATATATATATATATATATATATATATATATATATATATATATATATATATATATATATATATATATATATATATATATATATACACACACACAAACAAACAAACATTTGTTAGATGCAATTAATAATTAATCGATTTGATTTTCAGTAAAAAAAAAAAAGTGCTTCAACTTAAACTTATTTCAGTTTATTGCCATCACAACATTTCTAATTTTCATATAGTTCATGTTTTTCAACTTATGTTTACATTTTACTTTATTTCAGCTTCATTAACAGTAATGTTTTTAATAGTTTTAGTAAATAACCCCGATAATAACCATAATAATTATCATCATTGCTAAATTGTGCAGCCCTACAAGACATACCTGGAACTTTTTTCTTTAAATAATAATAATAATAATAATAATAATATTAATAGCAACAATATGCTGAGGGGTGTGTTTAGTGTTGTAGTTTTGGCAGACCTTGGGATGGGACACGAGCTGCGTCGCCGCCTCCTTCCCTGGGAGATTCTGTCTGCTCTGGGAATCGGCACGAGAGATGAAGTCAGCAACAGAAACTATATCAGCACAGAGAGAAACAGATGGGGGAAAAAACAGCAAGAGATCAAACAAGTGGAGCAAACCCAAAACCTACAGCATGAAAACAGATCTTACATGTTGAACATGACTGTGCAATTAACATCAGCAAAATCCACAATCTACAATCTAAAGATGAACATAGTGATGTGGCGAGAGCCAGGCAGACGGGCAGCGATTATGGCAGAGATCAGTTTTAATAAGGAATAAATTTGATTAAAATGTAAAATTATAGAGACAAACAAATTAATTGAATAAATATTAAAGTTGTAATGGCAAATAAGTTTCAAGATAACATAAAAAATAAATCTAAGTTTAAAATCTAAAGTAGCACATGTAACAAATGAAGTTTGTGAAGATCAGAGTACAGAGAAAGAAAGGCCCAAAAGAAGATGCTTGCAGAGAAAAGCAGCAACGGGGAGGAGGGACTGGGGAAAGTAAATTTCTCTTGAAACCATTTAATGACGCACTCACGACAACATATCCTCTAGCAGGTCTGATTAGTTCAGGCTCATTTGGTGCTCTCGGAACAACTTAATTGTGGTTTCAACACCTTTAAGAGAATAATCACAGATCTTGCAACATCTCAAGGAAACATATTTTGATACCAGGGTACATCACGTAATCAACTCTGATGGAAAACACACCCACAGAAATCAATGACATGTTCAGGAAACATCATGTAAGATAAGAGGCGTAAAAAGGATCTAGAATTCATAAAGAAAAGATTCTAGTGCTGTTGTTAAATCGATTAATCACATCCAACATAAAAGTTTGAAAATATAAAATAAAAAGTTTGTGTGTGTGTATATGAAGAGTTCAGATGCAAAAGCCTCTAAAGTGCCATCTGAAATTTTCTTCTAGAATGATCATTTTTATCAAGCTTGCATGTTTATGTTCAGTTATTTCACTTTAATGACAATGAAAATTACCTATTAATTGTCATTAAAGTGAAATTACTGAACTTAAATATACGAGCTTGATAAAAATTCTCATTTTAGATGGCACTTAGAGGCTTTTGCATCTGAACTCTTCATATATTTATGTATTTGTGTATGTATGTATGCATGTATATCTATCCATCCATCTATCTATCTGTGTGTGTGTGTGTGTGTGTGTGTGTGTGTGTGTGTGTGTGTGTGTGTGTGTGTGTGTAGCGATTAAACTTTTCAATCTAAATAATTGCACGATGTAATTTAACACATATTCATAGGTGAATGAATCAATCTGGTGAACCAATGATTCAATGGCTTATTCATAAATAGAGCCATTTACTTCATTCCTGAATGACTCAATGGCTTATTCATTTAGACATTGACCACCACCTACTCGCAGTTTTCGTTTCTTATTTAGAGTATCGTTTCATAAAAACAAGAAGCTGATGCTCATCAAAAAATTTTAATTGTCATCCACTCGCCCTCATGTCTGTTGAAGACTAAACCTTTATATTAAATTCTATGTTGAATCAAATTAAAAAAAAAAATTTTTTTGCTGTAAAGCTACTTTAATATCTATTTGATGCTTTTCTCATTTAACACAATAAATTACTTTCTTTTGAGGGTAATTCATTTCTCAGCCAAATTTGTTGTGCGATTAATTACATCATGCAATTATTTAGATTGAAAAGTTTATTTAAAGTTTGCACGAGTACAAATGTGATATTGATTTTAACCTCTTATTCATTGAACTGTTGCATAAAATCAATATCACATTTGCACTCGTGCTATTCAGGACAAAATCAGCACTCATGATTCGTTCATTATTCATGTGATATTGCTTCACTATATGACATAAATATGGGACAAAACCTCACAAACAGGCATTTCTGCCCTGCTATCCTGAATTTTAGAGTCATTCTAACTGCTTTATGCTTCATCACACAGCGAGTTGTTGCTCTGCTACATGTTCGACACCAGTCAACTTTATGAAATATAAGATGATCTACGTCGGTCTGGGTTTACGATCTACGATTAATCGCAATTTATATGTAAGCGCACTTAAGTCGAGTTGGCTTTTTATCGCGATTTTGAAAACATGCATCAAACATCTTTCCAAACATGAGGGGCATTTAATATAAGCGTGTTTAAACATTTTAAAAGCATGTGTTATCTACTTCTGGGGCGGGTCATATTTGGGGTGTGTGTGTGTGTGTGTGTGTGTGTGTGTGTGTGTGTGTGTGTGTGAGAGACGCCCTCTGGTGTTCAGATGAAGCATTTACTACCGATCAGCCGCTGCACTGAAAAACTGCACATATAATCATCACAGCCTTTGCCAAATAGCGTGTGGTTTCACTGCGATTAATCGTGCAGCCCTAGGGTGCGTTAAATGTGTTAATAATTTTAACATGTTATTTTTTCCCATTACGAATGAATTAAATTAACACGTTAAATCAACAGCCCATATATATATATGGGATGTGACGAGTTCTCGACTAAAATGTGATGAGATTTCCCGTCGAGTGAAAAGCTGTCTCGCGATATCGCCATGAGGGAGCGTGAGGGTGAAATAAGCATAGAATATGCCACCGCTTCACTCACATTCGCCTCAACTGTTTTGCTGTTTTTATAAAAAAAAATAAAAACCATTATAAACGAATGTAAAAGTCTGCTCTGCTCATCCAGCACGAGTTGCAGTCGCAATCAGTGCAGCAGAAATCACAGTTCACTGATCGTGTGACAATGGCGAATGATTTGTTGCGCAACAGAGCCTAAACATCAGATAAATGTCCTATCTTGTAGAATGCGCAGTCGGCACCGCTGCTCCCTGTACACAGAGTACGTGCGATCGCGCATTTGAAAGTGAAAGTAAAACACAAGCTCCCTGATGCGCGCAAAATAGGCTGCTGCGCACAAACAAACAAACAAATAAACATACATACATACATATATATATATATATATATATATATATATATACGAACAAACATGTTAGATGCAATTAATCGATTTGACAGCACTATAAGATTCATAAAGAGGAAACATTAATAAAACAAATTAATACAACTCCAATAACAAGAACATACACCACATATCATACCAGCAAATACTATAACAGGCCTGTTAAAAAAAGAAGCTTGAATACTATAAAATACTACAAAGCAACCAAAATATGAGTCCTGGTGCAAGATTGAATCTGGTCAGCAACACAATCCCACCCAGTCCTCCTCTCTACCATCCTGTCACTAAACCTGCATAATAGTGGAAAATAACCCTAAAATAGGGGTGTGCCATATCATACCGTCCATGATAATACCGGTATAAATTTTTACATGATAAAAAAGTGTCATATCGCGATATCACTGATATAGCGACGCAATGACGTATGGCGCATTACGTTCCCTAGCACGCACACAACAACAACTGTCTGAGCGCGAGAGCAGCAAGTCAGCCTCCAATGACGATTTAGTACCTAAAAAGGAGCTACTTAAAAAGTATTTGAATAATTCCCGCATGTCTACCACTTATAATGCCGGAATTTCCCCCGCAAACATTGATTTTTTACCAACCGCGTGAGTGTTCAGCGGTGCCGCGTCTTCTCTCTCTCGCTCTCAAAATGGGTTGCACGCGTCAATACCACCCTCTTGTGTTTAGTAGTCAGGACATGACGGAGTTGTCTTTTGTCACTTGCATCTTAACTAAAGTTGATCATTTTCACTTATTTTTAAGTCTTATCAGTTCAAACATTTGCGATTTTAAACTATTCAGTACTCTTGCGCGCTCTCTGAGAGATGTTTACTCTGCGTGCATCAGTAAAGCCGTCTCAAACAGCTCGCGAGTAACAAAAGTTCTTTTTCGCGGATTATATCGCTTTAACGGAAAAAAACATGCAAAATTGTGTAAAAATTCCGGTCATGGTTAGTATATTCGTAAACAGTCGGTTATGTCTGAAATAACCATAAAACGCGCGTGAAAGTGTGACAGACAATATAACAGTAATGGATCCGGGCACTAGCTCTAAAAGTGACAGCAGCCATATGTGTGTATCATTAATGTTGTCGTCAAAACAACAAAAGATAGCTTTCATTGTAAGGAATCAGAATTGATAGTCTATGTATTTAATTTAGTCAGGACTCAGGACTAGTGTTATTTTACATTTGATTACCTTGTTCAGTTTCTGTAGTATTTCTGAATAGTGTTAGACGGACCTACCCAAAAACTTTTATCTTTATTTGTATCTTTTTTGTATATATTTTTTTTGCTACTTTTTTCAATTTAATTCAAAGATTGAAATCAAGCTTCTTTGTGTTGTGTAAACTCTTAAAAACAAAATGACCCAATTGTAAAAACACAATGAGTGAGCAAACATTTAGGTGAGATAAATGTAATAAAAAAAAAAATTCTACACTTATATCGTCATAAATATCATTATCGCAAATATTCTTGAAAAATCGTGATATAATTTTGAGGCTATATCGCTCACCCCTACCCTAAAAGTTTGATGAAATGTGCAGTCTGACGATTCTCTTTCTTTAGTCCTTTCCTCCTGCATCTTGACCCCTTCCCACTCTCTCACCTGTGTCACCCGGCTGTCTGTCCCGGCTGGTGGATCCTCCCTCGGGACGGTTGCCACGGTTACGGCGCCGGCGGCTCCTGTTGCGGCGCTGGGGCCGGCCTTCCTCTTCTGGGAGAAATGAGGAGAGAGAGCATGAGACGCAAGGGGGCCAATCTTCTGAGGCAGTTCTACGAAATTAAATCAAGCAAATTTCCCAAAGGCTTTCCTAATGTGGAGTTTTTTTATATATATATAACAGTTTTTGCGAAAGTGCAGAATTCAGTGAGTTTGCGCTTTAGAGTTTGACAGCCTTAGTGATTATAAAAGGAGGCTCTTCTCTTGCCACTTGTTTATTACTAATTCACAATCTGAACACAAGTTTAGTTTTTCATGCTAAGTACAACACAAAGTTTCTGGACTGACAACAGGGTTTAAATGCGCGACTAAATGAGTAGGGAACTCCTGCAATACCACGACGAGAAAAAAAAAAAAAAAAAAAAAATAAAAAAAATAAAAAAAATAAAAATAATAATAATAATAATATATATATATATATATATATATATATATATATATATATATATATATATATATATATATGACGTTTCGTCGGGCCATCCGTCCCTTTGCAGAAGCATGTCGGGGTTTCTCTTGTCATTAAACCGTGGAGACGTTGCCTAATGCCTCAGAAAATCAGATCTGCCTGTTTACATGACCGTCGCATTGGCACATATCCAATTTATATCTGATTTATTTCCACATATGAATGAGGCCTGAAACCAATCTCGAAATATCCGAATGCATGCGTTTTCCTGTTTACACGTTCATAGAACACATCCAATATGTCACATATGAGCAAAAAAATCGGAATTGGGTCACATTTCACTGAGAGTGTAAACGAGGCCCAACTGCACTTTTCAGCACTTCATGTTAACACAAACAATGATAAAAGTGAGGAGTTAAGACTAAGAGTCTGACATTGCTATGTGCGTGCGTGCGTGTGTGTGTGTGTGTGTGTGTGTGTGTGTGTGTGTGTGTGTGTGTTTTCGCCATTGGGTAAGTTGTGTCAAAAGGGAGGCCCACTGTCTTAGACTTTGAAAACCCCTGCTTCAATTGATAGATAAAAGGGCCAGAGTCAGTTCATTGGGTTTTGGAACAATGGATCCAGAAAGACATTAAGAAAGAGGATGAGGACACTGGAGTGGAGGAGGAGGAGGAAGAGGTGAAGGAAGAGGAAGAGCAGCAGGGAGTGGAGGAAGAGGATGAGGACACTGGAGTGGAGGAGGAGGAGGAAGAGGTGAAGGAAGAGGAAGAGGATGAGGACACTGGAGTGGAGGAGGAGGAAGAGCAGATGGGAGAGGAGGAGGAGGAAGAGTAGATGGGAGAGGAGGAGGAGGAAGAGTAGATGGGAGTGGAGGAAGAGGTGAAGGAAGAGGAAGAGCAGTAGGGAGTGGAGGAAGAGGTGAAGGAAGAGGTTGAGGACACTAGAGTGGAGGAGGAGGAAGAGTACATGGGAGTGGAGGAAGAGGTGAAGGAAGAGGTTGAGGACACTGGAGTGGAGGAGGAGGAAGAGTAGATGGGAGTGGAGGAAGAGGTGAAGGAAGAGGTTGAGGACACTGGAGTGGAGGAGGAGGAAGAGTAGATGGGAGTGGAGGAAGAGGTGAAGGAAGAGGTTGAGGACACTGGAGTGGAGGAGGAGGAAGAGTAGATGGGAGTGGAGGAAGAGGTGAAGGAAGAGGATGAGGAAGGTGAAGGGGAAGGGCAAGGCCAAAGAGACAAGCAGTGCCACTCTAGTTGCCCATGTCTTTGTCCATGCTATGACTATGAGGGAGTCTGGGCACCGAGTACAGCCACACTTGAGTCGCTTCACCGTCGCCTCGATCATCAGAACCTTCATGGAGAAAAACAGGTACAGTAGATGTTCATCACGTGAAAAGGTCTGTGAGCGGGGGAACCACAAGCAACATAACTTACCAGTTTTGGAAATGTTGTTTTGAATTTATTGCACCAGTGTGTACGACTATGTTGCAGTGTGTGTGTGTTTGTGATGTCTGAGGGCAAAGTTTGTTTTTTCAGCAAGAGTGAATGTTATGAGTGTAGAGCTTCATTTTGACCTGAAAATAGGATGTTTGGGGAATTGGGTGAGACGTTATGGATTTGCGTTTACTGTTTTGACGAGGCATTGTTTCGAGAAATGCGTTTAAGCAATCGAGAAAAACTGCAATGTTCGCTTCAACATTTACATTATTATAATCAGAAAAGAGATCTACCAGAGAAGTTGAATCAGTTAGATTTTGATTGCTTGGTTGTAACGCATTTAAAGCCTGATAACTACATCTATAACTGCATAGTAAAAGAGGAAGTAGGTCAGCTGACCACGAGCTACACATCACTTCACCACACACTTCAAAAAAACAACCCTAAAACAAAAACAACACCGATGAGAAGAAAACTAGCGAGGTGATGGTGAATAACCGCAAGAGAATCACAGAAAACACTGTTTTGCTGCTGCATATCACTGACATTAGGAGTGTGACGACGTGCCACGAGATAAAGATATTTAAACGTGCACGATATCAGCATGACTGAGTCGAGTTTGGCAAAACCTTTTACAACGCTGGCATTATATTGTTCTGTCTTTTACTGCATATGATAAATCATACTCAGAAAGTAGAACCGAAGTGGCATTCATTACAAGATGATTAGTGTATCACTGTGACAATTCCTCAAATTAAATTAAAAACCGGAAGTGGCACGTTCAACGGACGAGAATCCATGAAACCACATTATTAGAACCGTATCGTCTCGTGAGCTAAGTGTATCGTCACACCATAACTGACATCATTAGACTAAAAATGGGAAAGGGGAAACCAATAAGAAAGGTTAATACTGCTATGCAAACACAGGGTCAGATTATGTGAGCTCAAATGTTCTTCTTAGCTCAACCTGTGCGCATCTAGATAACCTGGAATTGTGTCATACCCAGTCCGTTCTCACTGGTGGCTGCCTGATTGTCTGATTCGTTAGCGGCTGCATCCATAAGGCTGGGTTCCTGGTCATTACGGCGACGGCGTGAGCGTCTCCTGCGGTCGATGCCACTCATGTTCTCACTGGTGTCTGTATCGCCGCCCAGTTCACCGTCTCCCTCCAGCAGAGAGAACGGGTTGCTGTCTGGATCTCGGAGCACTGGAAACACACAGAAGATCAGCAGGGTACAAAATAACAAATGATAGGCAGGAGTTTGCATGAGGGGCTTTCACACCGGAGGAACGTTTTCATAGTTCCTATAATTATTTGCAGTAGTCGTCGCTTTTTGGCGTGTTTGCACCGCAGGAACTGGGAATGGTTTTAGTTATAGGAACACCTTTTTGAGGGGGAACTAAATTAGCTCCTACTTCAGAGAAGTGTCTAATCCAGCACAAGAGGAACTATCAGTGATGCAAGTGTACGGAGGAAAAACACCGGTTTTCACTGTTATACGGTAGGGGGCGCTATTACGCCTCTTCTGAAATAGCACAGAATCTCCACATCAAAACAGAGGAGGAGGAGAAACGTGATAGAAGCATTGCTTATGCACATGTAAAATAACACAATCCACAACATTAAACAGAACATAAATCAAAACTGCCTAATGTTACTGAATGAAATGTCGTGTCAGGACGAGCTCTAGGACTGTGAAGCTTTAGGGGTGTTGATGGACTCGATCTACTCCATCTGTGTTTTGATCATCGTTCTGAATCCCATCTGGACGTAGACTGACAAAAAAAGCGATTTTCTAAGCTTTTTTTGTTCAAAATTCTAGTTTTATGCATTAATTTTTATCAACACTTGAATGTGGGTAAGTTTCATAAAAAAGCAACATTTTGAACAAAAAAAGCTTAGAAAATCGCTTTGTTCAAAATGTTGCTTTATGAAACTTACCCGCATTCAAGTGTTGATAAAAATGAAAGCATAGAACTAGAATAAAATGCCTTTTTGTAGTTGTTTAAAAGCAGAGGGTCTGTTCTTCCTTTTGATATATTGCATGTTCAGATATTTATACAACAGAAAATTCAGGGCCAAAAAAGTTGTCAAATGCTGGCAGGGAAAGAGTTAAATATTGTGAATACTTATTTTTTTTTATATATTCTCTAGGGCTGCCACTAACGACTATTTTTGTATCGATTAATCTATCGACTAATTTATC
The DNA here is from genome assembly GCF_949319135.1 of Squalius cephalus. Taxonomy (NCBI): domain Eukaryota; kingdom Metazoa; phylum Chordata; class Actinopteri; order Cypriniformes; family Leuciscidae; genus Squalius; species Squalius cephalus. Next base: position 8,686,846 of record NC_137124.1, read on the forward strand.
GATTAATCTAAACGGTTAAGTTTCTGCCAAAAATCAACAATTTTACTTAAGAACAATATCAATTGTATTGATTTCTCTAGAAACTATAGTTCCCACAACTTTTGCTAATTTAATTTTCATGATACTTTCAGTTGTTTTACTAGATGACAATTTATTATTATTACTAACAGAAAGGGAGATTTCACTCACGAGTCACAACTGGGCAACTTCTACCAGACTAAATATTCTACAGCAGAACTACAAAAAAAGAATATGAGCTATAAAAGGTTCCAAGACTTTATTTAATTCTGTATTAATTACAAGCGTGATGTACCAGAGCTGATGGTGTTCGTGTTTCGGGGCCCCGGTCCTCCTCGGCCCCTGCCAGCGCTGGAGCCACGGCCTCGACCTCCACGCTTGGAGCCCCGATCATCGGATCCGACCCCCTTGGGCCTGAGCTCCCGCTCCCCCATCTCTTCGGTCTCTGACGCATTCGACTGCTCAGAGTTTGTTCCTGCGAGGATGAATAAAGAAATAAAAGTGTTGAGCAGCCGGCTGCCACAGAGAGATTCTGAACAGATTAAAATTAAACGTTACACGCATTTAGCTGATAAACACCCCGTTATTACATTTGCTTCTGACAATTGTGTGAAAAGCAGGTTGTTGTATTTGAAGCCATTCAGGGTCATAGGGTCACGGTTATCGATGGATATATTTTTTTGTAGTGCTTTTCACAAAAATATTGTAGGATAGTGATAATGAGCTGATGAGTTGAATCAGGTGTGTTTGATTAGGGAGACAACGAAAACGTGCAGTGTTGGGGTGCCTCCAGGACAGGTTTGGGAACCACTGGGATAGATGCTAAGTTGGCATTTGATTTTGAGTATTCATAAATGACAATATACATTATATTAATAGTAGGGATGGGAATCTTTAGGCGCCTCACGATCCGATTCCATAACGATTCTTGATCTAAATTTTTTTTTTTTTTAGTTTACTGACCTGAAAATTTTTTAATCTTTTTTTATTATGTAATTATAAGTACTACAAATGAAAAAATTAAATCAAACAATTGTATGTTAAGGAATCGCATGCACAAGCGATCTTCACAAAGCAGACGTCAGCTTTTGAAATGAAATTCTCTGTGTACGACTGCAGAAAATAACGTTTTTTATAGGACATTAACGAAGCAATACATTTTGTTGTGAAAAATTATTATAAGTGGTTTGATTTGTTTAAAAAAAACCATAAATAGTGCAAGTCAAAAGTCCTCATTTAAAGCCCATTGGCATGAAGTAAAAGGCCACCTGAAGTAATATCCAAGAGAACGCTTGTTCAAAATAACCTCTTCAAAACATAAAAAAATTTAATAAAATTAACATTAGATCAACTTGCCGCAGAATCTACACTGTGTTGTTGCTAGCGATCGTGTCAAGAATCAGACAAACATCCAGGTGAAGGGTGAAAGGCAGGCGTGGAGAAAAGAGCGGTGGAGGGTTTTTGTGCCATCTAGTGGTTTAGAGGAAATTAAAAGCAAATATGCCTTTTACACAGGAGTGCCTTAACCCCGTTGTACATCTTATTATACATGATATGATTGACATGTTTCCGCTTGTAGTCGTGTTGTGAGGGATAGTGTTTCCGGGTACAAGCCTCCACATTTTTCAAGTGAGAACGACAGTGGTTTTTGAGCACCATTTAATCATGTTACACATTTAGGGTAAACTTTTATAAACTGCTGATGTATATCCTGCAGTCTCTGGACTCAAGACGTCCCGGACACCAATATTATTAATGATTCATTAAAGATGAATCACTGTCTGGACATCTGGGATTTCAGTATGGAGATTAAGCAGGGCTCTACAGTGCGAGTAATTCACTCGCATTTGCGCCTAAAAATAGTTATGTGCGAACTTGAAAAATTATTTACGAGCACAGTGCGCGAGTGACGGGCTGTTCTCAATACACTGAACAACAGCGCGATGAAGCGAAACATACCACTGATTTCATATGGAAAGCAAGCAAGACGAGGACGGGGCGCGACTGCGCGATGTGAACATGAACTTTATTCAAATGAGAGCGACGATTCGCAACCAATGAGCCAATCACTGAAATAGTGTGGGAATGTGCGGGATCTGCTGGATTTTAAGTGAGAGTCAAGTGACTCCTCCCAACAGTGCTAAAAATAAACGTGTGAGAGCGTGTTATTGGCTATATGTAATGTTATAGCCAGATATGATGACGCTACTGCAACACGCATCACGACAGATGAGCGATCTATTGATCAAGCCAACGCGCAAACTGCCGCAAATGAAAGTGAAAGTAAGTCGTAGACGCTCAGCGCTCAACACACAATCATAGATTCATTAATAGTAAAGAAACGAAATGATATTAGGCTACCAGTGCTGCTGTCGCGCTCTCCTATCGCTGATTTTGAAATGAGCTTATGATCAATAAAATGCAGCTCATATCTGTTGCCTTTGGTGACGTGAACTATGCATAGGCCTACATTAAATCTGCATATTGCGCGGGAATATAAGATCCGATTTATTTATTTATCAGTTTTGCGAAAACACACAATGGAATCGTTTTGCTTTTGATCAGTTAAAACGCATGAAGTGACCAGGTGTAAACAGGCCCCTACACCATAAAAGCAGTAAACACTAAGTGAGCTAGATACGCAACACAGTATGACGCCTATAGTCATTATCTCAAAAGACCAAGTGCAAAAAAAAAAAAGGAACTCCCGCACACTATCAATACTTGCAAATGAGTATCAAAATTGTATTAGCAACGTTTAGGTCTCAAAAAAAGACCAAGTGCAGAAACTTAAGTTACAACCAAAACAGTCGACACTGAGGACAGGAAGACGACAAAAACTCATTTTTGAGGACAACTTAATGTAGCCTACTGCAAGTACTGCAAAGGAAAAAAGGCATTTGTTTTGTTTTTAGCACTTTATACTTTATTGAGGTGTTCATTCTTTTATATATTTTGAAGTAGGCTAAAACTAATAATTGCATAGCTAATTATTAAACAGGTAGTTCACCCAAAAGAGAAAATTCTGTCATTTATTACTCTCCATCATGTCGTTCCAAACCCGTAAGACTTTCACTCATCTTCGGAACACAAATGAAGAACTTTTTGATGAAATTGAGAGATTTATTTCCCTCCATTGACAGCCTACACAACAACCACTTTAATGCTTCGAAAAAAAGTTCATGGTTCATCCATATGTTTCACCTGATCCAAATTTAGAGGTTGTCTATTAATACATTTTTGATTTTATGTATAATTTTAGTCTATTGACATTCAAAGTGCGAATAAAAAGATCATAAAACTAATCCATATGAACTGAGCAGTTTAATCAACTTTTTTCACTGTGCTCCTATATTTATTTGTGTGCTCCTAAATTTTTTCATTTAGGAGCACATGTGCACCTTGGGAAAAAAGTTAGCGTAGAGCCCTGTTAAGGTTAAGATCATGATTCTTCTGTAGTTTTAAAGCGAGTGTGTATTAGTATCGTTAGTTTGCTTATGGAATCTGCGTTTAGACCTGGAAACAGTGACGCTTGACGTCAGACTTAAGGATCGGATAGACTGTTCAAGACAGAGGAGCATCATGGGAGTTGTAGTCTCACCATAGCCAGAGTACGCATTGTTAGGTTTGCGTCCACGTCCTCTTCCTCCGTAGGTGCGTGTGGTTTGCACAGAGTTAGTGCTCTCGTCCGTGAGGTATCCCCGCTCACGCTCACCGGCGACCCCTGACCCCGAGCGGCTGGGGGCTGCGCGATATCCCACCCCAATCTGACGGAGCTGCTCATCGATCTGTAGACGCTCCAGACGCAACTGCTCCACCTCCTGTCAATCACAGAGAAACAGAGGCGTCAGGCACTGTGATTCATCTACATATGCAGAGAACACACACACAAATCTGACTGGGTGTCATTGTTTAATAGCAAAAGGGGAAAAATTATACAAGCTATTAATATACGGACAATATATGATAATATAATAAAATATGCAATACAAGACAATATAATATATTGGCATTTATAATATAACAAAAATAATGGTTAGATTAATTAATCGCCACATCATGTAATTAGATCAATTAATCACTTGACAGCCCTAATTATAATATTTATAATATATATTATACTGGTTTTCATTTTTTTAAAGAAAAATGGGGGAAAATATTAAATATGCTATTTATATTGCTGACATTATAATATATGATAATATAATACAGAGGCTGATGAAATGATTGCCAGTTCTTCATGTGATCCGGCTAGCAGGATTTTCTGCACAGACAGCATTTACCGCGGTGGGTTTTCACTAGATGCAACATGTCAGTAAACGTGTGCGGGTGTCAAATCAGAATGTGACAGCTGGCGGTTTGAAACAGCAGCTGAGCGCTGGTGGAGCTGGGACGGGACGGAGAGGGGAAATGTCTATTTTGAGAGGAGTAGATGGCATGTAATCCACACTTTGCCCCGTCCCCAACCATATCTACCCCCAGCGGGGGTATTTTTAGCGTCAGTTCGTGGTTAAGGGTGACCAACAGCTTTCCATGGAAGCGGAGATCAGCTGACCAGTCAAGATACCAAAGTTTATTTAAAACATCTTTAGTGGTACAATGAATCTGTGCAATTTTATGTTGCAAATAATGAACCGTACATAACAATAACAGAACAAACGCATGGGAGTTCCAGACACCCTTAACCCTCTGGGGACCAAAAACGCGCCCGCGCGTTTTGCTCGTTTTTTTTTTTTAGCAATGAAAATAAACACTAAATGCTCTGTTAATTTTGATCTTTCATTTTCGTGTAATACATCAAACGATCCTGTTCAGTTTCTATTTTTTTTCTGTATACTCACAATAAAAATAAAGTGTTTTGCTTTTTGACAAATAAAGAAAAATTAACATGATGCGATTTCTGCCTTCTCACTGTCAGTAAACTCCCATTTGAAACGCGTTCGAAAATGATCTATAACTCCGCGAAAATTCAGTCAAACAGGCAGACAGACCCACGGGCATAAAGCTTGAGATCGCATCTGTTAAATGAAGTAACTTATATAAAAAACAAATATTCTCATCTTCTGTAATCTGTATAAAAAGAGAGCGACTCCAGTCGAGCTCATTACGAGCTAATTCACAGTAATGTGACACGCCCACGGAGAGCGCGTGCTATTCAAACGCAAATTCTGAGAACTATTGAAGATCTGTGAAACGCCCACATCAGCTGTAAACAAAGCGCGTCGCGATCGAGTGAGGCATAATATAGCCTACCTTATGGAGAAAAGATTCCTCAGAACAGTGCTGATATGAGGAACAATATATCCTGATATGAGGAGCAGATCCCGCTGAGGAGTGAGGTAGGCTGTTTTCTTTTCTCAAGTGTGGAATAACGTTATGGAATAACGTTAGTGTAGGCCTATGCAAACCGCAAAAAGATGAATCGCATTTCTATAATATGACTCGCCTTTCTGTGAGATGAATGAAGGGTACATATTTGTAAAGACTGTTTAGCCTAAATATAAATCGCGCGTCTGTGTGTGAAAGAATAAACTGCTTTGCTATAGCCTACTGAGATGAGTAAAAATCGACTGGAATATGTTGAAATAAAATGTATTTGTATAAGCAACGTATTAAACTGCAAATTAGCATTTATATGCCCTAATATTTCATAAAAACAACGTTACAGTCAGTCACTTGTTGACTAGATTTGGGTACAGTTTTTAGGCTACTGTAAAATATACTGCCACATAAAATAAGCTTTTGTTTAGCAATTTCTGCTCATATCTAACGTTTTATATATATATATATATATATATATATATATATATATATATATATATATATATATATATATATATATATATATATATATATATTTGTCAAAAATAAAGTCATAGACTAAGATGTTAGATGTTCCAATGTTGGCTATATTCAAACTAATGAATACATATGATAAAATGTAGGCCTATAATCTTTTTTCTTTTTCTTTTTTACAAAGAAAGAGTACACTTGAAATATTGTTGAAATTGTAATTATTGTTGTAATTGTAACATTTTTAATAAAATGGCAAAACATATTTACAAGAGAGATGTAAGCAAAATCTTAAATGGTCAATATAAGTCTTCTTCTAAATACATCCTTTGTCCTTGCATTGTGGCTCAGTCAGTGTCACACCTGAAAGGATGGCTCATTAGGCAGAGTCATTATGCAGAGTGGGTGTAAACTGCTCCTCCCCCTCGCATATTGGCTTTCCAAGCAAAACCTGTTTTACACCATTTAAATCAATGTATTTTTTTTTTTGTGAACGATAAAGCAAGACTATTTTCATATAATTTTGAAGCTAGAACTCAAAGGGACCACATCCATTGGTCAAAAGTCTTGTGGACACATATTTAATATGTGTTTTGTGGTCTTAATTCAGCAACTTTCATTTTATTTTTTTCCAATAACCACGCATAAACATTATTCTCTTAAAAATACAAACATCTACATACAAGTTGCTCGCATATTATGGTAGCCCTGTTTGTGCTATATATAGTGAATTTACACCTTTGTCATTAACATGTTTATAAATAACTGAAAAAAGCACAAATGTCAAGGCATGTCAGAACATCTCAAGGGCCCCAAAAACACCTTGGTCCCCAGAGGGTTAAGCAACTGCAATCAGTTCAGAAGCTGAACACCCTGAAGGTGAAATGCATGTGCTAAAAAGGACAAACCTCAGTTTTTATGACTGGTGACTAACCTGAAGGTAGGCCACGTGGTATTCGAGCAAAGCCTGGGCGTTACTGATGTTCTCTTTGGTTCCAACAAAGATAAAGGGAACCATTCCCTGAAAAACAAAAGAAGTGTTTATGGAATCTGATCAGAATCTAGCAGTTGTGGTGTTAGTAAAATCAGAAGCAATTTCAGATGTTTAAGGTTAAAAACATGTCACAATGTGTGTCCCCTTTCATGAAAATAAACAGCTTGTTACTAATAATGTGTTGTTTTCCTCACTGAGGTTTTATTTAGCTGTATTTGTTGTATCAGGTGGGCGGCTCATTCACCTCTTGGCTGCTGACAGTGTTGTCTCTGCCAGCCCCCTGCCTGCCTACCTCCTCCCTGGGCAGCTTTTTATCATTGTCCCCTTCGATCCGGACCCGAACCACACCTGATTTGTCTACTATTTCCTGGATAATTTTGCCGTTTTTGCCAATAACCTTGCCTGTTGTAAAAGAGAATCATTGGGTTAGAACAGTTTCAGAATTTGTGTCGGTCCACAAATGAAATGTGTCTGAAAACCAACTCACCTACGAGGTTCCTGGGAACCGGGAAGGAATCCTCTTTAAACTCCAGAAAAGTTCTGGCCTGCTTTACCGCCTCTGGGGTCTTGAGTCAGAAAGAGAAAACCACTGGTGTTACTCACCTTACATGCATCTTTATAAATCCGCACAAGATGAACTAGGAGTTTAACGGTACACAAAAGTGAAGGTTTTAGATGCAAAATATGCTAGCAAACTACTTTAGAATAAGGTTAGAATTATTGCGCTCCCATTCTAATCCGCTCCGTCTATTTGACGCTCATCCGTAGACGCTGCCACTTGTGCATTGCAAGTCTGCAAAGTTAAACGTAGACTTTTTTGCTGTCAGGATAATCCTTTATGCGAAATGTACAACGTGAGGTGTAAGTTGTGCTCTGAGGACAACACATCGCATTTAACAACATGCATCTGACTCTAGTTCAAGCCATGAAGGCTTAATGTTTCAAGCGCTTAATATAAAACACGTCACGTTTAAGAAAAAAATTAACAGAATCAAAATAAAGATTATTTTTAAAAAGAAGTCAACTTCAGGATTCCGCAATTAAAGAGAAAGACGAGAGGAGTGAGATTTAATTGTGGGGAACAGGTGAGGTGAATCTTACAAAAAATTAAGTTGCATGGTCATTGCCAAACAGCAGATTAGAAAAATTTACAATAGTGCCCTGGCCAGAGACAAATTCAAATCCGGTGACTGTCATCTCGACTTTGTTGCTTTGCTCAATTAAGTCTTATTTTTACTTCCTCTTGAGCTTCATTTGCAAGAAAGGGAAGACTTTTATTCCAAGACAACATCGACTAGTCGCTGATCATGGCCTAAAGAGGGCGCAACAGGATAATAAATCTTTGAAGTCCACTTTTAGGGGCCGTTCACATATCGCGTCTAAAAACGCGTGGAAAGCAAAAACGTTCTCCTCCTTTCCACAAGCGCTTGCTCTCCCGTGGCGTCTGTCGTTGCTATGCAACCATGAACTGCGCTCTCCATAATGACGAGGAAGTATCAGTAAAGGATTAATTGATTTGTAGCCCTTGCATTAGCTTTACTACTACATATTTATGGAGATGAGAAATAAAAACCCACTGTGTACAGCTACAATCAGCTGTTCGGCCGAGCTTTCGATGTTGTTACGGAAAGGCCAAAGCTGATCGGTTGGTTTGTCACATAACCTGCAGTGCGCTTGCGGCAGAGGCGTGCCTGGAAAAAGAGGGTGCTGCACCGCATCGCTTGCATTATGAAATAACGATCTTGAGCGTGTAAAAGACACGATGCGTGAACGGCCCCTTACGCTCCGTTTCCAACAGTCAAAATGAGAAATGCATTCTCCGAGAGCGCTTCACAAGATGTGTTTGATTATACCATCTGGATACTAAAAACTTGATCAGGTGAATGAGTGTTTTAAAAAGTTAATTGCCGTTCTAAACTAATGCACTGCTGCATTGTAACACACACACATTCGGGGAATAGCTTGCACATCACGTACAGATCATGCGCACACAGAAACATTCAGTAGCGTAGAAATGTATTGTCAACTCTGTTCTGTGATTTATCAATAAAATAGCTTAGAAACTGAAAAGTTCTAGCATATATTTCTTAGTAACTAAAACCTACAGGTTCACTATTAGTAGAGAGACGCTGCCAGGTAGAATTAATTCACACGCAATCGCTCTCACTAATGCATTCATATAAATGAAATCTTTACTGTGCTACTGTATCTGATTTAGAACGAGCGGAAATCTGTGAGAAATATAACGACCCAAACACACACAAACTAAAAAAGCTGTTATGTAGGAGCGCTGTGTCAATATGCCATAGCTGTGCACAAGAAAACACGCGTTCGAGTCTCGGCTCGAGGTTCAGGCTTATTTGTTCATTAATGATGTCATCAGACTCGACTTTAAATCACAAATGTCAACTTAAAAAAAACCTGAAGTCGTTCAACTAACGTGCAGGGGTCAAAACAACACTGTATTAGTTTAGTACACATGCATACCGAACCGAAAGACTCGTACTGCACTTTTTTGGTATGAATGCATGCATCGTTACACCCCTTAAAAAAGCTCTTAAAAAAAAAAAAAGATGAAGACCTCTCCGTAGATCCTGAATGTGCAGCTCTCTTCTTCCAGCTCAATGGCTGTGACGCCGGGAACTTTGCGGGCCTGCTGGATGTTGGCGCCGTGAGAACCGATGGCCAAACCCATCAGATCCTCACGCACCCGCACTTCCTCCTGATACGCAGACGCCAGCTGTTTACTCGTCTGCGGCACACACAAGAACACACACACGTTGAGCTGGATGTCTGTTTAATTAAACCACATGGGGATTCTAGCATGACCAGGATCACTTTTACAGGAACATGCATATAATGACCAAAAGAAAAACTGCACTAACAATCAACAGGGGAATAAAGTCTGAACTGCAGAGGAATTCTTTCCACAAATTGTGGCGGTTCAGGGGGGAAAAAATCTGCTCTACCCGAATAAAAAAAGCACAGGCAGCTCTTCAGTGTTTGTTTACTTAATGAATTGGTATTTGTGGTAAAACATTGTTGTACAGGAACTAAATCAAGTTAACTATTGCTCAACTTACATAGGTTTATGCCTATACTGATATCCAAAGACCAAGCTGCCAAAAATAATAGCAATATATACATGATACAATTTAACGACCACAAAAGAGATGTATAAAAATATTTTTCAACAATATTTACTCAATTGAATGAAAACCATTTTACAAATTCCATTATCAAGCCTGCAACTGACACAAGGGGGAGCTACTATTTCTGTTAATCGCTCAAGCTGATATTATTAACAATCAATGCAATAATCTCAACCAGCTATTATATCTTCTTCATGTTTATTGTGTTGTTTAGGACAGGCTAACCTATTTAAATGCAAAACGAGTAACAAATGGTAGGTAAAAAAAAAAAAAAAGCACATATTTGCTAACCTCTAAGTGTTTGGTGGCCTCCTCATTACGGGACATCAGCATGAGTTTGGTGCGAATACTCCGGAAGTGCATGTCACTCAGTAGAGATGCTCGTTTCACCGTGGACTCATTTGTGGACTGTGGAGAAACAGACAAACACCTTCAGACACAACAGAGCATATTTCAGTCTCATGAAACGAGAATAAATAAGCATTAAACACCGACCAGGACAATAAGTTGGTGTGTAGAGGTGTTGTAGAAGATGCAGTTGGCTCCGATTGCTTTCCTGAAGTCTTTGTGGATGTTCTCAGTTAAACAGCTGCAACATTCAAAATAAAGAAATAAACAATTCTTCCAAAATTCAACAAAATCAATAAAGCAATGGTTCTGCTAGTGTGTCTTCATATAGTTAATATAAACTGGGTCGTATTTTATTTCTCTCAAAGATTTAATTTTTTTCATGGCTTTTAAGCATTGTCGCACCATCTGTTCACATTGGCTTAATTTGGTTAGCCTGAGATAAAATGACAGACAAATTTAAACCATAATACTGCTTAGAGGAAGCAAGATAGATGTGGAGAGAACAGAAAATGTGCAGATATACACTACTATTCAAAAGGTTTGAGGTCGTAAGTCTCTTCTGTTCACTAAGGCAGCATTTGATGCTAAATACAGAAAAACTGTTCAATAGTACAATCTAAAATATTCCTGTGATGCAAAGCTGTATTTTCAGCATCATTACTCCAGTCTTCAGTGTCACATGATCCTTCAGAGTCACATGATCCTTCAGAAATCATTCTCATATGCTGATTTGCTGCTCAAGAAACATTTCTGATTATAATCAATGTTGAAATGATTCATATTCTTCATATTAATATTTTTATGAGAATAGCCAGATATTTTTCAGGGTTCTTTGATGAATGGAAAGTTCAAAAGAATATAATTTATTTGAAACAGAAATCTTTTATAAATGTTAATAATAAATGGTCACACACACAATTATGTAAATGATCATTTGAATGCATCCTTGCTGAATAAAAGCATTACTTTCTTTTTTAATACTGACCCCAAACTTTTGGACTGTAGTGTAATATAAATATTTCAAAAGTTATAAAAAAGATCATTTATTTTTCCACCCTAACTATGCATGATTGTATAATTAGTCGCATTTAGCATATTCCCCCTGCTGTAGGAAGAGTTGGGAATCGAATATCACAGAACGTTTTGCAAAAAAACACACAGGATGTTTGACTTTTTTTTTTTGACCATATTGGAATCGAAACTGGGAATCGATAAGCAGAATCCAAATTGCTAAAATATGAACGTTACCCAACCTTAGCTGTGTGCCACCCCATCAGAACAGACCTGCGACCCCACAGAACCACTGCAATAATGAGTTGTAAACATTAAAAAGTGGACCATCAGAACATGTGACTTACATTTCTCTGAGATCCTCGGGTACAGCAATAGGGATTTTGTAGAAGGAGTTTTCAGAGGAGGGGCTGTTGGGATTGACTGGCCGGATTCTTTCCGATGTGACGATTTCGTTGTATGTGGCGTCACAGGCTGCATACTCGATCACATAGAACTGAATCGGGATGAAATAATAAAAACAGATCTCACAATGCCCACCACACACACACATGATAATGTCTGCATGCTAACCTTTGCTTGTTACTCATTTAGGGTAGTTAAATTGTATTATTCTACCAATTGTTGCTCTGTGGACTCATTTTGATTGGTTTAAACACGGCATTCTAGAACCAAATATTTTTGTATAAATACTGTTTAGATGCATATTTGTCCATTTAATAACATAAAATAACTCAAAAACAATTTTAAATGCCCTCTTATTTGGCAATTATCCATGCAATAAGCGAGATAAAGGTAGTCATCTTTGATTCTGGCTCCTGTTGGGTTTATTTTTCAGTAATGACCAGCTGACTGTTTATCACACAAGTCACAATGGCCTCTTTCACAGCAAACAGACTGAAGCTGCTCAAAGACGGGTTTGTTGTGGTAGATCACTAGCTCAAACTGACAGTAATAAGTCACTCTGATGAGACACGTTAGCAAGTCGTCACCTTCATTTATATAGTGCTTTTAACAAAACAGATTTGTTTCAAAGCAGCTTGACAGTGATAATAGGAAATTACAGTAACAGAGTGTTTTGGCTTTACAGCAGCTCTAGAATAAAGTTACTGTCCAGCTAAATTTTATTGCGCAACCTAATATTGTGCATTTGAATATATATGTGCACGGGCGTGTAGTCCTTTACAAACCAACCTCAACAAACTACTTATCTACGTTTAAGTATCTACTGTCTGTAATAAAAGCAGTGAGGAAGAAAACAGATTTAAAGATAATCGGGGAACCCAAAAACAAACCCTATAATAAGCAGCCACATCTCATATCAGCGCAACACGCGACTACACTCGATGACCTAGAATGCAGTCAAAAGTCAAGTCTAAATTCGTCCTATTATTCGACTGCCCCAGTATCAAGAGTAAAGTGTGCAGGAGGGAGAAGACAGGGTCCCAGTGCTTCACTATGAGAAGTCTGCCTGTCACCCATGTGCTGCCTTAACCTAATTAGCCAAAATGTGTGTCCAGAGGCAGGTTTGAACAGGAACATGTGACAATAAACAGTGGCAGAGACAAGCTCTGAGGAGTTTAAGCAGTGTTAGTAGAGTGTATTAGTAAAGAGGACTCATTATGATTTTAACTTTTTTTAGGATGTAATGTTGCTTTTTGAGCATGAAAAAGGTCTGCAAAGTCCCTCCAGCGGGAGTTCATCTCTATATCAGTGTCACTGTTTCTGAACTCCCTGAAACGCCTCCATTGTAGTCTTGAGTTTTCTTTCAGTAACGAACATTTCTCAATAATCCTCATTTAAATAATTCCTGCCCAAGGCGTACGCAGAATAAAGGGATGAGGCCTGGTTGAGTTGGTTAGCAGTGTGTTGAAACTCGCGATTATGGTAAGAGGCGGGACATTTCCCCAAACACGCCCGAAGAGCTTGACCAATCACAACAACACACTGGTACAGCCGACCAATCAGAGCACACTGTGCTTTTCAGAAGGAGGGGCTTCAGAGAGACAGGACCTAAACAGAGCGTCACTGACAGACTGGGAAGAGACGAGACGGAGAATATGTGAAAAATAATGTGCATTCAAGAATGAAAACCTATTGCAGTAGATCACAAAATCAAGACTTAGTAAAAGGGCATAATAGGTAAATAATCTTTAATCGATGAACCCAGAACATTCCTTTAATCTGATGCCTTAAGTGGGATCCATATAGAAGATTCCAGATGTCTTTAAATGGACCTACATTTTGCGGTTGTTTATCTTGCTCATGCAAACTGAACACATATTCTAGAGCTTGAGGCGATCTGCTATTAGATCACCAGGGGCTTCAGTCTGACTCAATAAATGAGATCACTCTAGTGGTTGTGGGTAACTGGGTCAGTGCTGCAGTTGTGCGTGTTAAAGGCCTACTGGAGCAGCAAGTCCCAAAAAGACCCGAAACACCCTTCATCAATATTCATACATTCACTTTGGACTCAACTTCGGAGGCGTGAATAATGAGACAGAACCCTTGAAATGCAGACCCAGTAACCCACATCTGATCAAACACATGCTCACCTAGGCCCGACTTACCTCTCCCTTCATCATCCTCACCCTCGCCATCCACCAGCCGCAGGGCTCCTGCTCGTTGGCTCTGGAGTAAACCTGCAGGAGAAAGACCAGCTCAGTGTGTGTGTGTGTGTGTAAGGAAAGCACTGAAAAAATGGACATTGTGAGTGTGTGTGAATAGACTGATAGAGAGGGGTAGAAAAGCCGATTTCTTAATGGAAGACACCAATACCTAGATTAGGATGCCCAATCTACATTATAATATAATTTAATGATAGCAATTAAGATGTACATACATTTGCAGAAACATTTATTTTACACAATATTTACCAAAAAAAAAAAAAAAAAAAAAAGCATTATTCATTGAGAATGTTGTTGGTAGATGCTGGATCTGTTAATCAGTCAAATTCAAAGTAATAATTTTCATTTTCTTATGACCAATAACAGAAATAGTAGATATTGAAATTCTATATTATTTTATAATAATATAGATTTAATAAAAATTAAAATGCTACAAGGCATCACAAACATTAATTTCAGCTAATATTGGAGATATTGGAACAAATATGAAATGGGCAATATCAAATGGTCGATCATGTTTTGCAATTTAAAGGGGTCATGACATGGATTTTTATTATTAATTTTACTTTTATTATTTTAACATTTTTCTTGAGGTTCACTTATAATGTTAATAAAGGTTTTTGCACACACACACACACACACAAAAACAATATATATAAAACGATTACTTTCAACACTCATTCTGATCCTGTCTGCATGATCCGTTTTTAAGGGGCGGCTCCTTTAAGGCTTGTTAGTGAACGGCCACGGTTATGATTGGCTAACGTCATTCCATAGGAAACAGTATCAAAGTGGTTTGAAAACATTATGTTAATAACATTACAAATGTATTTGCCCGTGTGACGTCACAGATCCCGCAATATCAAAACTAACCGTTTTTGGAGCTTGACTGAATAAATGCTTTGTTTATAATGAGGACGACGTTATAAGCCTAATGAAACTTGCATGACGTTTTAATTTGATTATGTCATGACCCCTTTAAGTTATACAGGTGTTGCAGTGAAAATATTTTGTATATAGTGATGAAAAGGTATAAATCAGAATGAACAACGTTAACACTCTTAAAGACAACATGAAATCAAAACTGATAAAAGTATTATTTAGCACACACCATCCTAAAGAAAAAAATTATTGATTATTATAGTCAAAATATAACAACTTTTGTCACCTCTGAAATTACTTTTTTGCTCACATAAAGGCTGCATGGGCATCCAATCAAATCCCATGGATAAAATCTCATTATAAATAAAGCCCCTTTATACATAATTTCCTGTGTTTCACTCCGAAGTACGTCATATTACTAAAGTTAAATGTGTTGTAAAGGCATTTCATGTTGTCTTTAAAGAATGACCTGTGTTTAGGGCAAAGGAAAGTAATGTAAGATGAGAGTCTGATACATGTTTTGTAAGCATAGCATTTCAAAGGGCTATTTCTCCAGTGATGATTCATATGTGGGGGCTTTTTTTCAGGGTGATGATTTGAGGAGTGCTCCCGGGGTTTCAGGAGTGAACGTATCCCTACCTCCACCTCATCTCCCTCACAAATGTCCTTGTGGTAATCGGTTGGGGGTGGCAACCTCACGTCACTGAACGGCAGCTGTCTCTCCGGTTGCCAACTTGTGGAAAGAAGCCACACACACACACACACACACACACACACACACACACACAGACAGACAGAGGGAGCTGTCAGTCAGCTTTCTAACGACAGGTACAACTCTAGTTTCACTTCTTTGACACCCCACCTCCAAAAACCCTGCGCTCACGAACCCAACGCAGAGAGAAACAGCACAGTTTAATGTAATATGTTTCCTCTGACAGATGTCAGTGTCAATCTACTGAAATGAGCAAAACATGTGCTCTCAGATGCACATGTAAAGTTTACAACTTTGAATAAGTCACTCTTAAATTAAAACAAGTGTCATGAAAACTAGCAGTTTACTCGGTTAGCAAAAAACCTCACTGTCTTAATCTGTTTGACCATAACAGCTAAACTCAGGTTAGTTAGACACCATTATACACAAATCTAATAAAATCCACAGCATGGGTCAGCAGAACCATCCCAAGAATGGCAGGGCTACCGTCCCACACTCCCCTGCCTGCATACCTCACCAGGCTATTTACGGATCTCAGTCCGCCCGAAACGGGGGAGTGAGAGAAGAAGAAAAAAGACAGATAAAGATGGGAGGAGTAGGGTGACATGGGGGGTGAAAGAGGGGGAGAGGAGAACTATAAAGAGCTGTCTGACAGAGAGGTAGCACAGGTGCTGAGAGCACATGGCTGAAGGAAAAGTGGAAGTGATCTATCAGTTAAACGTTTAAGAAAACAAGCTGATAGTGAGATGTGCCAAATCAGATAAGACCCTATCTTACATGCATTTAAATAGATTGATATCCTTGTACGTTCATACTAGAATGAATTTAATCAATAAAATAATGGATACAACCATGTTCATTTTGTTAAGATGTCTACACATTACAAGTTTGGGGTTCTTTTTTTTAATGCTTTTGAAAGAAGCCTCTTATGCTCACCAAGGCTGCATTTATTGGATCACAAATACAGCAAAACAGTATTGTGAAATATGATTACAATTTGAAATGTTTCTATTTAAATTTATTTTAAAATGTAAATCAAAGCTGATTTTCAGCATCATTACTCAAGTCTCACGTGGCCCTTCAGAAATCATATGATGATTTGCTGCTCAATTAACATTTCTTATTATTTCAATGTTGAAAACAGTTGTTCTGCTTAATAAAGTTCAAATGAACAGCACTTATTTAAAATCGAGATCTTTTATAACATTATGTTTTTACTGTCACTTTTTGATCATTTTAACACATCCTTGCTGAATTTTTTTTTTTTTTTTTTTTAAATCGTAACGACCCCAAACTTTTGAACGGTAGTTTATATATTTTATATAAATATTTCAAGATAACTGGTAACAGGCCAGCCTGCAGTACCATTGCTAAGCCACTTTTAAAGATGCCAGAGATACACACACTGCATTTAAACAGGGTCAAGCTCTTCTCGGCTAACTTTATATTTGTGTTGGTTGTGTAGGTGGCAGAGAGTGAACACTCAGCAAGCAAATCCTCGTCAAAGGCTTTGGGAAAGAGCATGGAAAAGCTCGGCCAACTTACTTGTTTTCAAAGACTATTGTGAGGGAGTCTTCGTGTACATCTTTGATGAAACCCTAAAAAAACAAGAGAAAATATGATCAGCACAACTGTTCTCCATGGTACCAAGTTAGTACCTGTTGTTTAGGGAGTTACATTTGCTAACAAAACCTGCGTGTGAGACAAACGTGATGCAAAACCGTGTGCTATTACACATTAATGGATTAGATCACTTCAGAATGAAAATTGTCTCATCATTTACTCACTCTCAAGTTGTTTCAAACCTGTATGAACTTCTTCAGGTTGTTTTGAAGAATGTCGGTAACCAAACCATTGACTTCCATAGTATTTTTTTTCCTACTATGGAAGTCAATGGGGTCCATCAACTGCCTGGTTACCGACATTCTTCAAAATATCTTCTTTTGTGTTCAACAGAAGAAATAAATACAGGTTTGAAACAACTTGAGGGCAAGTAAATGATGACAGAATTTTCATTTTGAAGTGATCTAATTCTTGAAGTTGATAAAGCAACGTGTGCCACAAACACGTCACAGGTGTAGCATGTGAGAGCTTGTGAATGCGAGACGTAATAGGGGAGTTGGAGGGAGGCACCCAGAGTCCCCTCCTCAAAATCTGTTCCTCATCCATCACTCCTCCTACCTCCACAAATCTACCCGAGCTGCCATAAAACGATTTACTCCAGCCGCCGCCACCCCCATCATAGCTTAGCTAACACACAGACAATGCCTAATATGGGACGGGGAGACAGTGTGTAACCTGCTTGGAAGAGACTGGCTAGTTTCAGAAAAACTAGCTCAAGTGCATATGCAGGCCTATTTAGAGTCACGAGACACATGAATTCACACACAAGCGACTAATGGATGAATCTGCACTCTCACGGCTGCCAAATCCACATCATCCAACTGAGAGAGACATACAGTATTTCTTTCTGTATGTCAGTCTATAGGGCAAGACGGCACCGAACCAGTAAAAAACTGTGAATCTTGAAACTGTGAAACTGTGAAGTCATGTACAATAACCAGCTCTATTTATGAGCTATTAAATCCCTGCTTACAAGTCAGCAAAATCTGAAAAGCAACAGGGCAGGCTTTTAATATAGACTGTCCCGTGTTGAAGCCATTCCAACATACTAGATTGTGAAGTTACATATCCCCATGACCGCTTGAGAGGCACTGAGGCTTACGTTAGGGTGGTCGTTCTGGGAATGTGACACTACAGACTGCAAGGACCCAACAGGACGAGTGGCGGATGACTGATCTATGACGGAGACCTCCATTCATTCACACATGGGGGAACTTCGTAGAAACCTTGAAGTTAAACTGCAAGTCTAAAAGAAATGACTTTCATATTTCACACTTATGAACAGGTATTATACAAAGACTATATGTTACTTTGGGGAAAACAAAACCCTGCTTGACAACAAAACTGAAAGTACATATTTCAAGTCGGCATGCAAAAGTTATAATCTGCACATATCAGATGCATTGATCACTACTCTGAATATTAGAGCAGACTTTCCCCAAAAGGCATTTTTTAAGGGCATCTTAAATCCCAGAACAGAAGGGAAAGTGGCGACTCTTGTTTTTTGGGATTATATGTTAAACAGTGCTAACAGCAAAAATGCAGAATATGTTTATAAACAAAACAGAGGCGGGACTAAATTGGCAAGAATTCATCTTTTACATAACAACATGACGGGTCACGGAAGGGAAAAGTAATGCCTGCTAAAGACTGAGTGATTTCGGCAATCCTATAAGATCATTTACAGATCACACTGGACGACATGGATCTAATAATCTCGGATACGACATGTATGTAGACTGTACGATGATGACACTTGTTGAATGGTAGGCTACGACGCAAGTTAATAGAGAAGAATAAAACGTCATCAGCATGAGCTAGTGGTGAACAAACAGAGCAAGATCAATCACACTATGGTAATTGTGTTTATGTGCGCTGAAAAAAAGAGGAGGAAGCGAAAGAGGAGAATATGGACGTGGTCATGGATTGGGAAAACGCCACGCCAATCTTACAAATGGAGCTTGAGGAAAACAGTTTTAGCGAATCGCGTTGATCAATACGCCATTTCATGTTGCATGTTTATTGGCTAGTCAGTAGACGAGGGTCGTAGCAGCAAACACACTGAGAGATGATCGTGATAACTTGTCAGGAAATTATCGCAGGCTATCTTTGGTCGCAAGGATGGGTGGCTCACTTTGTTTTGAGAGACATGAGCCTGGTTTCACAGACAGAAAAAAAACATCCACATGGCCTTAGTCTTAATGGCATAGTTCATCCGTAAATGAAAACTCAGTCTTCAACTCAGTGACAACAGCCGTCTTTGAGCCTCTCTCACTGTATGACGTAGATCCAGCGTTTAGGATTCACGACCACAGATATCAATCGCCACGATTGGTCATATTTAATTTGGGACGACCCAATATCATACAATATGTACCGGGCATGAAGAGAGCAAAGGATAGGAGTGTGTTAGTAATAGTGGTGGGGGGGGTTGTAGAGTGTTGGGTGTCAGCAGAGAGAGAGAGAGAGAGAGAGAGAGAGAGATCACCTGTTCCTCTCACACCTGCTTCGGCCCCTCAGAGTTTTACAGCTTGAAACAGCCGTCACTGTCACCTTACCACTAAACAGTATATCCTTATATATTACCTATGGAATAATACGCCCATCAATACAGGCTCTGTTGAATTCTCGGTTCACACTTCCACAGAGATGGATGAAATCACTGAAACATTTGTGTGACTTCGCAGCTGTAGTTTGATCAAACTGGAGGGTCACAATACCTAAATGAATACCTCGTGATTGGTCAGAGGAGCCGTTCATCATCTGGGACTCAACCTGAATGAATTCATAGGCAAAAGCAGTTCTGGAACGAGTCTTTGGTCCAAACGGCCCATTCGGTTGACGCAACACTTTTTTCCGTCACAAAAGCTGAACTGAGTGGTTTCCCACAGCCTAACCTGAACTCAAGCGGATCAAACAAAGAGGACAGGCTTGTGAAAAACACAACCAATGGCACCAATATGCATATAAAACACACAATATAAGGCCGGCACTTGATCCCCCGGTTTCACAGACAAGGTTTAAGACGAGTCCCAGACTAGCCGTTTTAACTGGAAGCAAATTGCACTGATATCTTAAAAAATGTCAGTGCCATTGATTTGTCTCAAGATTCACACCAGTAATGCTTTTTTCTATGGCATGTTTATAAAAGCTACTTAGATGTCCAAACTGAACTAAGCCCTGTCTGTGAAACCAGGCCTATATGTAATAAAAAACAACAACCACATGTCTTAATGGCACAGCTCATCCGAAAATGAAATCTTCATCTTCATTTTGGAAGAATGATGACATCAGAATTATTCGCTTTAATTGCCTGGAAAAAAAAGATGCAGTGACTCTGAATAATGCTGTCATACTCGAACATCTCTGCGTGTGGCCCATAGAAGAAAGAACGGGTTTTGGTACAACATGAGGATGATAAATGATGACAAATTTCATTTTTGGGCCACCTATCCCTTCGAGCACCGATGGAGTGTCCCATCATCCCCCGGTTTCACAGACTAAAATGCATGTTTGAGCTGTTTCAACTGAAAGCAACATGCACTGACATATCTTAAAATATGCCATTGTTGTTTCTCAATATTCACACCAGTAATGTTTATCAAAGCTACTTAAATGTCCTAATTGAACTTAATCAAAGCCCTGTCTGTGAAACCAGGCCCATGTGTCTCAAAACAAAGTGAGCCACCCATCCTCTTATGAAAGCCCAGAAGTGCTGTCTAGGTAGGGCAGCTCACTAGATGTTGAGACACTACCCTCATCAACAGACTCATTAGCTAACCTGCTAACAGGACTCCATGGATCCCCTGTTTACAAGCTAAGAAATACAACAAACAAATCAATCCAAATCAGGCCGATGACTAGCGAGCGAGCAGGTCCAAACCATCACAGCACATCTCGGGCCTCTTTGAAAGTGATACACACCACTGCATCCCACCTGAGCTGTCCCGACTCGTTCGTGAATGCGTACACTTGACCGTTATGGTTTCATATTGTTGTTTAAAATGAGGTTACCTTGTAGAAGGCCCCGTTGGAGCCGCGCACCTCCACGGCCAACCCGTCCATGTTGGTCGGCGAGTCCCCACGACTGAGCCTTTCTTTAGGCGCTCCTAAAGCGAGCGAGTCCGGTACCACCCCCAGCTTCACGGGCCTCTCGCCGTTCTCCGGCCGCTTGTGTGTGTCCAGTGTTTCGGGTGAAAGAGGGGGGCAAAGGTGACGGGGGAGCACAGGAGCCACAGGAAGGGGTTCAGCTCCAACACCCTTTCCAGCGGGGCAAATCAACTCAATGACTGCTGGCTAAAGCGCGAGAGAAGCTCGCGGTATTACAGTTAGAAACGGATTGGACTGATGTTGTCTGATGACGAGTGTTAGCACAACAGCTAGCGCAGCCGTTGATCAACGGTCACCGACGCCTTCTGGCACTTGAACTCACGGTTGCTTGCATATGATTTTCGTGAGAATCCTTTCTACTACGTCTGAAAACGCTGCTGATTGGGACGTTTGTTGTTTAATAAGACTGTAGTGCTGCTGTGCTGCTTCACCCTTCCCCTCCAACACACGCCGTCAGAGCGGAGCAGCAAGACTGTCTGTGAATGACCCCGAAATCCCCACCCCTCTCCACTCTAGCCACGCCCATTGTAGAGTTTGTGGTCGTGATTGGTCTACTGAGCTGCCACTCACGCACAGTCGTGCGCCGTGATTGGTGGAATTGTCGGGGGCCGGTCGACGCGGACCCAGTGCTCGCGGATCCTCGTTCGCCGGGTTTGTCTTATTAGCGCCAGTAATGTGTAGTTAGTTGCTATATTTGGGTGGCTCAGGTTTTTGACTGATTCACAAAAACTGATATGTAGATACAGGTCATGTAAAGACCCAGTTTTAAGCCTACCTCAGGGAAAATATGATAATGTTTGTTAAACATGATGAGGCACTGCCAGATGCTTGGGGGCCTTTTATAACATCCTATGCAACCACATGCACATGATAAATAACCATGAAATGTAGGCCTACTAATTTTAAAACACACTTTGAAGGCTTTGGTGTGTCAAACATTTAAAATATCCAGTGTATATCTTTTTGAATCAGGACTGAGGACTCATTTAAAATGTTATACTTGAAAATATGATAATTTTTGTTGAACATGATCGATGCCAGATGCTTTGGGGCCTGTTATAACACCCTATGCAACCGCATGATAAATAATGAAATGTACTAAATTTAAAACACACTTTGAAGCCTTTGGTGCATTAGGCACAACCAATTGATTTTGTATGTCAAACATTTAAAATGTCCAGTGTATTTCTTTTTGAATAAGGACTCATTTAAAATGTTATACTTGAAACTGCTGCTTTTTAAACTCAGTGCAATTCCCTGTTTGAAATACTGTACTTTATGGCAACATTAAAATACCATGGAATATAATCAAATGCCATGCATAACCACTGAACTATATTCTTACAATACTTTTCTTAACTGATGTTGGATTGTGAAATCTTACAGCTTCATGACTGTTGTGGACTGATATCTGATACAAAAGGAAACAAAAGTGCCATTAAGGTTAACTAAAAAGTACATCAAATTGTCTGGGATATAGGCTACTTAACACACATGGAAGGTGTGAACTGTTCCAGGATGTTGGCTGACTAATTGACGTGTGAGGAATGACACGTCAAACAGTTTGACCAAATGAGAGGGTGAGGAACTCAGGAGGGGGTTGACGGTGTAACAGCTGAAGACAGCAGATGTTGGAGGACATGTGTCGCGCATCAGAGGATATCTGAACAGATCTAAGACACTGTAAAGGGATATAAAGTGGATTTGAAAGTTACTGACCTTTCTTCAGTGTCACATGATCCTTCAGAAATCATTCTAATATGCTGATTTGCAGATTCTTCTCACTGAGGTGCAGATTTGTCATTTTGCATGACGCCACACTCAGCTTGTTGAACAGGTGCAAGGAAAACTAATCAAGGAAAATAAGCTGTGATGGCTAGCCAGAGAAAACAACACAAAGCCCCCCTTTTTATGAAAGGACTCTAAACACATGCATATGTGACATTAGACAGAGGATAATATAGAGCCACAGTGTCCATATCTGTTCTCATGGAGATTGTTGAGCCTATAGAGAAAATATCTTAATCTAAAGAAATAATTCTATTTTCACAAACATCAGTGTGATTTCTGACTTCATAGTCGTAACATTTTAACATGTTATTATCATACATCAGTCATGCAGCGTAACACACACAATCAGGAACTACTGAAATGAGAATTGATGTTTATACACTGTATTCAAAACTTGTGGTTCCAAAAAATGTTTAGGTTGCGACAAAATTAAATTTGCATTAAAAATGTTATTAAATTATATATATATTTTTTTCAATTATAAAATATGTTTTTAATGTACTCGTTTTTAGTATTTATTTATCTATTTTTAGCTTTTATCTTAAAAATGTTTTAGTGCTTATTAAAGGCAGACATTGGTTTGAAAATTGGCATTGTCTCTTTATGTTCCATATCAGGTTTTTGTTCTGAGCCACTATTTGGGCTTTAAATGGCTTAGGACTAGTGTTGGGGAAGTTATTTCAAAAGTAATGCACAACAATACTAATTGTGTTGCTTAGTTACTTTTGTGGGAAGTAGTCCATTACGTTATTAAATTACGTTACTTTTTACACCTATAGGCTGGGCTTCTTCTTTTTTTTATAACAAAAACAAAACAATAAAAAAAGGTTTACTTTTAACAAATGTGAAGTCCCTTTCACACCAAAAGTAAAATGATCCTCTCAACATACATGGGGACAAGAGAGCTGTCAGTCAATACAAGGGGGGAAAAAAGTGCAATGTAATGCATTACTAATAACTTGAAAAAGTAATCTGATTACATTACTCGCGTTACTTGTAATGCATTCCTCCTAACCCTGCATGGGAATAATCACTCTGGATGCAGGAAAATAAATAACATCATGCCAACACTGATTATCTGATTGTCTCAAGCCTTTTAATAAGTCAATTTCACATTTTTGGCAGCCCTCTAAAACAATTAGGAACTGCTTTTGTGCAGTTATGAAATTAACGTTTATTTACAGTGTGACAATTGAACCAGAAGTAGTATCAACCACTATTTGCTTTACTAATTATTTAACCAGACTTCAAAAAGATAACAAACAAACGAACTGTAGGCTTGGTAAGGCCATGAAAACAACGCAGATTACTGTTTATAAGTGTTTATTGATGCATACTCATACATACTGTTTCACATTCTATTTAAAAACAGTAGGCGGCATAAACTGTACAGTAAAGCTGTACATCATTATTTCTGAATATCCACCTTTTTTTACGCCCCGTGATGCTTTGCGCGGATTGTGGGAGTAACTTTCGTTAAACTGTAAACAATCAGGGAAAGGTTCGCTATATGAATGGATTTATCTTTTTTTAAACTGGATACAGTGAGATGACATTATTCTACTCTCCCTTCAACCATCAAACATTACAAAGAAATTTAAAAGTGTAAAAACAAATTACAACAGACCATGAATAACCCCAAAACAAGCCTGATTATTTTCGCAGCGATAGGCTGTTGCTTTAATCACAAATGTTCATTAGCTGGAACAGTAATGTCATTTCAAAGTGATTTATTATTAATATTTTATCTAGGCTACATGCTTTAGAAACAGTAAACACTGCTAATATGGATTAGAAGTGAAAAGAGACAGTTAAAGCATCCGTGTAAACAAACATGGAAAGAGATGAGGATTTGAGGAGAAAAATAGAGATTCAAAAGTAGACTATTCCAGTGAATGACTTATGGGATATATATCGTAAATTAAATCGGGAGAGCAGACCGTAAATGTGCAGTAGCCTAGGCCTATATGTTGTCCCTTTTCAGCTACTATTAGGCTACAGCGGAACACAAATGGGGGAAAGAGAAAATAATCAGGAATAAATGAATGCAGCGACTGAAAAGACCCCTCGCCAGAGACTGTTATTGGTAGGCTAATACCATCACTTTAAAATACCAAGCGTTGGGTTATTATCCTGACATCTAAAAATAAAACATGAAGGAAATTTGACAGCTCAATCAATCAACATGATGGATAATTAATATTTGTAGTGCAACCTTATTATTTGAGTGGAACCTTTCCAAACCGGAAGTGCCTCCCATAATCTAAAACGCAGTAGGAAAAAGGTGGATATTAGCCAGTTTCTCGCGGAAGTGAACATATTGATAGTTGCAGTATGTTGGGAAATAGTAGCCTATACATTTCAGCTCATAGTGTAAATGCATCCAAAGCAAGCACATGCAGTCTCACTCTATGTTATATTCTCAGTGCACTGCTCAACACAGCACATGTGTGCCTGCCTTTGCATATATCTTCCAGGAGGTGTCAGACATGACTTGGAAATCCTTAAAACCATTTTAAAAGAGCTCGACCTTTGGTCTGGTTTCTGAGTCGCTCTGGTCCAGGACCTTTGGTTTTTATGCACTTTTATGCACTCGAGCCACTTCTATATGCTTATTTCTCACTTTTATCACTGTCAACACGATTGTGTTTCTGTTAAGAAAACTAACAGAGCATAGCACAGATTTTACAGATGTTGGACAAAATACACTACCATTCAAAAGTTTGGGGTCAGGTTTTTTAAAAATGTAATTATTTTCTTCAGCAAGGGCGCACAACATATCACGGCTTCCTCCAAAATATGAAGAAGCACAACTGTTTTCAACATTGATAATAATTAATAAATGTTTCTTGAGCTGCAAAGCAGCATATTAGACTGATTTCTGAAGGATCATATGACACTGAAGACTGGAGTAATGATGCTGAAAATTCAGCTTTGCATCACAGGAATAAATTACATTTGAAAACATATTTTTTGTTACATTTTTGATCAAATATATGCAGTCTTGGTGAGGATAAGAGCCATCCTTAAAAACAATAAAAACCCCAAACCTTTGAACGGTTACACCTGAACTCAGACGTACAGTAATAAAGTATTTTCAGTAATACAGAGACAGTTGTGTATTCGAGTCTCCTCAGGCTGTCTAGGAGTCTAAACACTTGACTGAAAATGCTGAAGGTGTGTAGTTCCCAGATCCAGAGGACGTGCAAATGTCTCATACCAGTCATATCTTAATAACATCACTACAGGTAATTAGTCAAATCTCAGCCTGATAAGACATTTTCACGTCATGTGTGAAAGAAAAACTTGGTTTCAGCACATGCCTTACAAAGACACCAACCCCGATTAGCATCTGCACAAGACGACAGCTAAACATCTGCGCGGCCCTTGGGAAAAGTCTGTACTCGCGATCCCTGGTGCGCCCTTTGACCCCGGCAGGGGCAGAAGAGAGATCTGCGAAGCTCTTGGCGAGCGTCGTTGCAAAGAAAGAAGTAGAAAAGAGGGTCTAGGAGGGTGTTGAGGCTTGTGAGCCCGTAGCAGATTCGATAGTACAGGTAGAGGGAAACTTCCACTGAACATTGGTCTTTTTCACTCTCCGTAAGAAGCAGGGTGACAAATCTGTAGCCGACCACCAGATGATAAGGAGCAAAAATGACAATGAAGATGACAGTGATGACAACCAGGGTGGCGACGATCCTGCGGCGTTCGTGATCCGGCACAGACGGGGAGTTTCGTAGAGTCAACCCGATTCGGGCCGAGGTGTACCTGAATGTCAATAAGAGGAAAGAAAGGCCAAAAGGTTAAGATGATAGAGTTATGATTGTGTTTACATTCCTTTAAAGAGACAGACATATCTGTGTTTGTCATCTTTGCAATGGCATTTTGCCGGTATGCTGATTCATTCCTGGGGCTGTGTGTGCTGAGACAACATGTTTCTAATGAGCGGTGACAAATAAGAGCGTCTGCGATATGGTGAGAACCAGTCAGTGACATTTCACCAACTTTACAGGAGGGCCAAAACAAAATATTTCCATTGTTTGATCTGACTTTGTTTACTGATTTCAATCTTTTATTTTATGAAAAATGTGAACACACATGGATGACAGTATACTTATTGAACACTATTTTAACATTTATTCTGAATTTTTTTTTTATAAAAAAAGTATGATTATATGAAAAAATTATAAAAAAAAATGTATATGACCAATAAGTTATGTGTTTTTACATTGCTTTAACTCATAAAAATTAGTTAAGCAATTTTCAACTTTTTTTATACGTTTTACAAGATTCAACACTTTTTTTAAAGTCAGTTTAATATAATTTAAGTTGAAATTACTTAAACATCTAAGTTGACTGTAAATCTGTTAGATGCGAGCTTCAGCTTCTTTTTCTTTTTTCTTTTTTTTTACAGTGCATTAACCGAATGATACTGAAGTAATGAACTGCATTACAACTAATTATTATGAACAACTAATTAATAACATTTAGCCATTTAACCAACTTAAAGTAGGCTCCAGAACTGTAGGTTACTAAATATTGAGGTCATGAAAACATAACAAAAACAATGTGCGTCATAAAGAACGTTTCATATGTTTTTGTTCATGAGATAGATCACTATCTCTGATGGCTGACTTGTCAAGTCTGGTAGAAGTCCACATAAGACTGCAGGACACTGCGATCCGTGTGCTCAGTGGAAGTACGCAAGTCTTTCTTTTCCACAGCAGTGATCCCAGGAGGACATCTGTATAATGTTTTAGGTTCCAGTCCATGATAACCTCTGGTCTCCTGTTTTCCAACTTCAAGCATTTAACATTTTTGATGAAAAGGATCCAGAAAGTCACTGTGACTAAGTTCAAGCACCATGGTCTTCCTCGCCATCCGTAATACCCATCTGAACTGTACACAGGCCCATTCTCTCTGGCTGTCTCAATAGCTGCATGTCCAGATTTCCATGAGTTTGTGGTCAGTAATGGATTTTTTTTACTGCATGGAGGCACTAGAGAGGACCGATACGATCTTCTTCACCTTCATGGCACATGTAGCAGTTTGCTCCTTTGCTGCTTTATTCACAGACTGTCAGGTTGTAGGTGCTCAACTTCCTTGAGTAATATAGACTCGCTCACGTTACTCCATGGAGTCAGCACTTGTTCGAGATCAAAAGTGACTGCTCTGAACGAGGACTGTTCTTGTGCACGTCTCATCATGTTTTTTTTAATGTTCTCGGGCATGTGTCTTTCCGTTTTGGTGGGTCATGGTTTTGGATGTTTTCATTTTCTCCATCATCATTCCAAGAAATTAGCTTAATAATACATCTTCAGGCTGTCTGGCTTACGTGTGGTGTCAACCATTTTGACTCATGTGGTATCCAGAGGCTTTATCCACAATACATTTCTCAAAGCCAAAAGAGCATAACTGCAGGTACGCCCTTTTAGCACCAATAAAAGCCTTATTATTATTAGTAACTCTTATTAGTATGTTTAGAGTTAAGTCTTTTGGCTTATAATGAATAACTCCAAAAGGATTAAGCACTGAATTGTGTGCTTTGAAAGAGCTCATAAAGAGCTTTCAGTTGATGTAGCCTATCTCCATTTCACCTAAAATGTCACTTACGCCCCTCTGGTTCTCACCCCTCGAAATCTAGTTTAAAACACGTGCCAAGTTCTTAGAAATGTACTCATGTTGTACTTCATGTTGGTTTCATTTTGTATGTAAAACCATTTTTGACAAACATTTTAAATGAATTATGCTTAAAAAGTTATGAAGTGAAACTTCATAGTAAAAATCTAAAATATAGATGGGCTGTCAAACTGATTAATCGCATCTAACATAAAAGTTTGTGTTTATATAATATGTGTGTTTATGTATGTATACACTGTAAAACATTTCTAACCCTCCCAAATCAAAAATTTCAAGTGACCGATAACATCTAAATTTTTCAATTGGCCCAAGTGAAATTCTGTAAATGATAAAATTAAATTGACAGATTTTCACTTGGGCCAATTGAAAAATTTAGATGTTATCGGTCACTTGAAATTTTTGATTTGGGAGGGTTGGAAATTTTTTACAGTGTACTGGTTGCACCATGCATTCCTAAGAAATAATAACAACAAAAATCAAAAAATTTAATTCTTTTAATTGTGATCTTTTTTTCTTTATGATGTATTTTCTTTTATTTTTCTTCATGATGTAAATATTAAATATATTTTACAAAATTAAATTAAAAGCATGCTCATATTAGAAGAGGCAGTATTAGTTAGTTTTATGATACTTTTATTAATATTTTGGAGTTTCTTTAATTTTTTTTATTTCTAGTTTTCATGTTAATTTTAGTTTCATTTTTAGTAATTTTGTTGTGTGCTTTTGTCATTTATTTTTAAAATATTAGTTTTAGCACTTCAACTATAATAATAATAATAAAAAAAAATACATTTCAACTAAAACTTATTTCAGTTTATTGCCAAGACAACATTTCTAATGTTCATTTACTTTATGGTTTTCAACTAATATTTATGTTTTATTTTATTAAACAGAAATGTTTTTAATAGTTTTAGTTAACAATAAAAAATCTGAAAAGAGGTGTACAGTCATGGCCAAAAGTTTTGGCAGTGTCATACATTTTGTGTTTTGCAAAGATTGCTGCTTCACTATTTTTACATGTTTCTATGATATAGCCTACTGGAAAACATTAATAAGCATTTCATAAGTTTTAAAGGCTTTTATTGGCAAAAACTTTATGCAAAGAGTCAGTATTTACAGTGTTGACCCTTCTTCTTCACAACCTCTTGATTCACTCTGGCAGCTTCTAGGCCAAATCCTGTCTGATGGTGATCCATTCGTGCCTTATTGGGAGTAGATCACAATTTGAGGACTTCTGCTTGTCCACAAGTTCTCTTTGGGATTAAATCTAGGGAGTTGCCTGACCACAGATCCAAAATTTCAATGTAATGATCTCAGAGCCACTTAATTTTCATCCTTGCTTTGTGACATCATGCTAGAAAATGCACGGATCTTCACCAAATTGCTCCTGGATCGCTGGGAGTAGTTGCTTTTGTGGAATTTTTGATACCATTCTTTATTCCTGGCAGTGATGTTGGGCAGAACTGTGAGAGAACCCACTCTCTTGGATGAAAAGCAATCCCACACAAGGACGGTCTCTCAGGACTCGTGGCAGCGTTCACCTTTTCTTCTCCGGAGTCAATCGATTTCCCAGATGTTCCAAACAGTCAGAAGGGGGCTTCATCAGGGAAAATAACTTCACAGTCTTCTGCTGTCAAATTCTTGTACTTTTTGGAGAATTCCAGTCTGTCCTTGGTGTTTTTCTTGGAGAGAAGTGACTTATTTGCTGGCCTTGACACCAGGCCGTTATCCAAGCAGTTGAAGGTTTTGATGATCCGGTAAATGGTTATTTGTGAGGCCATTTTGAGTCAAAGCAATGCATGTTTTTCTTTGGAGGTAACCATTGCTAACACAACAACACAATGACAACAGCACTTCTTCTCTCCCTTTATAGCAGTCAGTCTGCTCTTATAATCCAATCAGAATGATTTCACCTGACTAGTACTCGTTCACACTTTCCCATGTGCTGATGATTTTATTAGTGAAATTATGTTGGCTGGTCATTTTGGGCCAGGCCCAAAAACAGTGAAATTTGGGGTTTTGTGATAAAATAAATATTTGTTGGCCAATTGAAGCTTTTTCAAAATTATTTTAAAACGCATCTGATCACTCTATCTAGAACTCACAATAATTTAGAAATCAACACCACAGCAACTGAAGTA
The DNA here is from genome assembly GCF_949319135.1 of Squalius cephalus. Lineage (NCBI taxonomy): Eukaryota > Metazoa > Chordata > Actinopteri > Cypriniformes > Leuciscidae > Squalius > Squalius cephalus. Next base: position 8,717,688 of record NC_137124.1, read on the forward strand.
GCAAACTTTTCGAAAGACAAAATGTATGTCACTGCCCAAACTTTTGGGCTTGACTGTACTGCATGTGCAAGTTGCATTTTTAGGGCCAGATTAACTAAACAGGGCAAATTAGAGGCATGAGAGCGCAATCCCATAAAAACGCCAAAGGGAATAGAAAGTTCTGTGGATGATCAACTAATGACGCACAAATTAAAGAACAGAGACGCAGCCTGACCAAAGCAATCTACCAAGAACAGCGCAAATTAGCATCTGGTAAATAATGGCACACATGCCAGTAAATTATAGCACACCTTATATAACGGTTAGTTATACAGTTCTTGATTCGGATTGGTCAATTATAGCTGTGTTTTATTCACGGTAAAACACGTCTACGACCGCTTCACCCAACGGTTCTATGTATCACTACACAACACCCCTAGCAACCACTCTTAGCAACGTAAACATGTTCTCATGGATGTTGTTCTTTGAAGGTTTTAGAGTAGTATAGAGCTGGTAAGTCCCGCCCCTTCCGCTAACCCCACAGGACCTCTAGGTTGAAAAATCGTCAATGCAAGTGAATGGGAGAAAATAATTATTTTCTGGTGGACACACGGCCTAAATGCAGGTACACTCGCTTACTCGATCTCTCACAATAGAGCTGGTAAGTCCCGCCCATCCGTAAAACCCCGCTGGACCTCTAGGTTGAAAAATCGTCAATGCAAGAATGGGAGAAAATAATTATTTTCTGATCCCGTTTGAATTTTGCCATGAATGTGAACATATGTTGTCTGTGAATTTTTAATATAATTTTTCGTGTAAAGAATGCTACAATTTAGCTGGTAGAAGTTTGATATGGTTAGACTTTGTGTGAGAGCACTTTGTGGACTACAACTTTTTGCTGCTTTCGACGCGAATCTAAAGAAAGAACAGCCGATTTGGTTTGAATGTTGACATTTGGGTACAAAACACACAGGCATCTCGATCTGTCTCCATAGATTACCGCAGCATTAGCACCGTGATTTGACAAGTGGAGGGAAAATGTGTTATGGGGTGACGTCACATAGGCGACATGTAGTCTTTCTCGTTATGTCTTTTCCACAACTGCTAGCCGAAGAATCATACCATATACTGTCAAACTCGTAACATGAAAAATTATATAAAAAATTCACAGACAACATATGTTCACATTCATGGCACAATTCAAACGGGATCAGAAAATAATTATTTTCTCCCATTCACTTGCATTGACGATTTTTCAACCTAGAGGTCCAGCGGGGTTTTACGGATGGGCGGGACTTACCAGCTCTATTGTGAGAGATCGAGTAAGCGAGTGTACCTGCATTTAGGCCGTGTGTCCACCAAACTGTTTTTAGCCAGCTGAAATAGCCTAGCTATGGGCACTTGAGAGCGTTTTGGCAGCGCAGCATTTTTTTCAGTTGAGACGCTTTGCTTGTTATGATACGCGAAAGTGTTAAAAGTATCTCATTTCACACATATTTTGTTTCTGTGTTGATTCTATATTAAAATGTCGATACAATGTAACATATTTTCTCTGGCTCTTGTTTTAAATTATTTTGTTCCGTTATAGGCCTGTCACGAAAAAATTGAAGACCGTAAGTACGTCTTTTAGTAGGGATACGGCTCTTCCGGTTAGCTTTTTACAATGGCGGAGTCCAATAGATACCGCTGGACCAAATCTCTCCGCAACCTGCCTGAAGTCACATATGACGATGTGGTTCGGATGGTAAATGAAAACTCTCAAGTGGAAAAGCATGAAAGCTGAGGTATGGCTGTCTATCCTGATGCAGAGCAACCCGGTACACTACAACAACAGCTGCGCGTGTTCGCCAGTAAGGTAAACGTTTCTATGGTAACAGCGAGTTGGACCAATCAGCAGACGTTGCTGCTACGCTTAGGATTGTGGGTAGTGTAGTTTTTTTTTCATAAGATCGCGGATAAAACATGTTTTTCTTAAAACAAGGTTGATTTCATACAAACTTATAGCTTCTACAGGAGCAAAAACCTTTCGCGAATCTCTTTGCTAGTTTGTTTTGGTTCCGTGCAGAGTAGAAGGAGTAAGAAGAGGGTATGTAGTGAACTTTTATAATTATTGCCCCAAATTTCTATACAATAAGTTAAATAGGGCAAAACCAGTGAACAATACAATAGATATAGTGCATTATATTCCAAGACATTTAACTTTAACTAAAATACTTTTAGATACTTTACCTTGTATGTATCTGATGTGTGGTTTCCAGCATAATTTACTATCAATAGTTATTCCCAAGAATTTAATTTCTGACACTATTTCTAATGCAACACCATCAATAATATTTCTGCGTTTTCTTTATAATTACCAAACATGTATAATCTGACCAATCACAGCCCTTGTGGTCTGCGTCGCCTCGACGCATAGTCACAATTTTTTGGAGGTGCACGTCGAGCTACGACGGAGGGGTCGGAGAGGGGTTTGCGGCGACACAGAGGGTTCTGCGGGGGTACGCCGTCTATTCGACGCAGAAGCATAAAACAGGCTTAAGGCCTATTTATACTTCTGCGTCGAACTGCCGCCGTAGCTACGTCCACGGCGTACCCTGACGTGCACCTCTCCAAAAATGTAACAACGCGGCAATTCTACGCGGACGCAAGCGCTGTGATTGGTCTGCCAGAACCCCTCCCTCGGGGTTTCACATGCTCCCTAGGTGCACGTCAACGCGGACAACGACGCAGAAGTATAAATTAAAACCAACACGTCGCCTACGGCGTATAGGCTCCGGCGTAGGTCCGACGCAGAAGTATAATGAGGCCTTTACACTTGCAGAGGGAGCATATGAAACCCGAGGGAGCGGTCCTAGCAGACCAATCACAGCGCTTGCGTCCGTGTAGAGTTGAGGCGTTGTTACATTTTTGGAGAGGTGCACTCAGGGTACGCCGAAGGGTACGCGCGCTAAACACTTTGGTGGACACACGGCCTTACAGTCGATATAGCATTTTCCTTCAGCTCAGTCCTATATTCGTAATAAAAAATCTGTTTGAATGTTCGCTGCGATATCTTGTCCTTTTAACAGTTAAGGGGGTTTCCCGTGCCCTGACACGCATCATTGTCTTGCTTCTCCGTCTCCGTGTTTAAGTTTCAGTCCTTTCAATATAAATGTCTTCTTTACTGACTGACTCACTCATAAAGTATTTTGCCGCCATCTAAAGGCAAAATATTGTAAATTCTGTTGCTGGTCAGGAACTGTTTTTTTTTTTTCAGCAGAAGGAAGGCATTTAGTGATTTTACTACATGAAAGTTGCCATGATAGGCCTATATATTTTTTTGGCTTTAATATTTGTATTGTGTGGTAACTGGTAACCGTTTTAAAAAGAAAAAAGAGGGTTTGCGCTGACGCAAGCTGTTAGTAAATCTGGCCCTTAATGTGTTTTTAAATAAATGATTAGATCTGGATCCAATAAGAGCATTATTTCATTGACCCAGCTGCACTGAAACTCCAAAACATGTCTTTCACTTACCCTAGTATAGAGCAGGGCATCAGGAACCCTAACGCAACTGTGGCAATTTTGAAGTAAGCGTATCTGGTGCTTACAGGGTACTGCTCCAGGCACAGCTCTCTCTGGGGCTCGAACACAGATGGGTACAGGCCAGTCAGGCAGAACAGAAATATCAACGTCCACACTATTACACCGGAAAAGGCTGCCACACGCACTTTCCGTACGCCACGGCTGCTAAGAGGATACACGATCGCTAGACAGCGGTCCAGGGCGATGAGGCAAAGGAAAACGACGCTGGCATAGAGGTTAACGTAGAAAACGTAGCCCACTAGCTGGCAAGTCACAGACCCGTAAGGCCAGCGGTGGTCTCCCTGCAGGTAAAGGATCCACAGAGGCAAGGTGAGGAGCTGGAGAAGATCTGAAAGCAGTAAGTTGAGGATATAAACCAGTTGGCATCCGCCTCCACCAGACCGGCCGAGCTGGTACAGGCCCCACAGGGACAGCAGGTTGACTGGGAGTCCGATAGAGAAGGCAAGGCTGTAGATGTAGGTCAGACCCAATCGGTCATTTGCCAGAGGGATTTGGCAGCTCCCATTGGTCAGGTCTGTGGAAAATTAGGGGAAAGAATTGCTCAATTCTGAAGTGTATATAGCTCAAATAGGTTAACAATACACTCTAAAAAAAAATGCAGGGTTGTTTTAACCCAAATTTGGGTTAAATATGGACAAACCAACCGTTGAGTTAAACATGTCATTTAAAAATGTAACCCAACAGCTGGATTTGTCCATATTTGACCCAAATTTGGGTTAAAACAACCCTGTATTTTTTTTTTTGAGTGTATGAATGCACAATATATCGGCACCATATTGGTAATCCAAAGATATTAGACTTTTGACATTCATATGAATCAGTATTATTTGATATTGGATATTTAATTGTGCATGCTATTTTTACATTTAAATGAACTTTGTCATGATCTTACATTCAACATTTGAAGAAAAAAAAACGAACAACTGCTTAGTAAATTACTATACCATTAAAAAGCTTGTTTTTGTTTTTTAAATGAATTAATTAATACTTTTATCCAGCAAGGGCACGTTTAATTGATCAGATTTGAGAGTAAAGACTTTTAATTTGTTACAAAAGGTTTCTATTCCAAATAAATGAACTTTCTAGAGTCCTGAAAAAAATGCATCACCGTTTCCACAAAACTATGAAGCAGAGCAGCGCAACTGTTTTCAACATTGATAATAATGATAATAATAAATGTTTCTTGAGCAGCAAATCATCATATTAGAGTGATTTCTGAAGGATCATGTGACACTGAAGACTGGAGTAATGATGATAAATTCAGCTTTGATCACAGGAATAAATCACATGTTAAAATATAATAAAATAGAAAACAGTTATTTTAAATTGTTAAAATATTTAACAATTTTAATTATGTTACTGTATTTGTATCAGATAAATACAGCAAATAAATGCTATAAATGAGATTTAATAAAAAAAAAAAACATCTTACCAACCCCAAACTTTTGATCGGTATGTTGCGATGCTTAATTCAACTTAAAAACTTTATTTTTAATTTATTCAAACCAAATTTTAATGTCAATCATTCATAACATGAAAAATATATCAGTCTGTATCGGCCAGAATTTTAATAATGTGCATTTCTAGTTGTTTTGTGTGTGTGTGTGTGTGTGTGTGTGTGTGTGTGTTTATGTTATGCAGACGAATGATAACTTACTCAGAATCATGGTTTCTATGGTTGTGACTTATCCATGACATTTGAATCTTCAAACTCTTCATTAAACATGTTGAACCAAATCTCTCCACTCCTCTAAGTTTTTCCAGTCACCTCTGACAATGATTAAGCAACCTTAGCACAGAAACGTCACATGACATGGTGCCACTATATAAATAATGTTTGCCATCAGATAAAACATTTCAAATATACAACAATCAACAAACTACAGTTCCAGAACCAATGCATCTATTTATTAAAAAAGGAGAAATATCCTCACCTCGATTAGGTCTGGAGAGCGTCTCCTGCATGTCCAGCTCCATGTGCATGAACCTGTATGTGTGTGTGTATGAATTCGAGTGGAAAAGTGTCCAACCAGGGGCTTGTCTGGCTTTTTGATCATTTCCCCCCGCAGGAAGCCACTTCTACTGCTTTTGAGCAGCAACATCCTGAAGCCTTTCTCCTTCAGAACAAAAACACCCTCCTGCCTACAGGCCATTATGTGAGGCAGAGATATGAGAGAGTCCAGGCTGTTCTTTCAGACGGAAGGGCCACTGAGAGACAAGCTGTAACACCCTTACATTCGTTTCCATGTCCCCTGTGACACCCCTCTACCCCACGTTTACTGGACACTGTTTTGATTGGTGTATCGACACAATGTAAAAAGCAAACAATAGATGTTTTACCAGCCAATGCACATTTGAGAACAAAGTAATGGGGGTGGCAATTTTGGACATGTTTGATTATTTCAGAAACTGAGGATTAACTGGGATTTTTATGCACAATCATCTCTAGGGTTTTACAGAGAATGGGCCGAAAAAAAGGAGATATCCATTGAGCGACAGTTCTGTGGGTGAAAAAGCCTTGTTGATGCCAGAGGTCAGAGGAGAATAATTGGTTCAAGCTGGTAGAAAGGCAACAGTACCTCAAATAAGCACTCGTTACAACCGAGACCTGAAGAAGAGCATCTCTGAACACAGAAGAGCATCTCTGAACACAGAAGAGCATCTCTGAACACAGAAGAGCATCTCTGAACACAGAAGAGCGTCTCTCTGAACACAGAAGAGCATCTCTGAACACAGAAGAGCATCTCTGAACACAGAAGAGCGTCTCTGAACACAGAAGAGCGTCTCTGAACACAGAAGAGCGTCTCTGAACACAGAAGAGCGTCTCTGAACACAGAAGAGCATCTCTGAACACAGAAGAGCGTCTCTGAACACAGAAGAGCGTCTCTGAACACAGAAGAGCATCTCTGAACACAGAAGAGCGTCTCTGAACACAGAAGAGCATCTCTGAACACAGAAGAGCGTCTCTGATCACAGAAGAGCGTCTCTGATCACAGAAAACTTTATATAGTTTTTACCTCTACACAACCACGTCCAAGTGATCTGAGGGCGCGCACGCGTTCTGGCTTAGTCTGCGCAAGCGCCGGAAAGTGTACAAGAGGTAAAAACGATATAAATACTGTCCGTTTTCTCACACAAACCGCTCGTTTCGTGTCTTAGGCCATCAATGTGTACTTATGATGGGGAATTGTTTAATTTGGACTTCTCTGTGCATGCTCTTTGAGGTGTTGACCATAGACCTGCATTATATGACTGACAGACAAGAACGGTTTGACCTAAAAATATCAAAATTGAAACTACTGCGGAAACAAAGACACCTACATCTTGGATGCCCTTGAGGTAAGCTAAAACATACCAAAATTTAATTTCAAAGTGACCTATCCCTTTAAATTGTATTAATTTAAATATGACCAATTTTTAAACATGGATGTTTGTGTAGTGTGCTATGAATGCTTTTATTCTGCAGATGTGAACATGTGGTAAATGAATGAGAGCAGGAAAGAATTCAATGACCTGAGATAAGAAATACCAGGAAGTGGATTAGAACTGAAACAAGCAAAGATGTTGCCTATTGAACCTTTAATGATGATTAAAAACACATTCACAGTGGGAGAGGGAACAATATCAAGGCTGAACTGGGGATACATCTTGTTGGCTTCTTAATAGGCACTAGATTATGTGTTGAGGATCTGGTGAAGACACAGACTAGCATACACTCTTAGAAAGAAATTGCAACAATTTTACCTTTAGGGGTACAAAAGTCACTGGGGCAGTACTTGGGACATCTTTGTACCTTATTTTTATTTATTTATAGTAGTACTTTAAGGTGCATTTTGCTACTAATATGCACCTTTTAAGGGAGGAAATATTTTACAAAGATGTCCTTTTAAAGGAGAACTCCGGTCAATTTTAACATTGAGCTCATTTTTTTGTACATTTGGAGTGCTGTCAATACAGAGAACAACGACAAAAATCGGTGTTGCCTACACCGTGTTATCCTCTTTTTAAAATTTGCACCCTGTTGACTTCAATGGGGCAAGTTTTAAACCTGCTTTTAGCCTCTTAACATCCTTGATGTGTCATTACAAGTGCACAGGTCATGTGAGTGATTCCTTCGGAGTGAACGCGGGTCAATCTGACTGCAGTAGATGTGAAAGATATGAATAAAAATGATATTTATTTAGCCAGCGCTCATACCTGTATTTACATCCTGTTTTCGGTCAAAGTCCATAGTAATCGATTGTCGAGTTCACGCGCATTGGTTTAGTACCTATGATCATGCGCGTGAACTCGACAATCGACTACTGTGGACTTTGACCGAAAACAGGATGTAAATACAGGTATGAGCGCTGGCTAAATAAATATCATTTTTATTCATATCTTTCACATCTTCTGCAGTCAGATTCACCGTGTTCACTCTGAAGGAATCACTCACATGACCTGTGCACTTGTAATGACACATCAAGGATGTTAAGAGGCTAAAAGCAGGTTTAAAACTTGCCCCATTGAAGTCAACAGGGTGCAAATTTTAAAAATAGAATAACTCGGTGTAGGCAACACCGATTTTTGTCGTTGTTCTCTGTACTGACAGCACTCCAAATGTACAAAAAAATGAGCTCAATGTTAAAATTGACCGGAGTTCTCCTTTAAGGGTACTGCCCCAGTGACAAGCTGTTGTACCCCTAAAGGTACAATTTTTGCACTTTTTTTTCTGAGAGTGTAGTTTAAAGTACAAATATATATGCTTTATTATTCCATTTGCATTAGTTTTTTTTTTTTTTTTTTAGCAGTCACAACCATTAAGTCAGAACTATACTTGTTAATACCTCATCTAATACTGTAAAAACATACACACTAAAATATTGCTAAACATTATTCAGGCATTGCATGTACAACTTACATGTGGCCTACAGTTGTTTGCCACAGTAATGAAACAAGCGTATGTTCACCATGCATGAGACTATCAGAGCATGCATTCTCTGGGAATCAAACCCATGACCTTGGCCAGAATGCATTTATCAGCAGATGTTTCGCCAATTCATAACTTGGGAAATCCTATTTCATGTGAAAACCCTAAATGGACCATTGTTGGATAGGAAAAGATTTTTGCAAACTGCATGACATTAAATTTAGTTTCACCCAGTTTTGCAATAAGTACATCAAGAACAAGAGCATATCAAAAGCTCAGTTCAGTCCACCTTCCTCTTTTTGATTGACTTCCTGCAACACAAAAGCTTGCAGACATATACTGAGGTCAAAAGAGCGATCGCAGTGAACGCCAGTAGAAATGCCAACACATCTAGGTTGTGGTACGAGTACCAAGGCAAATTATTAGCCTCAGAGCGAAGATGAGCTGCTCCTTTGTGTCTCATGACAAACTCAATCCAAAAAGTGGCACTATCAAGAGGAGACAAGGGCCGATCGCGATGCAACTCTGACAGTTTGCGGATGTTGCTTTGGTACATCGGGTTCTCCAGGACGTCTTTGAGGGCTTCGAGGAATTCTTGTGACGTGAGCGTTGCGACTTGAAGCACTCGAGCCGCACTTCGCACCTGCAGCCGCAGAACGTTGTCAAACTGGTCAAAGAGGATCGGCAAAGCTAAGACGGGGACACCATGGTAAATAGCTTCATAGATGCCATTGGTGCCGCCATGAGATACAAACATGCGAGTCTTCGGATGGCCCAGGAGATCATTCTGAGGAAACCACTCTAGGAGTAAAGTGTTGTTTCCCAAGGTTGAGGGTCGTTCCCCATGGTACCTCCACACGACTTTCTGAGGGATCTCAGCAAAGGCTGTAGCAATGGCTTCTGTGATCGTTTTAGGGAGAGCACCGACCACAGCTCCCAAAGACATGATAACTACTCCATGCTCTCCAGAGCTCTGCATAAACTCTTCCAGGTCCTCGGGAAGGGCTTGAGCCGGCTGACATTGAAAGCCACCGATGTAGGCCACGTTAGGCATGGTGGGTCGTGGAAACTCAAAAACAAAGTCCACTCTCATCAACCAAATGTCAGCAGATTGTTGCATTGAGAGAAGATCAGTGCCAGGCGGGAAGTGGCGCTCAAGCACTTTGTTGTAAATTGGCACGATTATGTATCGCTCCTGAAGGAGGCTGAACAGATGCCGTAGGAAGTTTTCCGTCCGTTGCATGAAGCTCATTTGGTCGTGGAGCAATGAATTATACGTTGGGATGTAGGATGGAGGTGATGGAGCGATTTGCATGTGAGCATCTCCAGCATTTAGCCAACGTACATTGTAAACCAAGGGAAGGTGGAGGAAATTGGCTAAAAGGACTCCGGTTGGGAACGCCGGGTCTGTTAGAAGCAAGTCAAACTTGGCCTCTCGCAAGCGTTCGACAAGCGCTGCATCATCCAAAATGGTGGAAATAATTTGAAGCGCTGCGTTGTGAAACACCTTTAGTATGTTGGTGACATATTTCTGTTGTTCAAAGAAACGAACGAAGGGCGACATCCTTTGTAGTGCTAGCGACCTCTCTATCAACATCTTAAAGTAGTCAGAGCCGACGTCTTCGGTCTCCATTGGGCTGACGGTGACGATGTTGTAGAGGGAGGACTTCTCTTGGATGTACCAACTTTTAGACGAACGCACCACTGTGAGGCTATGGCCGCGGGTGTGGAGATTTCTCATAATGACTTGCATGTTCACCCAGTGACTGCCATCCTCAGGCAACACCAGGATATTTCCACCATGACAGCAGGACGACACAAAGAGCAGACAAGTCAGTGCAGAGAGTTGTGTCGACCTCAAATCCATCTTTTAGAAAGCTGTAAATAGACACAGAGAGAGAGAGAGAGAGAGAGAGAGAGAGAGAGAGAGAGAGCAAGATGTTTACAATTTTACAGCCAGAGTATTTTCTCCTAAAATAAATAGTTAGACATTTTGCATATACAATAGATAAGGTTGTGATTGAAAAATGGAAATATAAACACTTGTGGAAGGCACAGAATTGTATAAAAATGTTCAAAATGTGCCCCAAAATGTATATAACCTTAATTTATTTTATGCATAGCTTATATTATATTGTATTACACACTTCCCGGCCCAAAAATTGTTGCAAAAACAACATTGTTATCCTATGGCCACGATCTTCCTAAATGGCTCCTTCCTTCCTTCCTTCCTTCCTTTGAGTCTAGGGTTAGAAGAACTGTTGCCAAACTGCCGGTCAGTGAATAAAACATTATCATATAGTATATATACAGGCTATATACATTTTGGGGCACAATTTGAGCACTTTTATACAATCCAGACCAACTTTAACTTCATATAAGAAATGTTTCATGTCTGAAACCACTTTAAAGTGCAACAAGTTTGACCCTGACCATACAACTTTTCAGAAGTTCATAATATTTACCAACAAGCATCAGGAATGATAAATGAGAGCGCATTAAAAGAAAACAGTCAGAACGAGAGCATTTCTGTGTTTATGTTTGATCTGTCCTGCATCTACATCACTATACTGGAATTACCTGTTCCTGTTTTCAGATAATACTCCATTTGTTAGCTGGAACGAATTGTATCGTAATAATCTCCAGATCTTGAGCAAAAGCAAAAACCAAAACTCTGCAGCTGTTCAGTACAAGATACTTGTCTCATCCTTGATGGCCGAGTCCTTACTGTTAGGAACTTCTCTCTTTCTCTTCCTTTCCTAAATCCCACATCCCCCCCAACTCCTCCCACTGGCTTTCTCTTCCAACCTATCTGCACAGTGGAACTCAAATATGTGCATTCAGCTCATACCAAAAAAAACAACATACCATCAAGAGGCCTTTTAACAGGACATATCGAGCCATGTGCCCACAGATCAAGGATTTTAATATCACCTAACACATTATGAAAATATCGTCTTTTTAGCTCATTAGTACTGATCTTTGTTTGAGGCATTACCCGTATCCGTGCTGAACAAGAACATTCAGGGAGGTTTACTTTACCTTGACTCAGCCACTCCCTTCGACGCTCTGGTTGTCTTGTGCAAACACTGCCAAAACAAGCTCTGGATTTCCAAAATGTATACACACACATTAAAGATATGATCACTTCCAAGCACACTGTATAAGACAGGCCAAAACAGGCAAAAGGCTGTGTGTTTCTGTATTAAACGTCCTTCTCGTGCTCTGTAACATGAGATCTAAAGTGGCCTCTGGTCAGAGTTTTGGATTAACTTCCAGTCAGAGACAGCAAAATGTCCTCACTGATTCCCTGTTAGCCTTTGTGTGAACCAATGTTAAACTTTAGGTTCTGGACTGAATAACAAGGCAAAACTGGGGCGCTGCAAAAGGGCTATTAGCACTCAGCTCACACATAGTTTTGTTTGCCAAAAAACAGCTTGGATCAGTCATTCTTGTAGTGAAGTTCTAAAGATCACTAATCTGTTCTGTGCAAAGCAAAATCCAGCACACTGAGATTTCATAATAATGTAATACATTTACAAAGGTGTTTTTTTTTTTACATTGAATTGCATTGTAATTAGAGCTGGGCAATGATTAATCGATTAAATGTTTGTGTTTACATAATATATGTGTGTGTACTGTGTATAATTATATTGTATATATAAATACACACACATGCATGTATATATTTAAGAAAAATGTGTTATTTATATATAAAATATTTATATTTATATAATATAAATGATATATAAATATATACAGTAAATAAATGCAAATATTTCTTAAATTCATACATGCATGTAAAATAATTATACACAGTACACACACATATATTATGTAAACACAACATTTTATTTTGGATGCGATTATTTGCGATTAATCGTTGCCCAGCACTAATCATAATGTATTTTACATTAAACACTTTTTATTTAAAATGGTCAGTTTGTTTTACACCATTACAATTATAACGTGATTATTGCAACCAACTGCTAATCCTTTTTATCATACTATTTCAAAATAATAAATTGTAATGCAAAATAGCAAAATGAAAATTTTCTTGAATATTTGAGAGCAATACAGTCATAATCAGTCTTGCAGGAACATAGTATCGGCCCAAATCCGGCCCACATCTGGTATATGTGGATTCCACACGAGTCTGACACCATGTTGCTGTCTGGGAAGGTTTTAATAATCAAGATCTGCTTGTACATTACAATATTAGAACAACTAATAATATGTAGTTTCAACTTAAAAAAGTGTTCATGATCCCTTAAAATGTTAAGCTTAATCAACTTGTATCTTTGAGTCATCACAACAACAAAAATGCTAAATTTAAGTTGTGATAAATAATTGTAAAAATAATTTTATTCAGTGTAAAGAAACTTGCAAAGAGAAAATACAGCTTAAATTGAACTTGCTGAGACAGTCAACAGAAGTCTTGCATCATCCAGAATACTAGCCACCAAATTCCTGCTGCTGTTTTGGGAAATTCCAGGAAGTGCCCCGAACTATAAGGTCAACCTGAATTGCTAAAATGCATACAGGCTGCTGCATACTGCAAAAACATCAAATGACAAAAAAAAAAACAAAAAAAAAAACATTTTCTAAAAATAGTGCATTTGTCGTTTTCCAACAAAAATACCTAAACATCCTAAAAACTATAAATTTACCTGATAAACAAATTTGTGCACATTCTGAGAATATATCTTGAATTATTTTCTTTACCCCATTGTCTAATAGTTTTATCTTGTTTTAAAGCAGGGTTGCCACAGAACCAAAGTTTTAGTAGTTGGTACCAGTCAAATTTTGCAGTTCTCGGTACCAAAAAACGTTTGAGTTAAGTACTTTAAAAAATGCAAGCCTTTAAATATGTTTGTCAATTCAGAAACTTTGCAGAAACCAGAAAAACTGGAAGAGATTAAACATACCAGATTAAATATCCTCTCGCTGAAACAAGTCTTATCTTGCACATGGATTTTTAGATATTTTGAAGGGAAAACAAAAGCATTGATTAAGAATTATTTTCTGCAGTTACTATCCATTTTATATTGTAACAGCTTCTTTTTCTGTTTTTTTTTTTTTTTACCTACAGTGTCATTTGACCATAAATGTCATTAAATAGAAACAAAAACACATAATACATCAAGCTAAAAATAATGAAAATACGTTTTCCATAGAATTTTGAGCTGTGCTTTGTAGGCAGGCTTTTCCCATAACGAACACAACAAACAGACATTAGGCTTGTATTCACCAAGCAGCAAGAGGTTTAACATTGTTACTTGTTTGTTAGCTATTATATGCATTTGTTTGGCAGATTCACATAATGGCACAGCAAAAAGCACAATTAACTAACAAAATCTGTGCGAATGTGCATAAGCTTTAAAACACAGAATGGTTCGAATATTTGTGTGAAACTCTTACTTGTTTCTGCCAACAGGCGAGGCTTGCAGAGTTAAGCTGGTTGAGCGGAAAACTGGTCCATCTGTGCAAAGTTCAAATGTTCAGTGTTAATGTGACCCTCAAAGTGGTGAATAGAACTAAGCTTTTATTTAATGTTTAAAAGACCTGGGTGCAACAGTTAATAATGGCTAACCTTAACATCTCATCTTTAAACTTATTTTTAGAACTGAGTGAGACATCAACAACTATTTTCGACACATGAAGAAGTCTTAAACAGTCCAACAAGCTATAAAATCATCAACGCAAACAACTTGTAGATGACTTATCTTGAAAAAGATCTCAAACATTCAGTTTGAAAGAGGAGGCGAGCTGCCAAAAGCAACAAAGGCAGGTGTAATTGCTGACTATGACTCCAGGCTATGACTCACTTCATGGACTTTATCACAAATCCACAGCTTCCTCTTTCCTCTGTTACTTTCTACAGTTTAAATTACATGGTACAAAACATTCTGCCTCTGGGAATACTAATGTTATATTTGGAGCTGACTGAGAATATTGTACCTTAATGATTTCTCATATTTTGCAAGCTCCAAAGAGTGCTGCCTTGTCCTGACCAAATAGAAAATTTGCTTAAACATGAATATAGTGAGTATGTGTGTGCGATTGTGCATAGATCTGACTATGTATTTAAGCAATTGATGGTATATGGGAAACAGTATGAAAAAGGTCACATACAAACAGTCGATGCCAAACCCCCCTGTAGAGAAGTAACCCAGACAGTAACATATGTCGGCCCAAAAACATGATTGTGCTATTTGAACTTATTTCTTCGCTTCAACTCAGTGAACAGTATTGGATTTTGAATTCAAGTTTATAAGGTTTGAAAAATTTAAGTAATTCATTGTCTTGACCAGTGTTGGGGAAAGTTACTTTTAAAAGTAATGCGTTACAATATTGCATTAAAAGTAACTAATTGCATTACTTTTTATTGAAAGTAATGCGTCATGTTATTTTTGCGTTACTTTTTCTTGTTTGTCTTTTAATGACAACAAAAAAAGTTATATTTTTGGCAAATGTAAAGGCCCTTTCACACCAAAGGTGAAATTAATAAGCCTTAGGCTGAAGAAAATGCAAATTCATGCCTGTACAGTAGAGGGCGCAAATAAAACAAACACAAAAGTAATGTTAATTTAAAGTCATTGGGTCTCATTCATGAAACATTCGTAAATATACGAGTAAATATGAGTGATTTGCGCGTAAAGAGACCCTCCCGAAAACTCTTGTCCTGATTCACAAATACTTCGTAAACGTCAGATGTGGTAGTGAAATGTGTGTGTGTGTTAATGAATTCCAATCCGTCGTAAATGGGACGCGCGTGCACGCTCATTCTCAATTACCATAAATCCCGCCTATTAAATCCGACTGACAACTATATATCGGCATCATATTATGACACCAAACGAAGGATTTCAACATGTCTTCTCAAAAGCGAATGAAAAAGAGAAATTTCTCAGATGCAGAAATTGAAGTTTTATTATCAGAAGTTCATTCAAAACGCCACATTTTATTTTCAAGCGTACATAGTGGCGCTATATCAGCCATCGTAAATGTAAATGTTTCTTGTTATGCCTGATTTTGGCCATTTTATAGGAAACAATTTCCGTAACAATTAAGGGCCCTTAAAGGAGAACTCCGGTCAATTTTAACATTTAACATTTTTTTGTAAATTTGGAGTGCTGTCAGTACAGAGAACAACGACAAAAATCGGTGTTGCCTACACCGTGTTATCCTCTTTTTAAAATTTGCACCCTGTTGACTTCAATGGGGCAAGTTTTAAACCTGCTTTTAGCCTCTTAACATCCTTGATGTGTCATTACAAGTGCACAGCCATGTGAGTGATTCCTTCAGAGTGAACACGAGTGAATCTGACTGCAGTAGATGTGAAAGATATGGATAAAAATGATGTTATTTAAGCCAGCGCAAATATCTGTGTTTACATCCTGTTTTCGGTTGAAGTCCAAAGTAGTCGATTGTCGAGTTCACGCGCATAGGTTTAGTTACCTATGATCACGCGCGTGAACTCGACAATCGACTACTTTTTATTAAATTACTTTTTATTTAAATTACTTTTTAGTAATTTAAAAAATTACTATTTTATCTATTAAAAATTTACCACAGTAGCCACTGCAGAGTGAACTGAGAAGATAAGAACAGAATAACATAAGCTAAGAACTGATTAATTATTGATTCAGCTTTCAGATGAACTCTCAGATGAGCTTGACAGCCACAGGCCTAATTCGATTTAATAAAAAAAAAAAACTATGGACATTGCAATGTAAAGATGATCCTAGATGACTAATGCTGTTATTTCATGTTTACATATTATGAAAACATTTAAATTTTATGGCAAAAAAATGGACGATTTAGCATTTAGTGTTTGTCCAGACCTGTAAATGATTGAATTTTGTGTGTTTGCAAAATTTTTTTACTTCTACACACCCTTTAGCAGCTGTTTTCCACTTTTACAAAAAAGTTAATAGTAACTGGGGCTGACAAGCTAAAAAAAAAAAAAAAAACTAATATACAACTAATGGTACTGATGCTAGGCCGAAATGTAGATTAATATTAATATTAATTAAGTCTGTTCCATATGCAGTTGATATCTGATACCCATCATCAGATAGCAGTTATGATGGTTCTTGGAATCCAATCCAATATTTTAGTTTAGGCAATGGTTTTTATAAACAATATTTGTTATACCGGTTAAAACTCTCTTCACATCCTGATAGCAATCAATAATAGTAGTGGTCTAAATATTTGAAAAATGTACATACTGTATATCTTCTGTGGAAGTCTCAGGTCCAAAAAATGTTCATCCAATCATTGCATTCGGTCTGAATGCAATGATAGGATGTTCTACCTGCCAGTCAACCGATAAATTTGCATACCTCCACGCACCTGTTCACGCAGACATCACACGTCGTCAGTGTGTTTTATGCTTGTAGACTATTTATAGTTGTAGACAGACGTCAGTCACTGAGTGCCGCAAACAAACATCAGAAACCTTTTACAGTTCCCTGTGAACCAAAACAATGAGCTTATACCCGTGACTTTCAACCCAGAGCTGTTTTTGGATTTGGATTTATGCGTTTCAATGCCAACACTACGAAATTGATCCTGCAACAGTCAGATGGTACAAGTCAGAGCCCTCTAAGTTGTTCATGTTCATTATTATTGTAATGTTATGTGCTTTGAGACATGAAGTCATTCAACGGCGTCTCTCGTGACGCTTTGCAGACTCTGCTCTGGCTGTGTGTGTTCATGTGTTTTGAAGGAGGCTTGGCTTTGGAGACGCTCTGAAGAGAGCGCGGGATCTTACGCTTTCAAAGCTTTAGCCTACCCTACCTTAAATTGTGTTAATGAAATACCTATAAAACATTCATATGAAAAAAATAAACCATGATTTTTTTTCCTGGGACCTCTGGATATTAATGGACATTTCGGTTTAGCACCAGTTAGTTGAATGGCGCTTTGAGCTTGTCAGCCACAGTTCTTATTGAATTTTATGTAAAAGTGGAAAACGGCAGCCAAAGGGTGTGTAGATGTTCCTAAGGATCATTTCTCAAAATTATTTTTTGTTGATAGAGCATGAAACACAAACCCTTATATTTTCAGCTTTATTGACATTTTTTATATTCTATTAATTTCATCATTTACAGATCTGCACAAACACAGACATGCACTACAACATCTTTTCCTAATATCAAACCTCCAGTGTCACATATCAATGGCTCAATATAACAACTTTCCAACTACAGTGAAAATCTCATTAAACAGATATTTTCATAAAGAAAAGAAAAGAATATGCTATGTGTTTAATAATTACAACAATCTATAATAAAAAATAATGAATGTGTTGTGACACTAAACATGCTGTAACACTAAGAATCCCAAATGGGCATTTTCCTTGAGGGAATCCATTGTTCAGAATTCTCCACTTCCTGGATTAAAGCTGTACACCAACAACATCTTAAACTCATTCCCATACAATGCAAGGGCTGATCTCAGGTCAGTGTGTGTGGGAGGAAGATCAAAAACTCTGATTACACCCACAGAACAGCAAGTCTTTGTGTTTTGGACTGACATGACTGTGATCCGATAAGGACAGAACGCTTTAGAGAATGTATTTTGTAAATGATAATAGAGGTGAGGAAGATGATGGTGCTCTTTAGGTTGGCCTGTTGTTGAACAGAGTGATAGGTGATAGTCTTGCCTTCATCTCCCGTCTGATCTGGCACCATGAGCATGGTCCGCAGAAGTAAGAGTACACACAGTCATTACAGATAGAGTCCTGTGTGAAGAAAACAGGGGTTAAACATAATGAACCACAATATAAGATCCTTGACTGTGGAAGAAACTTAATATGTTCTATATGTGTGCATTTTCTTATATTCATAATAATTAGATTAAGGTAGTAAAATGCAGGAGGATTGCATGTGGAGTCCCATGATTCTCTGCTACATTGATGGAACATTGAAGAACTGTTATTAACCCTTATGAATATATGTATGTGTATGACCTTGTATATGTGACTTGACAAAAAGTAATGTGTGACTGAATTTATGACCGAGACAGAGGGGCTCCACTCAAAGTAGCATGATAAGATGGCTAAGAAGTATCTTCATTTGTCCTAGAGAAATAAACTTGGTAGGGACTATAAGTAGGGACTATAAAGAAGGAAGGATGGCCGTCTCTTATGGTCACACTTTGCAGGCACTTTGTATGACTGTATGCCTGCTGACCCTTCCTTGCAAGGGAATAAATAATCTTTAAAGACAATTGTTACATGTTTGTCTCTTATTCAGTAATAGAAAATTGTTTGCCACCACATTGACCAATAATCAACTCTTCATTCAGTGTTCTGTTTTCTTCTGTTGCATTACAATATAGCTAATGTGATGGTGTTCAATAGACCTTATTCAGAGCAGCGCCATGACAGGTATGAAAGCGAGGCTGTGAGGGAAAGACTTACTGTGTTTTCAATGGCATCTGCTGTAAACTATTTAACGCTCCTAGATCACTTATATTTTCAACCAGAGCTCATGCTGTCTAGAGTTTGTCTACTGAAATTTCTTGGAATTATGTTTTTGCAGTGTTTGTTTCATAAGCAGATCAATCCAAAAAACACATTAAATAACACTAGTACAACCCACTGAAGGGATGCATGTCTATCCCTTACAGCCTCGCTTTCATTCCCATTAAAAATGGCACATAAGCTCTACAGACTCAATAGACCTTATTCAGAGCATCGCCACAGCGAGGCTTGTGAGGGACTTACCATGTTTCCAATTGCATCCATCCACTGTGGAAAGCTGTATAAAGCTTCTAGATCACTTAGCAATAATTTCCACAGCTCATATTGTCTGGGGTGTCTACTGAAATTTCTCGTAAAGATATTCCCTTTCGAAAATTAACCATGTTTTACTACAAAAAACAAAAACAAAACAAAAAACATGGTTATTGTAGTTAAACCATGGTAACCAAAAATGAACCATGGTTTTGCTACACTAGTTTAACCATGGTATTAGTAGTAAAACTGTGGCTATACAACTGGTAATCAATCCCCCCCCCCCAGACCAATCCAAAAACACATTAAAAAAACAGTAGGCTACAACCCACTGAAGAGATGATATCCCTCACAGACTCAATTTCATTCCTGTAAAAATCAAAGATGGCGCTTCTGTGAAGGCCTATTATGCACACACTGTAAAACTCACACCTTTTTAAAACTGTGTTTTTGTCTACTGAAAGTTTCGTCAGCTCAACAACGTATGTTGTTAAACAACAACAAGAACGATCCATTGATCGCACTCGTTCGTTCCCTCACGGCCTCATTTTCATTCCTGTCAAAAATTAAACATGGCGCTACCCTGATTAAGGTCTATTGATTCAGCTTGTAATAACACAAAATGATGCACTTTCTTTCTAATCAATGCTTTGGTAATCATAAAGTTTCTCTCGTCTTTACCGTGATGCCGTATCGTCGTCTTGTGGACACCCTCATGGAGAGAGTAACAGGAGGAATACACCCGCAGCTGTCCAGGAGAGGGAGACAGAGACATTCTCCATGATCTCTGGCTGTGATGCAGGCGAAGCAAGGGAAACACCACACAGAGAAGCAACCTGCAGAAGACCGACCAATTCAAGTCATTATTCTGCCTAAACAATCCGACTGTGCACCTGCTAAACACATCAGAGTGTTTCTACAGCACTCAGAGATTGCACCTTTCTTAAAAGCCTTAATTCACTATTTGTTTTATACACACACAAACTCACATTCATTGACGTTGTCGCATTCGCAGATGCTGGTGGACCACTGGTCTGATGCTGCAGACACCACTAGTGGCCTGGGTTGTTGAATCACCATCTTGCTTGCCATGATGAATGAGTATCAGATTCAACAACTCTGAAATCCTAGAAAGAAAGAAAGAAAGAACTATAAAGAATCTAAAGCAGAATTTTAGCAACTAGGTGACTTCAAACGTCAGACACTAAAATGTGTTACTTTGTTGCTTCCATAAAGGAAATTCTAAATTCCAAATTCCAAATTCTAAAAACAATAACACTTGGCTCAACAGTTGCTCCAGCAGCAGATTTTGTCTTACCTGGGACAGAGGAAAGTTCAGCAGAAGACTGACACCTTGTGAGGGCGATGCTGTCATTTATTTAGGGGGAGGGAGGATGTCGGGAATGTCTACACGTAGATTCTCACTCGTATACGCACATAAAGGATGCTTATCAAAGAACAACTTTCTAGTTGTGCTTTCATCAGATCAGAGCATGGTAATAATGAGAAAAATGAGAAAAATGACAAGCATGCAAGAAAAATGGACAAGAAATACGACATGGTTATCCCTATTGTATTACACTTTGTCCTTTGAAAGTACCTAAACTGGTGCAATGAGGTGAGATAAATGTCACAATCTGTATTTGGATGTAGGGCTTTAATATAGTGAAACTCAGAGTACTCCAATCAATTATTAATTAATCATCAGGAACGTTTTATGAAATCATCTTCGTTCTTACAGTAGCCTACTGATTACGTAAAGATAGGCCAGACATCGACTGCCAGAGTACATCATGTCTCTGTGATTTCCCAGTCTTTCGGTGAGTACTTTAAGGTTACAGTAAATAGTAGTGTGCATTTGGATAAAAAGCATCTGCTAAATTGCAAATCACTAATAACAGGCGATTCATGTGCGCTGCTTTCTGCTCAGATAAAATCAAATCCAGAGCGCCTTGATGAAATTTCCCAATCTACTTTGGACTGCATTTTTTGGGGGCCTGAACACACAAACTTTTAAAACCAGGATTCAAAGTGCAACTTTTTGAAAACGATCCCAACCCCGTTATCGTCTCACCGTAAACTACAAAAAATGTAAATTTGTGAAAACGGTTTTGTCATACGCATATGTGTTCAGTCTATAGATGTATAGTGTTTCTTAACAAAGTGACTTCGCCAACTACTGGCTTGGCATGAGCGCTTTTAGTCGTCTTCCAGATCAATTTGAACGAGGATCATTTTGACAACGTATACGCAAAAACATTTCTGTTTTTAGCACTTCTTTGTCAAGTAAACATACCCTCAACATAGTGTGCGCTAACAAGACCCATATATAAACACAAGCAAGGAATGCAAGAAACCAGCAAAGACAAGGGAAAAGGAGCACAATATAAAGGGATCAGAGCACATGAGGATCAGATGAACTCAATCAAGCAAACAAGGAATAGACAAAGACTAAATAAGGGGGCATGGAAACGAGAAACTGGAGCACATGGCCAACACAAACAAAAGGTGTGTTCGACATCGACTACAGCTGGAAATTTTCTCTTTCTTTCTTTCTTTCTTTCTTTCTTTTGACATGTTTGAAACCACAATGAGGAAATCATTTATTTACAGTCCCCCTGTAGTCAATAATTCTATGTCTTAAAACTCATCTTTGATCACCAAAATGACAAATTAAATGTTTTTCCTTGAAAAAAAAATTATTCATGCCATAAAATAGCTTGATGAAATGTAACTCCACAGCCTTTCCTCATTTAGTATACGCGGATCGATGAATATGCAAATGAGCCCCGCCTCCACTCACTCACTCAGTTCAGAGATCCACTGGTTGATGATCACACGTTGATCTGATTGGTTACAAGGTAGTTTGTGACGTCAGAAACACCAGAGATTTCAAACTGTGTTTTTGAGGCTGTCTTTGGTTCACTGCAGTTTTAAGCAGAAAATACTCAGCAATGGTGTCGACTTATGAATTTACACATGATTTGTCTTAAAGCATATTAAAAACACCACATAGACATAAACAACATTAAAAGCTGGATTTTCACCAAATCGTTTGTTAAAAAAAAAAAAAAAAAAAAAAATGTATTGGAAGAAGAAGATGAAATGTAAGGAAGTGACTTGTAAAGGTGGTTAGCGAGGAAAAACTCCCAAGGATGTTATATAGATGTAGAGAAAGAAACCTGGGAACAATAATAGATAATAAAATGAATGTAAAAAAAATCACTTCAACATCCCATAATGCATCCTTCACGCACCAAGCTATGTATTAAACAGCAGAAGGACCTTAATTAAAAGGCTGGTATGTCAAAAGTTTGACGTCAAGACCCTTTGTTTGCCTCTTACTGCTTTAAACATTTAAATGATGAAATATTGGCCTTCAGTGCTTTTTTTGCATTCTTCCTTTCTCACAGATAGTTCTCAGTATCAGGATCAGAGTTATTTTGTCATCACTAACCCTGGGTTAACATATTTTGTTAAGCCTGGAACAAAATTCCTCCCCGAAAATTTTATCTCAACCATATCCGTACCAATGAGTTATCCATAAAATCAGAGGGAAATGATAGATGAATAACGCTGATGTAGAAGCACCTAACCCTGGTTATAAGCCTAAACTTGACATAAACTGTGAACCTGTCCCTCAAATCAGATTGGTTGATTGGAATGCTGTTCCAGGATCATTTCGGACTGTGGAGAATCAGGTTTTGCTTCAGTCTCATTAAGACGAGCCATTCTCATGTCAGCAGAACGGGTAATCACCTGAAATCTATCAATAAAAAAAGAAAAGCATGTACCGGACTAACCCGCTCTGTGGAGACGTGATGTGAAGTGATGCTAATCTCGTGTCTCTACGCATGTGTTTGCTCACTGCTGGCTCTATAAAGCCTGAAAACTCAGACTCTCATCGACACTCATTGCTGATCTTCGCCATCAGTCATAACCAGAGCTCAAGTCATCATGGCAACTAAGATGGTGATCCAGCAGCCGAAGCCCCTGGTTTTGGCTCCGGGTTCTGACCAGTGGTCCACCAGCCTCTGCGAATGCGACATACTCCCAGACTGTGAGTGCATTTTCATTGAAGTCCCTGCAGATAGTCGGACATTTGATTGTCTTTTTCTTTGTGTGGTGACTGATCTTCCCCATCTCGTTGGGCAGGTTGCTTTGCGTTCTGGTGCGCCCCATGTTTCGCCTGCATCACGGCCCGAGATCACGGAGAGTGTCTCTGCTTGCCTCTGCTGGACAGTTTCGGCCTCATCCCACCCATCACTATGGCAATGAGAGTGTCTGTCCGACGCACGTATGGCATTGAGGTAATGACTTTACTGGAGTTCACGGCAAAAAAATGCATATCTTAATCAGTTCTGAACTAGTTGCATTCATTTAAGACAGTTGAAGGAGGCGAGACACCCCAGTGAAGAGGGTAAAAAAAAAAACAACTAATAAATATCACCATACTTCACCAGTTGACTGATTACTTTAATAATAGCAAAAAAAAAATCTGAAATTGTATGTTTAAATATGCAAATGAGACAGTCTAACTAAATATGCACTAATTTGCATACATTTCTAGAACAAAAATCTGAACATTGGATGAAGTCAGGTTCAAAATACTTATTTAATTTAATTTAATTTTTTTTTTTTTTGGTTTAAAATTATTGTTTCATTTATTTGATATATTAGAGCCAAAGGTTTTTATCACTCCACAAATCAGAAAATACTGTCAACAGCCAAAAATAATTACATTTTCACCATTTTTTTTAGAAATAAAATATTGTATAAAATCAGGAAAATTATATATGAACAAACCCCTTTGTAAAAACCTCCATAATATAGATCAGAATAAAACAGTAAAGTTTGGTGTGTTACTGAAGTGGAGATTTATGGCTCAATGTAGGAGGAAAAACTCATTTTGAGAAAATGGCCTTTAAAGATACTGTAATTGAAATCTACAGATGCAAATGGATAAAGTGCTCTAAAAATACAGTTAAAGGTGTATTTTGGATGTTTTCTGTCCACTAGTCTGAAAAAACACTTTATGAAAAGCCAAAATCTCAAAATTGACAGATGCATGAAATGAACAGTGTTTTTGCCTGTATAGTGTCTCCCCTTAACTTAAAAAGTGAATTAAAATAATTAAGTAATTAAAATAATTAAATTAAATGAGCTCATTGAAGTAATGAATGCATAAATGATTATGACACATGAAGTTTATTTACTTAATAATCTTAAGGCAATGGGTTTCCTTGCTGTTTTAAGTTAAGTCAACTGATCCCTCATTCTTTGATGTTAGACGTGAAATGTCTCTCTCTCTCTCTCTCAGGACTCTATTTGCAACGACTGCGTGTTGTCCTTCTGCTGCGGGCCGTGCTCTTACTGTCAGATAAGACGTGAGCTGAAGTCTCGCAACCACCCCGTCTCCCTCTTAAGCTTCCGAAAATAAAACACTCCATCATCATCAGTCACTGATTTGTAACTTCAACTCTAAAATGAACTCAGTTCTGACCCCGAGGTGTGGATTTCAGCTGTAGTCTGCTGAGGAATGAAGCCTGAAAACTCTTTCACTTAATATTCAACAATATTATTGATCTGACTGTAGTGGCACTGTTGGATGAGAACTGAACTGGTCTGGATGATGACATTGATGATCTTTACAACAGAACTGAATCAACACTGAACTGACTTCAGATGAACAACAGCCGAAATGCATTATTTTCCTGTTATCACTGTAAAGCTGCTTTGAAACGATCTATAAGGACACTTGACTTGACTTGACTTTAGGGTAACAACTATTGATGCTTCGTTAGACCTAACAGAACATGTTTGTATCAATTGAGATTATCATGTGGAATCATAAGGTCCTTGTTAATTTTGTTTTAAACTGTTGCTTTTAGTTTAATTTTATAAATATTTTTAATATATTATGTCATTATTCATGTTGAAATAAAAATAATTGTGATTAAAAACTGCACTCTTGTTGTATGTTCTTTTGTTTTAATACACACAGGTTAGGTTTTAATTCATGTGTCCCCTAATATATATATATATATATATAATTAAAATAACCATTTAAATGTTTGGGATCAGTAAGATAAAAAAAAGCAATTAATACTATACTTTATAGAGCAGGGATTAAATTGATCAAAAGGGACAGAAAAGACATTTATAATGATTTCTATTTCAAATAAATGTTCTTTTGCAGTTATCTGTCAAAGAACCCTAAAAAATGCATCAAGGTTTCCACCAAAATATTAAGCATCACAAGTGTTTTAATAAGAAATAGGCATAGAAATTAGATCATAATAAGAAATCAGCAAATCATCATAGTATAATGATTTCTTAAGGATCATGACACTGAAGACTGAAGTAATGATGCTGAAAATTTCTTACAATATATTCAAATTGTAATAATATTACTGTTTTACAGTTGGCTATTTTAAATGCATCCTTGAGCAGAAGAGCTTTTATTTTATAATATTCAAAAATATTAAATAATAATAATAATAAAAAAATCACCTATTTACTGACAATATAGTTAAATGCATTTTAATTCACAATGATCTAACAATGAAAAATTCTAAAGCAAATAAAAATCTTAAATGTTAATTTCAACATTTACCAATCAAAAGTTGTATCTATATTATTAAAGGATCTGAGCAAACATAAACTAACAATGAACAGTTGTATTTTATATTATGTATATATATATATATATATATATATATATATAAGGTGCACAGTGTCATGCACACAAATAAAAAACACCATCATGCTCACAAAAAGAATGCAATAAAACACTTATTTAACCACATAAACTGTAATATGAAACCCTAATGCACAAAACTGTAAACAAAAAACAAAGAAGATAATTATTTAAATTAAAAGTCATCAAACATGAAGTATCATTCTGGGAATGTCCTTTTATGGCTTTTCATTGTTGATTTGCTCTTCTTTTTTTTCTTCCAAAAACGGTTTAACAGTATTTTACTGTAAATTAAACTAAATATAAAGCTATTTCCCAGTATAGTAAGGGAACATACTATTAACCATTACTATTAACAGGTGTACTGTTAAATTAAAATTATAATATTTTTAGTGTATGTTTGGTTATTGGGCTCCCTCTGGTGGCTAACTGCAAGATGTAATGCACATGCGTGTGTGTGTGTTCGCTTATATTTAATTGCCACTTAACACGTATAAATGGCTTAATTCCACTTTTGTCAAACTAAACCCAGATGACAAATAGTAGGCTTAATGCTGTAATTGGGCCCACCGGAAATGAACGAAACTGGAGTTCTTGACTGGCCATCTTGCTATCATGTTTGACCCATCTCTCGTTTTAAGACTGCCTTTCTTCATCTCTATCAGTGCATGTATGCTCATCTACGTGTCTGCATTGTCCTGTTTATTACCTTAATCTTTAGGACAATGTTAAAAACTCAGCAGTCAGATTCCATCACTGCACGATCTTCATATCACATAGATCTTGATTAGGCTAATCTTCTATATCTCCTTCATGTGGGCTACGGCTACCTCAAAAATAAATGTAGGCCTACGTTTGTATGCCTATGCATTTATAGAAACTTTCTCTGGTCTCATAAATTCAGCGCACTGCCAAGTGGCAGGACACACATTTAGAGTATCGGCGTAAGGTAGCAGGAGGTCATTTGGCATATCTACTTTTATTCAAAGTATCCTAACTAATACAATTATTACATAGGCGACTCCTGCACAGACTGTCGCCATGTGCTTTTGGTAGTCTTCTATGTATGGATTACTTGTAAACTTGTGGTTTGCTGCCATCTACTGGCGGAACTAAATAAGTATACAACTGATTTTTTTTCTTCCTTTTTTTTCTAACCTTTGCAACTGCTTTTGGCTTTTGATCATATTTTCAAATTGTTCAAATGTTCATTTTTGAAGAGTGTTTAAAGCATCAAATGAACTGCCATTTCATCTGAATGGGAACCGAGCTGCAGTATTATATCAAGAGTGATTTTAATGATTGCCAAAAGAATATGTAAGGGGGGAAAAACACACAGGATGGACATAGATCTTTAAGATGAAAATGGTGAAGTTTATTGCAGAATAGCGGTGAAAAAGTGCAGTTAGCACCTTGGAGTGAGACTGAAACTCTAACATAATAAACTCCACTCTTAATGTAAATGAAGTTGCTCCTGTTGTAACAGTTGTGGTTTGTATAATATAATATTGTCTGAGATGGCTCTCAGTGTCCCACACCTGCTCCTATTCCACAGCAGATCACCATATGTCAGGATGCGATCACTGTGTGCATATTTGTTCTTCTGTGCTCTTTGGAGTGAAGTGATTCTAAAACCAATCCGGTAAAGTGAAACTCACATTTTAGGGGCAGGAGTCTTGGAGCGTTTGACGCATTTTATAGAAATTTTCACAAAGCAGCTGTACAAAGTTTAAATGGAAAGTTCACCCAAAAATGAAAATTCTGTCATCAATTACTCACTCTTATGTCTTTTCAAACCCACAAGTCATTCGTTCATCTTTGAAACACAAATGAAGATATTTGGAATGAAATCTGATAGATTTCTGTCCCTCCATTGAAAGTCTGATCGTTCAAAATGTTCATAAAGAGATCGTTAAATAAATCAATCGAGCGGTTTAATCAAAGTCTTCTGAAGAGACACAGTTGAAGCACAAACTGATTGCTAACACGAGAATGAACCTCATTGGTTCTTGCTGAAGCTCAAAATGATGCGTAACACGAGAATGAACCTCATTGGTTCTTGCTGAAGCTCAAACGTGATGCGTAACACAAGAATGAACCTCACTTCTTGCTGAAGCTCAAAATGATGCGTAACACGAGAATGAACCTCATTGGTTCTTGCTGAAGCTCAAAATGATGCGTAACACGAGAATGAACCTCATTAGTATGGAACGCCGTTGGGGACAATACCTATTATATGCAACGCGTGAAATTTGGACGCATTAACACGCACAGTTTGTACGCGTAAATACGAAGTATATGTTCGGGTGTCGCGTCAGACCGCACAACAGCCAATAGCGTTGCTCTATTTAGGATTTCATTTGCATTTGTGATGCGATGGCACGTTGCTGTATACATATATAAACATCAGACGACATTTCTTTCCGTGAGGGATGATGTGCTGTTAGGTAAGCAAATACCTATGCAAACGTCACACGTAACATTTGTTCGTGAATGAGATCGTAATTTTACGTTGGCATGTACATAGGCAAGCGTAAAACTTTAGAGTCAATGATGCATTTATACGTTGGTTGTGATGTCAGTGCTGTGTCATGCTGTGGCATCTCATCTGAATGCAGGTTTTTTGTCTCCGGTAACGTGGAAAAGTGGATTGCTCTCTACGATGGCTCTTAGAATTTTTTTATTAAACTGTCAAAGAACTTTTACAGACTGCGTTCATTTGGCATCCTCTTATAACAGGCTATATACACATGTATAACATATGTTAACATGTATACAACATACAACACTGGATACGGCCATAGCCAGGGTGTCAATAATTATACATAATAGTGCCAATAAATGCCATAAATCATTCAACTTTAATAAATACAATGAATAATAAAGTTAGCAAAGGCTAAATAAATACTAAATACTGTGGCTATTGTTTTTTTCAAAATGACTAATGACTAAATGAGTAATCTCCGAGTGGGCCAGCATCAATCTGGTATGAGAGACTCTGGGATGCTCCTTGAAGTCGGGATGTCAGTTTGACTGGAAATAATTAATACACATATACTGTATGTGTACTGTATATGTCAGATAAAAATAATCTAATAACAACAATATATTGTAACAATCACAAATTTAACAATTATATTATAACAATAAGGCAAATACAAAAGCAGAAAACAAAGCACCAGTAGCCTATGACAATTTACAAATCTTTTTTCAACATTTAAACACAGACACAATCATACAACACATAAACATTACAGAATCACTACAACAGGCGGACCACGTAAACTGTGGGGCAGCCAGTCCAGGTCCAAGTGTAAATAGCAACAGTTGTGGATTCAGTAGACATTTAGATGCTATTTACTTATAAATAGTGACAGATAAAGTTACTATTTGCTCATCAGTATTGTTGTGCATTAAACATCCTGCAATATAACTGACATTAGATCATTAGATTTATAAAACAATATTTAAATCATGGCAACTTATTGAGATATTAAAGACCTAGAGCTACCCCTAACCTTACCCTAAATGTAACTTTTATGAATTAAAATGAATTTTAAGTCAAATAATTTTTATTGAAATGCGTTTAATAACTGTAAAGTTATTTAAAAAAAGCGCTGTCAGTGGGAATAGAACCCCGGTCTCCCTTTACACGTTACGCCACAGAAACCGCTGACTAAAGAGGTGACTTTTTCCACATATAGGGTAGACTGGCCTAGTGTAATTAGTTCTGCCAACAAGTAGGCTATTTGCAGTGGTCCAAATAGACACCTCGAATGTATTAACCAGAGGGGAAATATGGTCGTTGGATCACAGAGACCACTCACTTTACCTACATGACAAATTCCTATGTTACAAAATAATATAATGTTAATTCATGCAGTTATTGAATGTATTTAATCATTGACTCTAAATTATCACCAGTTTAACTAAAACAGAAAAATTTGTATGTCGCACATCAAATAAGACTCAGAAATATTACACGTTCAAAAATGTCATGTTTACACGACGAAAACGTTCGTCTAGAAACACGTAACAAAAAATAAACGGCCAAAAATGTTGCGTTAAGGCGATACAAACGATCGTGTCTTTAAATAACATGACAATTCGCGTTTAGACGTACAAAACGTTCGCGTTTACACGGACCAAAAAGACGCGTACAAACTGTGCGTGTTAATGCGTCCAAATTTCACGCGTTGCATATAATAGGTATTGTCCCCAACGGCGTTCCATACATTGGTTCTTGCTGAAGCTCAAACGTGATGCGTAACGCGAGAATGAACCTCATTAGTTCTTGCTGGAGGTCAAACGTGATGCGTAACACGAGAATGAACCTCATTGG
Source organism: Squalius cephalus (assembly GCF_949319135.1). Lineage (NCBI taxonomy): Eukaryota > Metazoa > Chordata > Actinopteri > Cypriniformes > Leuciscidae > Squalius > Squalius cephalus. The sequence goes on from NC_137124.1 coordinate 8,747,947, forward strand.
TTCTTGCTGGAGCTCAAACGTGCTAATTAACACGTACCGGTAATTACGAACTTTATGAAGACGTGAACACACCTTTACATTTACCATATTTACTCTATGTACATGCGATGATCAAAATCTATATGCCTAAATAAAAAAATGCCTAAATTATATCGGTTCACTATATAAAGCGATTGGGTCTCTTCAGAAGACTTTGATTAAACTGCTCAATTCATTTTACAATCTCTTTATGAACATTTTGAACCGAGTTTTAGATGAATACACATGAAGGGACAAAATATCTTCATTTGTGTTCTGAAGATGAATGAAAGACTTATGGGTTTGGAATGACATGAGGGTGATAAATTAATGACAGAATATTCATTTTTGGGAGAACTAACCCTTTAAGTAAAGATTTTTTAACGGATACTAAAATATAGACATACCAGATGACCATCAGACCGTTTTTATTAAGGCAATAGATTAAGACAATAAACGAATAGACATCACCATACTTCCACCATGATTAATCACAGTACAATAAAACAATAGTTTTGTATTACAAGTTTTCAGATTTTTTTCTTTAAATATGCAAATGAGGCATTATATAAATAAATAAGCATTTGCATACAATTCCAGAACAGAAATCTGAACGTTGGATAAAGCCAGGTTCAAAATTCTTGTTTCATTTTTTTCTTAACACATTAGAGTTAAAGGTTTTTGCAGAGAAGATTTTGGATTTCTCTTTTCATAACTCCATAAATCAGAAAATGTCAACAAGCTAAAAAAATACAATAAACAAAATCCACCATCCATTTTTAAAATGTTATATTACTCAGTTGAATATTATATGAATAAACCTTTCAGTAAAAACCTTTAGAATATAAAAAGGAGCAAAACTGTAAAGTTTGGTCTAAGAAAGTAAAAAAAATAATAATTAAATATTAATTTTGATAAAACAGCCTTTAAAGATACGAATTGCAATTGAATTTTACAGATGCAAATCGATAAAATGAAATAAAATAAAAACTTAAATGTGTATTTTGCATGTTTTATTTTCACTAGTCTGAAAGAAGACTTGTTATGGAAACAATATCTCAAAATTGTGAATGAAAAAACTGGATTTGCCTGTAAATGGAGCAAATACAACGGTGCAGATCTAATGTCACAGAGAAGAATGAGAGTCATTTCATTTGTAACAGTGCAGAATACTGAGAAAAAAGTTGTAGGTTGCAAGTTAGGGCCTTCATTTTGCTCGACCGTTGATGAATGTGACATTTTGCTCACGAACATTCATTTCTCGGGATATCTGACACCAGGAGCAGACACCACAGAAGGTGGAGTAAAGACAGTCATTACAGATCGAATCCTAGAGAGAGAGAGAGAAACACGATAAGTTCTCCAGATTAATAAACAGTATTAGATGTAAGATAGCTAGAACTGGCTATGAAACAAACCTTTATCCCATAGCGATTGCGCACGGAGACCCGCATGGCCAGTGTTATTGGAGGAACGCATGATCCGAATCCGTCGAGCAGAGGCAGACACAGACACTCGCCGTGCTTGCGAGCCGTCGAACAGGCAAAACAGGGGAAGCACCAAAATGAAAAACAACCTGCAAAAGAACACGACCGTTAGTGATGAGAGGAATCAAGATATGAAAGGGTTGAAAGCAGCATTGACATCCCACATTTGTTAAACCCTCTGGTGCTCTTCGCTTCTTCTTTTTTTTTTTTTTGTCAATGAAATGAATGTAGGCCTACTATAGGCTATTTTAGTTTGATTACGTTTCTTATTTAATATTTTGTATTTTTAGGGGATTTATTTTATACTAAATTGTATTTACGCTGTATTTATAATCCATTTATTCACTTTTTGAGCATAGACCTGAACATTTATTTGCCAACTTAAACTGTCGTGAATCCCAACACGATCTCATGAAAGTGCGTAGGCCTATCTATAGCACGAATGATATTTATCGTATCATTTATACGCCAAAACGAGTTCTTTCGTTCAAATGATACGCACTGTAAACCCCTTGGGTAGGATTAGGGGTGAGGAGGGCGTGCATATTAGGCTACACACCATAAAGTGCGTATCATATGCACGCGAAAACTGCGTATCAGTACGCAAAAACTCGTTTTGGCGTATAAATGATACGAGAAATATCATTCGTGCTATAGATACGCACTTTCATGAGATCGAGCACAGACTTAAGTTTGATCTCTTTTCAAAGACGAGGATACTCGCAGAGACGGGCATGTGTGTGTCCATTCAAGCATAAATAGACGTGAAAAAGAACTGAATACGGTTTCGAATTGAATTCTCTTTCACATTGCACTCAGATGGTTTAAAATCACTTAAATGTTTAAAGGTGAACTAAGTAACTTTTTTTACCTTAACTGAACAGCTTCGGAGTCATTGGAATGGTTATATTACTCATTTCGGGTTGAATGGTGGTCGTTTCGCACCCCCCTGGTGACCGTGAGCGGAAAATACGCACTTGGAAAATATGCACTTGCAACTTTGAGCCAGCGGGCCGCCGGCCGCCGCGTCAGGAAGTCTCGCGTGATATCAGGTCTCGCGATGTAAACAATTGCTTTACGGCCAAAAGAAATCTGCTAAAATGCAGTCATTATTGCGCTCCCTCACGCTGTCCGAACCCGAATGAAGAAGATGTTTTAAAGAATGTCCCATCTGCTTTGATGTCGTTGATCTATAGCCTCTGGTGTCTGAGAATCACCAACGAGTTTTTACAACAGTGTTGTCAAATATCTATTCCGAAGCTGTGGGGGGAGCTCTAGAGAGAAACCTGTGAGCAAAAAGCGAGAATACAGCGAAGAAATCCCGAAGCTACTGAGTGCTGCTTTAAACTGACAGGACCTAAAACACATACAAATGATAAACCTTCGCTCTATGATGGTTAAACTTTTCAATTAATCAGAGAATCGTGTGCTTTTCGAAGCTTGTTGCCTGGTCTGTATGGATCAACAACCATCCTTGCACATCACAATATCAATGCTAAAACCATGTAGTGCAGCCCTCACCAGGAAATCAAAATTTACAATCCTTATTTTTTTTTATGGAATAATTGGAATATTTATTATAAATGATTCATCCGTGCGTGAGTGCGGGACAATCTGTCACAGAATAGCAAACGATAATGATCCAACAATCCAATCAGGTCCTGCCCATACATCGTTTTTCTAGTTTGAGAAGCAGTTTCACTCGGATATGCATCTTAAAGGGAAGAAGACTTTTCAGTTTCCTGCTCAGTTTATAAAGTACGACATGCAACAGCAATTATAGTAAAAACTGATTACACATTATCCCTTATTCTGGCACACCTCCGGAGAACCTTTTATACACATATTTCAGTGATGATGTGCAATGATGATGTGTCAGCTAGATTTAGCAATACTATTGTATAGTTACAAAGTGACATTCTAGACACACCAAAATCAACGAGAGAGAGAGAGAGAGAGAGAGAGAGAGAGAGAGAGAGAGAGAGAGAGAGAGAGAGAGACACTCACACTCTGGTACATCCTGACAGCAGTCACAGATCCCAGAGCTCCACTGGTTGGAAGTGTGTGACATGACAAAGGCCTTTGGCTGTTGAGAAGTCATCCTGCTTATTACCAAATCCTTCAACAGACACAAGAACACAAAGACATATGAGTGCATACTCTGATAATAATAATAATAATAATAATAATAATTTTCCTACTTTTTCTGGTTTTCCATATCAAAACATTCTTACATACAGATATAAGTCTTGTTTTCTTAAAAACAGATCAACATTAAGAGACTTTTTGCTTAAAACTAGAAAAATATCTGCCAGTATAGGGTAAGACATACTTTATACTTTAATTTTAAACTATTCATTTTTTTCACTTTACGTTTTAAAGTAGAGTAAAGCCACTTAATTGCAATACGTTTTTCACAAAATAAGACTTGTTATCTTATGTCATTTGCTTCTCAAGTAACTGCGTCTTGATTTAAGAATGTGCTCTGAATTTAAATCTAATTAATTAGTCATGGCTGATTCATTTTTTTTTTTGGTGTAAACAAACTTGAAACCTTTATTTTTAAACAATGCCATAAAAAACATTTTTTTTTGGTTCCCCAAAAGAACCTTTCAGTGAACAGTTCTTAAAATAACCCTTTTTTTCTCTCAGTATGAAGAACATTTGAAATAATCTTTTCCACTTTAAAAAACACTTTGTGGAATGAAAAGATTTCATGGATGTTTAAGTTTCTTCATGGAACCAGAACCTTTTTTTATTTTTTTATTAAGAACCATCTATTTTTCATTAGCATCGGCACAAAAGTGCTCATTGAAAAACATGTCATATGATGATTTATCATTTTTAAACAACTGTAGAGTCCCAGTGTTGTTTTAAAGACAAGTTATTCTTGAAAAACTAAGCTATTTAAATAAGTGCATAGTGACACACAGTGTGTAATGGATTACGAAATCAGATTCCAAAAAATGACATACTTGTTATTATATTACGTTTTAAAATACTCATAATCAGATTGTAGTTACATTTTTAGTGATTACACAACTACGTAATGTTCACAAAATGGCAGTAAATTATTCATAATTGACTGACTCTCAGTATTGTCTTCCAGTTTTGTGGAATTACACAAGTCAGAGGCCACACTGGATAACAAATAAAATATTGAATCTTTTTTGTGTTTTTATTTTGACTGTTATTATTTGAAAATTGTACATTTTGATGGTTTAAATAAGTATAATTTTTTCATAAACAAAAATTTGTTTAATTTTTAAACAAAAAATGTTTGTCCCCCCCCCCCCCCCCCCTGTTTTTGCTTGTTTTTTCTTTTTGTATTTTTAGTACAAGATTATCCTATTCAAATCTACACTGAAAAAAGCAATAAGTTAAATTTACCTAATTTTTCTTCGGCAAGTTTTTGCACGAGTATTTTTAAAGTAAACTTAACATATGGAATTAAGTAAGCTCTACTTAACTAAGTTAATGAAAGTAACAAAGGAAACAAGTCATTTTAACTTGGCTAGTAAAAGGTTGAGTAATATCTATTTAGTTGAAGTTTCCTTGCAATACATTTGATTTCACTCAAAATATATAACAATAAATTAAACCACACTTTTAAAGTATATGCTTTACTTAGAAACATCTAAGTAATTAATACAATAGATATTCTACGTAATGGGAGTCACACGTCACATGAACGCAGAGACCTCAATACTTGACAATACACAATGACGGTAACAGTTGATGGATCGTTTTTGTGTTTGAATGTGTCATTTTGAGTGGAAAATGAACTAATATAGAAGTTACTTCATTTTTTTTATTCTTCCTTGAAATATCTTTTTCATGTAAATTACATTGTTTTTTTCTGTAGTATTTACAACACCACAAAATCATTTTTATCAGTGTATGTGATAAACTAGTGAAGGCTAAAAGTAACGTTAAAAGAAATCAAAAAGTAGTCTAGTGGATTATATTACCAAAAATGTGCCATGTAATGGATTATATTACTACTAAAATTTTCAACATGCAATTTGTACCAAGTAATCTAAAATTGAACAATCTCCAAACCGGTTCTTACCTGAGTGCGAGACTAGAGAAGAAGGACAGACTTGTGTTCATTCACACTCCAGGAGGCAAAATGATGGAGATCCACTTTTTTACGAGCAGGAGTGCATCTCAATTTAAGTGCTTCCTCGAAGTCACTGGTCAGGTTAGTTATGCGTCACACCCGTGACCTTCCAACTGATAATCCATCATCATGTGGCTTTACCGTGGGCATAGTTTCACCTGAGAATGAAGACTATTGTTCATCTGTTCGCATGTGCTAACATGTGTTCGCATGTGCTGGTTGCATCAATGTGAAGAAAAGGCATAAATTAGCTGTATAATAACAGCCAAAACTATTTTTTTTCTATTCTATTCATTATAGAACAACTAGATGGACCAGTTATCAACACCTAAACATCACGTTTCCATTGATTGAGGAAATATAGCTTTATCTGAGAAACAAGTTAATGATATTTAACTGTGTTACAGTGTGTTTAAGTCTTTAAGATAAAGGATATGAATCCTTGTTACTGTTTTTTGTTTGTTCTGAGATAATACCTTGACTGTTTTTGGGTATGAATGAACATCAAAACATGTCAGGCATGATACAGTGCTTTGTAATTGTAATTTCACTCAAGAAATTGAACTTTTAGGCTTGGTTTCACAGACAGGGCTTAGATTAAGTCAGGATTAGGCCTTAGCTTTTATAAACGTGCCTTAGAACAAAACATTACTGATGTTCATCTCGGGACAAAACAATGGCACTGATCACTAATCAGTGCAAATTGCTTTCAGTTGAAATAGCTCAAACATGCATTTCTATAGGCTTAAGTTTCCGTGAAACAGCCCGTGCAAGTCTGACAAGGCATCCGGAGTGGTCTTATCTACATTTTAGGGGGCAGTGCCATCTTAGAGGTCAGGTCCCAAACTTAAAGTATGCAAATTATGGTTGATAATAAATCATTTGACTTGATAGAACATGAATTGCCAGAAACCTCTTGACTATCAAATAAAATGTCTTTCTTTCTTCAGTCGAAAAAGAAATGAAGGTTTCAGAGGAAAACATTCCAGGATTTTTCTCCATATTCAATGGGGTCCAACGGTTTGAAGGTCCAAATGTGAGTTTCAGTGCAGCTTCAAAGGCTCGACACCATCCCAGCTGAGGAATAAGGGTCTTATCTCAAACCATCGCTCATTTTCAAAAAAAAAAAAAAAAAAAAAAATTCTTTTTAACCAAAAATACTCGTCTTGCACAGCTATGTGATGCGCCACGCATTACGTAATCACATTAAAAGGTCACGCATGCGGCGTGGCATAGACGTGAATATCTTGGATGACGTCGGGGTGAGTAAATTATCAGGAAATTTTCCTTCTGAAATGAACTACTCCTTTAACTGTCATGTTTCTGTCACTCTGGTATTGTCTTGTCTTTGTTTGTTCATCTTAGTTTACACCGAGATGATAACAGCGTCTTCAAAAACTTGCACTTTGAAACCCGTTTTAAAACGTGTCTTTTTAGGCCCCCGAAAAGCTGTTTTAAGTTGAAAGCAGTGTCGTGCAAACGGCCCCTCAAATCTTATAAGAACACTCTATTCACAGACACATCAAGAAAAATAAATAAAATAAAATAAAATAAATAATAACACAAAAAAATACCACCAACATCAAGGTGAACTCTAACGGAATTCACAGAATATAGAAGAAATAGTAACAACAGTATATCATACTGTACAAAAATATTAAAATGGTTTATTACTATTATTACTCTTTGTTTAGATTATTATTGTTTTATGTAAAATTCATAATAATTGTTTTGATCTTAATATATTAATTAAGCAATCATGAGACTATAAAATCTGTGGAAAGTACCTTTAGCTTCATACATTTTTTAGATCAGTTTAGCTTGATTATTCATTTAATCTTTCCTGGTGATACAATCATAAAAGTATTGACAATGTGAAACATTTAAAAAAGGGCAATTATGAGCATGTGTTTAACGTAATTTCTTTTAATTGAACAGAGCAGGTCAGACTTGTTATAGTATTACAAGCTAAGCTCTTCTTTCAACAACTAGTGCTCTCTCAGTTTTCCACCCAATCCCACATCAACCTCGTCACCTTCAATTGTCAATTGTGCTTGTTCCTGTTGCATGTGCTCAATCTGGCAACCCTTGGTGAGTCTGAGGAGGAGGAGGCGGGAGAAACAACTCTCTCCTATGTTTTGAATTTGGACTGCAGTGCCCATTTCAGCCACTAGCTGTCAATATTACATACTGCACCTCTGAATTTTCTTCTAAAGCAAAAAAGATGCGAGTCTTCAATATCAAGGTGAAAAAATGAAGGGCTTTGTCATTGTACTTAGACTCTCACTTTTGTCTGATCATCTGAGACGAGCTTCTCATTCCATCCAGATTATTTCAATAATAAACCCAATTTAAGTTTAAGAAATCATTCAATACTTGCAGTTTGTCATAAAAATAATAATAATAAAAATCAGATCATGACTTTATGACTCCAGTCTGATATGATCGGGCTCTTTCTTTCTGCAAAATTTCTCATGTAGTCTAATGTACAGTTCGCAGAGTCACGGCGCACTGGTTCGTGTCGTGGGAGTTAGTTTCCAGAAGAACTTTCAGTTAGTTTGGTGTTGAGAAAAGATGCTTATCGCACTTGGTTTTGGAAGAGGGTCATATGGGTGGAATGTGTGTGTGTGTGTGTGGGCATCAGGTCATGTGCGTGGATGTTTGTGTGTGTGTGCATGTGTGGGTGCCTGTTTGTGTAAGTGTTTTGATGCTTGCATAACCATTGTAAATCCCACGTTGAATTCGAATAATGCTGAGAGAGTAATAGAGACCTCCAAACAGAAATTTGGTGCAATATAATCGTGCCACTACCATACTAATAAAGGGGAGAGTGGGGCACAACCTAACACTTTTTGAATTCACTTGGGGTTCAGAGAATACATTTTTTTTTACCACATTAATTTCACACATGCCTAGTACAATTATGTGGTTTTGTTTCATTGATACAGTGTATACTTTTTATCTTGATTTTCCCCTGGAAGTGAATGTGACAACATGCCCCAAAGGTGGGACACATTGTAACAAGACAAAACAAACTATAATATTTTGTAAATAAAATACAACTATTAACTTTTTCATATAAAATAATGGCATTTTTTTTTAGTTTGAACACACCGGAAAACAGTTCAAAACATAATAATAATAATTAATCATTTCTGAACATTGACTCTCAGTCAAAGAATCTCAAATGTTAAATGACAGATATAAGATAAAGTAATATAAGATGTGTGTGTCTCATTTTAAATAAACACAAAAAATAGAGATGAAAAGTTAACTTGAGTACCATTGCCAATGGTCAAATAAACGTTAAGTGATATCTTCCAAAAATTTCTGAATTTTGGCGCATTTTTTTCTCTATTTGTTGATATGGCAACTAGTAAATTCACAAAGTTTCGTCATGCTGGCATGAGTGTAAAGTTGTAAACTGTGTGTGTTACAACCAGCCCCGCGCTAGTTTGTGCCCCGCTCACCCCTATAGCCTACGAGAACATATCTGAATGCTGTTTTTGTTTCATGTCACAGTATATGAACTCCTGGAGAAGTAGTTTAATATCAATTAACGTCATTGCACGAGTGATTTCATTTCACCTCAATGCCGTGATGTTCTCGTTCTGCTGTTCCACATTCGACACACACAGTTCAATAGGCTAAGGGTAGACACGGGGATCCTCCGGTTGCGCTTAAAAACAAATAAAGGCAAGCACCATAAAGCACCTGCAAACACATAACGACAACTCAACTTTAAGCAGGTTGGCCATTAGTACAGTGAATACACACTCACTATCATCCATATATTCACTGTAAACCCGAAGAAGTTAGCAGAACTCAAAAAATTTAAGGCAATCGATTGCCTCCATTTTTTTTAAGTTTTGAAATTCAAAGTTTAAGTAAGCAGAACTGGCAGATTTTAAGTTTGTACTTAAACATTTCAAGTTAAGAACAATTAAAATCAGAGAACACTATTTCATACATTTAACTTAAAACCTGTAATCTCAATGTGAACACTTTCATTAGTATTAACTTATAGTTTTAACAAGCTAGTTTGCTAACATACTATTATATTATCATGCTTACAATAGTATGTTATACAGCACTTGCTGCATGAGTGCAACAATATGAAGATTTTATTTGCTCTCAAATCAAGCCGCATGCACCACTTGTCACCATGATGGTAACTCCTAAAACCAACATTATCAGAAATTCTGCTAAATTAGCACAACAAAACATTAATCAATACTCAATCTCCCACTTAACATTAATCTTGCACAAAAAAAACATTATATTACACTTAATTTTAGCATTTACTCTCCCATTCAAGTGCCATCGGCAAAGCATGCTGGGAAATAGACATCCCAGCCGTTTCAGTTAAACTTAAGTTTGTTTAAATTAAAATAAATCATTTCATAAAACTCAAAACAATGAAACAGTTGAGTTTACTTCAAATATATCAGTTCTGTGAACTTGAAAGAAAAAGAAAGTGCTAAATACTCATAAAAGTTAATTTGACTGAACTAATTAGTTTAATTTAAGTTTGTCTACTCAAACCAATTAATTATTTCGAGCGTTAGGGTTTACAGTGTTCCCCCTGCATTCACAAAATCCAGAGCTCCACTTGCCATCCCGTCTTCCTGGGTCAGGTTAGGACTGTACCACTCTCAGGAGATGGGGGATTCTGATCTCTACATAGTGAAAGCAATACCTGCAGCTATTTCAATGTTGATACGCAATACCGTTACAAAAATGTATTGTATTAGATTGTTTAAACTGAAACTTAACAATATCCTTTTTACTAATCTGAAATCTTAAATTCCAGAGAAATATAGGTATTTCAAGACGCTGAATGATATTAAACGCCTTATTAATCCAGCAGCTGGGACACTGAAAAGAGTATATTCAACATGAATTCTTACCAGCAGCCTGGATGAAAAATGATCACCTGTTGATATTTTACACAGTCCATTGAATTCGTCAGATAAATCAATTATTAAAGGTACACTATAAAAACCAAAACTGCATGTATTTTGCGGAAGAACATTGTTTTGGTTGTGCTTCGGCTCTGCATGACTGCGGATGAATATGATTATACTGCTTATTAAACATTCACTATTTAAGGCTTCAGAGATATAACCAGTTTAGATGGAAAGGATCTCAAGCTGACTAGCTGAAGATATTACTGTATCTTTACCCATTAATACACACGGTACTTCCTTGAAAATAAATTCCAGCACAGCGATACAACAATCATAATGAAATGAGCCTTCACAATAGATAATGCTTTATAATGAACTCTGTTGGAGAGATACGGTAATTTATCTATTCAGTTATTAGTTAACTCCCCTGATGAGTAATAAAAACACCATTATCTCCGCCTATTAGCCTATAAACACTTATAATAGGCTTACTATAATGTATCAGGGTAAGATAAAAACACATCTCAGAAGAAGGATTGATGACGTATTGACTAATTATTTAAATCTCATGGTTTGCTTTCTTTTTCTTCTACTTTGTGCAGTAAACTATTAACTTCAGCTGTTGACTGAGAAAAGCTACTCCCTTTGTATGCCTAAATATGCTCTGGTCCTTATGAATCTGACTAAAAGTTTAAACAAAACTGTACATGCTCATAAACATAATTTACTGAATGCTATAATGTTTTCATTCATCAGTTTTAATATATCAATATATTTTAGGTGCTCAAAATACAAAAGCACAGACAATAATATGAGTATTAAATGCAATTTGTTAATCAAATGATTATTGTTCTAACCCAGCAGCAGGTTAAAAAATGATAATGATAATGTATAAATAATAACAGTATTTCCTTGCAAAATACACTTTTGAAAACAGTAATGTAATAGGCCTATTAATATAAATGATAAATAAAAAGACTGTTGGACCGAAGTATTAAATAAACTATAAAAATGCACACTCATACAGAGGAGAATTGTGTAACATGCGGCCATTTTTGGTTCCACGGAATCAAGTATAGGCTATTTCCAAGAAATCTTCGTAGTCATGAAAACAGATATCAGATTATCAGATTCTGTGATGCTGAGGGGTGAAAATGCAGCAAATTTAAGCCTCACAAGTGTGATCTTTAGAAAGATCTTAGACCTCAAGAGATTTGCTTTACAGATACAGAAGTAAAAATGTACTTTTTGGTCCAAGTTGAACCTGAGAGGGGCGAGTGCCTTGTTAAAACATGCATGATTCTTCAAATAACGTCTAAATCTGGCCAAAGGAACCTGTATTGGTATAAAGGCTGCTGTAAACAAAGATGACCAGTGGAGATACAGAACGCAATATCATTGTGATCATAACAAACACACAGTGATAACAGAAAAACATGTTTCAACAGTTTACATACTTTTATTGTGCTGTTTTAAGATTCACTCAAAATGATCACACTTTTAGCATTGTTCGTGATTATACTGCAGTAATTTCATCATAGAGACTTTAAATGTAAATGTTGGGTATAGATATGAAGCAAATCATCCCGAGAAACTTTACAAAGCTGAGATCACAAAGGAGTTTGAGAATTTGAGTTGCACATGTTCAGAAACCATATCTTTGAGGCATCATTTAAATCTGTGTAAAAGAGAAAACAGATTTTTGTATGAAGATTAATGGTAATATTTTCCATAATTGCAATTGTTATACTATATTATGTTTAACTTACATTTCTGGCGGTTCTTGCAAATACACCCGACCATTTCGTGGTACTCCTCAATGGTTTTAGGACTGTGTTTCTTTGTACACTGCAGACTATTATTATGATGACGAACTAAGAAGAGAGATTTGAATATTACATTTAAAAAATGAAATACTTTCGTGGTCCATATTAATACTTTTAGCACACAATGCTTTGGCAAAAAGACTTATTTCTTACTTCTGCAGCCACAAACAGCAGATTGTTTCCAGGATCCCCTCTGTGAACAGACTGTGTGGAGACATGAGGTGACATTAGTCTCACATCGAATGGATAAACAACCATGATTTCAAAAACCACAACATCATATGCTTTACACTGTAAAAAAATATTGTGATTTTAACGGCAAAGGACTGTAAAAAATGCTACAGTGAAAAACTGTTAATAGGCTGACAGAAAGTTTCTGTTCTACAGGTGAATAACTGTGATAGATCTAACCGTACATTTAATGTAATTTTACTGTAGAATACTGTTAAATTTACAGTTTTTGGAAGTGAAAAAGAACAAGTCATTGTATAATTTACACCACTGTGATTGGCGGTTGTCATTGTATTACAATGGTACAGAACAGATATTAGTACTTTAATAGTTTGGTAAATCAACATTATATCAGATAATAAAATGCAATTTTTTACTGTAAATTTATGTGGCTACCGCATTTTTTACGGTAAATTTTCTGGCAAACTCAGCTGCCAGTTTTTTTACCGTAAATGTAACTTTTTTTTCTTCTTCTTTTTTTACAGTGTACATTACAGAATATGGTAAAAAAAAAATTCCCTTGCCATTAATATTCATGTGAAAGCTAGTGGTGTAAGCAATGTATACTGTTTCAGAAATTACCTGAGTTGTTGCACAAAATTGTGGTCAGAATCAGCAAGGCAAACACCAGACAGATTGGTTTGGACATCTTCACGCTTGCGCTGCTCCAGCTTGGTGAAGGACTCCTCTCGTGTAATGATTATCTCCCCTTCCCACTTCACCCCCTTTATACTCTCAACTATTCATGGGGTTTTAGTTTAACAGCATAAATAAGTCTCGACATGTCCATCATGCATACCACAATTTTACCTGAATGAGAAAGGAGATACTGTTTGTTTGCTTGTAATCTGACATTACTCAAGAGAAAACATGTTAAATCTGATAAAGTTGATCCTGTCGTGTGGGATTGAATATCTAATATATCAACACTAGAGTTGCTTCAGAGGTCAGAGCATCTCTAGTGTGAATCAGAAGTATAATGCAGATGTACAGTTTATTTGGTCTATATGGCATAGACTATGACATTAACACCATCTAAGGATTCAAAATATTTTTTTTGGCCACACATAAGGGACGAATTGCAAACATTTTCGATGCATACATACTTCTTATCAGCCATGAAACATTGCACTAACCAATATGTTGTTCATATTTAACAGTTTCTCCCTTGTATGCAGCAAACAGAGCAGACAGTGTCTTGATGTAACTCCACAAACCCACTCAAAATCATTGAGATTTTGTTACTCAAATGTATGCGTAGCCAAGTAAAACTTGGATGAAGATGTACTGTTGTTCTTACATGTATAGCACCTATTTTATTTTTGTAAAGTAGCCAAACTTGCCCTCAACTGTGTTTCTTACTAAACAAACCACAAGATATATTAGTTATTTCGTAAAACAGTGATGAGTAAATATTTACTTTAACCTGCTGAACTCGTCTACACCAGGGACTGTACTTCTTACGCAGATTACGTCTTTATGGGGTTAACAACAAGCTCATGCTGTTGTTTTACAAAGCTGTTTTGGAAAGTATTGTTAGGTATAGTATTACAGTATGGTTTGTGAACATAACTGTACAGCTGAAATCTAAATTGGTGCACCTAGTGTTGACAGCATTGAAAACTGTAGGGCAAGTGGACCTTGCTTAACCTTGCATTGCAATGCATTCTTAATCAGGTACAGAAGATTTTGGGTGATCAATCTCACTTTTTATATCCACAGTATGAACTGTACCCTCGGGTAGAAGATACAGATTTCCAACTACTATATTACTACAGGGTTCCCACTCTAAACCAAATGTCAAATTCCCTGACTTTTCCCTGACTTTCACTGACTAAAAAGATGAATTTCCATGACCTATAATGAACGGCAAAATGTGAACGGCTGCGAAGTGCACCCTCACCCATATTTGATAGCGCAATAGTTTTACAAACTTTACATTTAGCTTTTCTGTCGTCTACTTTTAACACCCAGTCTTTAAATTGTTCATTTTGTAGTCAAAGCTCTTGAAATTTACATTTTCCTGGCATGTTTGCCTTAGTCGAATGCAGTCACCTGTACCTGTTAACTAAGTGATTTCCAATTGGGCGGGAAGGGAATAAATATGGCGCTCAAAATAGCCTAAGCACTACAATACAGAAAGATGTGTGAAACAGTGCGATTAAAAAAATCGGTATAGAAAAATTACATTTTGATAAATGGAAACTAAAATTTAAAGCAACAAACTAAATTCCCTGATATTCCATGACTTGGACAAAAAATATATAAAATTCCCTGACTTTCAATGTCTGGAATAGACCTTTTAAAATTCCATGACATTCCAGAAATTCCATGACCCGTGGGAACCCTGTTACTACTATTGGCTACTAAAACAATACAATGTTGCAAAAAAAAAGCAAAAAAGCACACACAAAAAAACAAGCGAACAAAGCTACAGTGGAACCATTGCACAACGCGTCTATGAACAACACACTGGTTTTGGTTTCCGAATGATCCAGTGTTTTTTTCAGTTGAGTAAACGATTCAGTGACTCATAACGGATCCTGAATATTCTTTCTTTTAACGAATTGATTGCATCAGCACCTATTGATTGTAAGATTGAAAGTAGCCCCTTTCACACATACAGTTTTTACTGGTAAATTACCGGTAACAGATCATGGTTGAACAAGACTTTTTCAAAAAATACGGGTAAACTGGTTCTGGCAATTTACCAGTGAGGGAAGTTGTAACATTACTAGTAAATTACGCGGAATGAAGATTACCGGTGTGATCACGTACAACATCAGAGCATGCTGACGTAATAAAGTTCTTATGGAGGTGACTTGATTACGCCGCCCTGTTTACAGTTAGCTTTTTAATTGTTTTTCTATTTAAACATGTGCAAGATAATCATCTTTGCAGGGTTCGTACAAGGTAAAGTACATGCATTTATGGAAAACCCTTGAAAATAGCCATATTTATGAAAAGGTATTGAAAAGTGCTTGAATTATTGAAAGACAATATATGGGAAACTGTTTAATTTTATTGATAAAACAATCTTTTCACACAAAACCAACTTGTCTGATATAGATATAGAGCCATTTTACATGGCTATGAGCTTGATATTGCTCTTATAAATATCCAAGTACATGATACATCTTTCATTCTTCAAAAAATCTGTTCGAATAAGAAAAGCGATATCTGTGTCATAGTATCCTTTCAATGGTTAAAGTTACCACAGTCATTGCTTGTGCTACACTTTACTTGTACCATTTTGTTTCATTAGTTTATCTGTTTACCTTTTTTAGAATTTGAAAAATAATAAAGATATTGTCTGATAAGTGAAATCTCTGATTGTAGTCCCTGAAAACCAAAAAAGTAGTGCTTGAAAAGTCCTGGAATTTCATTTTACAGCTCTGCAGTTGGTTATTATGTGTGTCTCGTGTTTTTAAGAGCAAAAACACGTTTTGTTTGATCATCCCCTTATGCCTTTCACTCAGGCGTCAAATTTTTTTTTACTAAATAGAACAGAGCGATTCTCCCCAATGCGGGTGAATGAAGACAATGGATTGCTGTGTGAAAGGGGCTAATGATTCAACTCGCTCCTACTTATACTATGCTTTATGTATTCCTTTTGTGATGAAAAAGTATATACTTTTGATTGTGTAGCAGAATAGGCAAGCTTTGGGACATTGACTTTTATAGCCTCTATATTGACTGCTCTGTTGCTAGTTATGTGCATTATGTCATTGTTTAAACTGCATGTTAATGATCTGTCACAGTTAACATCGTCCACATTTAGTTTCATTGTTGCAGATTAAACATAGTTTTTTAACACTTTTTATTTGTGTATGTAGTCCAACATGCAATGGGTTATGGGCAATATTAGCCATTAGTGTGCATGGATCTGCACTTCGAATTTTCACTGAAAATAGTAAACCAACCATTGGATACTCATTTAAACATGCTACGATTTGGGACACACTAATTCGAATTTGAATACCTTTTAGGACGGATAGTAGCCTATGCTAATTGGGAAGCAGCGTCAGTTTCGTTCATGTTTCATTGTTAAATTAATCAATCTTGTGAAAGAATCTGTTAAAATAACTATTTAACAACACAGTCATAAAGAACGATCCCTTGTTGTCAACTACTGGCTTAAGATGCAACCAGCTGAAAGACTCACTGAACAATAATTATTACTTATGCATAGAGTGACACTGACAGTTAGTCTCAGTTGCATAGAAAAGAGTGATAAAAACAGTGAAAAGTTCTACTGATGTTAGACTGTTATATCAACACTCTTGGAATCAAATTCAAGGATTATTGTATAAATAATAGCGGTGTAACAATATATTGCAAATGCAATACAAAAATGCAACTATATGTTGTGGGTGACAACTGTGTATAGTTCACACAAAATAAAAATTACAGTGTGGGAAAAAAAATTCACGTTTTCAGAGATTTAGTGTCAGTACTACATTAAACTACTATATATAATGTTGAATTTAATGTATAATAATGCAATGGGGGAATATTTGTAGGTCCGGATAAAGCCAAATGTCTTATGTTACCATTCGGCCTACATTATTTTAAAATCAGTGAAAGAGTGCAAGCATTTACGTCTAAAATAATTCTCTATTTTCAGCTTCAGAATCATTTATATTTTTATTCTGGTGTGTCTATTGTCCTGTGCATTGGGTTACCAGCACCAAGTCCAAGCCTATACATTTATACCTACAATAACAAATTCGCCATTTTAATCAACAGTACATTTTTTGTTAACCTTTTACCATATGTCTTGGAGTATCGCAATAATATCGTATCGTGAGTTCAGTATCGTGATATGTAACGAATCGTGATGTGGGTATCGTATCGTTACACCCCCTAATTAAATAACAATGAGACAACAAGACATCCCAACCAGCAGTCATATGAAGATACACAAAGCAACTTTTTTTCTGTTTGGACTTTTTAAAATAAACAGGTGTTATCAAAATTACTGCATGTTTTTAATAGGCTATTTCTCAAAGATAGCTATAGCCACATTTTTACCATCTTACCCAGCGCTTAGGAAATGGTTAAAATTGACGAATTTCTCATGATCTGTCTTTTTGTTTCTTTTTCTCCCCTACAAGTAGCCTACAAGTGCGTCATGCAAATAAAGTAATCTGAATCATTTTAAGACAAACCGTGAAACATTCTCTAACGTCCAGTGTGGGTTCTCGCGTATGTAGGTTAGAGTTGGCGAGCCCACACACGGTGGGCGAACCGTCATTAAGCACCTACACACGTCTCACACAGTGTGTGTGTGTGTGTGTGTGTGTGTGTGTGTGTGTGTTGAAGCTTTCAGGCCCTCCCTCGCAGTGACGCATACAGAAACGATCAAGGAAATCCCCAAGTGAGAGTTACGACAGACTATCGGCAACTACCGACTCGCGTTGAACACGGCGTACAAATCGACACAGAAACCAAATACGTGCCAACTGCATCCACACTCCGGACACATCCAAGGTAAGGATACGTTTCGTTGTTTTAAATGTGTATATATTACATGTTTCGGCTACAACATAATGTAATGTAAGCGAAAGCTTTGTTGTTGACAAGCGTGAACATACTCAAGCTCATCCGGTGCACGAGAACACTTTCTTCGTCACTTGTGTGTTTACAAGGTGTATTTTGTAATCCGATTGCTTGATACTAATGTTATAGATTTCATTATTTAGGGCAATCGCTTTATTTTCTCGTTTTCCCCCCTCCCCAGGTGTTGTCAACACTGGATCAGTTTAGGTGGATTGAGAAACATTTGTCGCCTTCGCGGAAGTGCACAGCCAAACCAGCGACTTGTGGTCGTTTTTTATGAATACACCCACCGAAGTACAACAGCAGGAGGTCATGTACGGCATGGCAGAGATGCCCGATCTCATACCACCGACAGGTGCTTTACAACCCAGTCCGGTGATCCCGTACGAGCTCGGACAGGCAGGGCGAACCCGACCAGACCTCCTGTCCGCCCCGCGAAGAGGGCAGCGAGCCCCCAAACTCGGGCAGATCGGCCGCTCTACGAGAGGTGTGTGTGATATTAGCCTGTGTTTTTATGTTGGCCTGACATGTAGGTAATTATTGGGTGAGATTTTTTTTTTTTTTTGTCTTTCAAAATCCTTGACCCGAGACCAAAATATCGAAATTAAGTTTTGTTTTTAAAGGGATAGTTCACCCAAAAATGAAAATTCTGCTGTCATTGATACTCACCCCAATGTCTTTCCAAACCTGTAAGAACACAAATTAAGATCTTTTTTTATGAAATCTGAGAGATTTCTGTCCCTCTGTGCTTCAAAAAGTGAGATTGTAAAACTAATCCATATGAATTGAGTGGTTTAGTCCAAATTTTCCGAAGAGACTCGAACGCTTCATGATGAAAAGATTGAATTTAGGCTTTTATTCACATATCAACTCAATTCATCAACTCAAACATCATTTGTGGTAAATGGAAGCTCAAACATTCCATGAGGTGCGTGAACCAATGAGGTTCATTCTAGAGACGTTTGAGCTTCTGCAAGAACCAATGAGGTTTGTTCTTGCGCATCAAGCAGGTTCGGTTGAGCTTCTGTTTATGTTCACTAATAATCAATGTTTAGATGTGAATTAAAGCCTAAATTCAATCTGTTCATCATATAAAGCGATCGAGTCTCTTCAGAAAGTTTTGACTAAACCGCTCAATTCATATGGATTAGTTTTACAATCTCTTTATGAACTTATTGAAGCTTCAAAGTGTCAGTTGCGTAGCTGTCAATGGAGGGACAGAAATCTCTCAGATTTCATCAAAAATATCTTCATTTGTGTTCTGAAGATGAACGAAACTCTTACGGGTTTGGATTGGAACTAATTGATGACAGAATTGACATTTTTGGGCGAACTAGCCCTTTATAATGACCCACAGAGCCTCCTCAGCACTGCACATCTTGGATGTTTCCCATATGTAATTCAGCTGAATGAACTCCTCAACTGGGTCTTTCAAAATAAGGGAACAATCCTAAATCTGCAGTTCTGGGGGGAAAAAACCTGTAAACAGCAAGTCTTGTCTGGTTCCCAAAACTGTAACAGCCAAGAAGATGAGTGAGAAGGCCAGGGAAGAAGAGCTCACAATGTTAGTGTAATGTAATGTAAAAAGAGTAGAAACAGGTGATAATAATGATTAAAAAAAATGATTGAATATTGAAGTTTATTGAATAATCTTAGTTGCACATGTTTCAATGCTCATCTGACCACTACAAATCCAACAGATGTAATTATACCAGAGTAAAAGCAATGGAAAATGTGACGTTAGACATTCTGTCATCTCTTAGTCATGAAACCACAATCATATGACATGATGAATAATAATAATAGTCACAAAAAAGGAAACACAAGTAAATGTTGTGTATACATTTTACTTTCAAGTAACAGGTTGTTATTGAGAATCATTCGCAAGCAACATGTTCCCTTTTCTAGTTCTTAAAAATAACTTTGTGGGGAACTTTGTTGAACGCACATGATAGTCACCAGAAAGTGGAGAACAAAACGGAGATGTTTCTGAGATGAAGGTGTCAGTGAGAAAACATGTTGGACGCAATGGTCTGTAAATTTATTAAAGTTTGCCGTTTTTTTAAAGAAGTCTCTTCTGCTCACCAAGGCTGATTACAAATACAAAAACAACAGTAATATTGTTAAATAATATGACAGTTTAAAAGAACTGTTTTCTATTTTAATATATAGTAAAATGTAATTTATTCCTGTGATCAAAGCTGTATTTTCAGCATCATTCCTCCAGTCTTCAGTGTCACATGATCCTTCAGAAATCATTCTCATATGATGATTTGCTGCTCAAGAAACATTTCTGATTATTATCAATGTTGAAAACAGATTTTTTAATGAATAGAAAGTGCAAAAGAACAGCATTTATTTGAAATATAATATTTTGTAACATTAGACATGTCTTTACTGTAACTTTTGATCAATTTAAAGTATTGATTTCTTTTATTTCTTTTCCCCAAAAAATCAAATAAAACTTCTTACTGACCCCAAACTTTTCAACGGTAGTGTTTAGTGCTACAAAAGCTTTCTATTACAGCTGTTCTTTTGAACTTTCTATTCATCAAAGAATCCTGAAATAAAAATGTAAATAATGAATGTTTTCAACATTGATAATAATCATGTTTCCTGAGCAGCAAATCATCATATGATTATGATTTCTGAAGGATCATGTGACACTGAAGACTGGGGTAATGATGCTGAAAATACAGCTTTGATCACAGGAATACATTACACTTCACTGTATATTCACATAGAAAACAGCTGTTTTAAAATGTGATAATATTTCACAATATTAGTTTTTATAAATGCAGCCTTGGTGAGCAGAAGAGACTTGTTTTAAAAACATAAAAAATCTCACTTTTGACTGGTAGTGTCTAACGACTCAGTTGACAGCATCTTCATAAACTGAATAAAAAGCAAAACACACCCGATGTGCATTCTTTATTCCTCACTTTTGTGTGTTTTATGCAAATACAAACTTCCCAGGAGGCCTTGAACTTGTCACGTTCACTCGTTTCCACTCTGTTGTCAAATGAAACCTTTCTTCCTTTGCCTTTACAGTGGTTATTGATGACGAGGACTTGGATGATATCATAAACAACAACAGAAGCTTCCCGGCGTCTCAGAGAGTATCACCCGTGGCCTGATGCCTGACTGACTGTGCCAAAGCCAACTCAAATCTCTCTCTCACACACGTTCTCACTCGTCGTCACCTTCACTGTACAAGCTTTTACAGCTTTCGAGGTCAAACGAGAGAACCGTGGACTTTACTTCCTGTTCACTTTACGCTTGCTCGTCACTTAACTGATGTCTGGTGTCTTCATTCATGGGTGAAGATCTTGATGATCTCTAATGCAACAGGGCTATATTTATTACATTTGCACTTTACAGCAGAATATGAAAGCTAACCTCATCAGGTTGGATTACTCATCTCCCAAAGAGGACGTTTTCCAGTGAAACTCTGTTAACGTGTAACGCGTCATTTGGCGAGACCTGTGGTTACCTTGGTAAACGGGGTCTATTTCGATTTAGATTTCTCTAAATGACATCAGTTAATAGTAAGGAGTTTTTGTTTAGTCACTGTTTCTATGTGCCTGTTCATCTTTTTTGTTTGAATTGAATCGAGTACAATCTTAAATGCATACTGACTGCGACAAACAATCTCATATGTTAGTCATAACGTCTTAGACTTTTAGATGTTTGCATGGGAATTAATGGATTTTTGTAAATTGTTTTGGGGGAATGCGGTGGAATAGGAGTTATAAATAAAGTATGCATGAGTAACTTTATTGCCATTGTTAATGTTTTTTTGATTAGAGTTTGATTTGACTTAAAGTCCCCCTGTAGTCAATCATTTTATCCCTTAAAACTCATCAATTACAAGGTAGTTTGTGACATCAGAAACACCAGCGATTTCAAAGCGTGTTTTTGAGACTAGTTTTAAGCAGAAAATACTCAGCAATGGTGTCGACTTATGAAATTACACATGATTTGTCTTAAATCATATTAAAAACACCACATAGACATATAAACAACATTAAAAGCTGGATTTTCAGCACAGGAGGACTTTAAATGTCAGAACTTTGCTGGCTCATATGATCTTTTCTTTGATTAAAATTTGCAAAAAGAGTGAAATCTTTTATTTCCAGGTTTACGTTATATTCAAAAAAATATGTGTAATGCAGATTCACACTGGGAATTTGATAAAGCAAACTTTATTGAAAATAAGCATGTAAAACAAATACATACAATCTAACTAACACTGACATTATCATGAAGCATTTATAAGTAACAGATATTCAGAAGGACTCATGGGTGGTTAAAATCAACACGATGTGGCATTAACACAAGTGATGAGTTAATGTGTTAAGCAAATAACATCAAAGCGATGTTCATGATCGTGCGCGACCATATGAAACACTGCGATTACATAAGAGTGCCTCATATGAGGATTAATAATGTTAGCATTTCAGCTGCTATAGGATAAATACTCCAAAAAACAAGCAGATCTTGAGAATGTCCCGACTCACTCCTGCTCAGTGTGTAGGCTATAGCGCTCCCTAGTGGACACTTGGGAAACGCCAACATTTATGACCCACCATCCAAGACATTTCCTCTTCTTTCACACAGAGAAAACAACCTAGTTGTTCACTTGATTGAAAGACTGAGGAGTCAACGCAGGCTGTGAGTATTTTTACTGGCGCTAGATTTCTTCAATCCTCCATTTCAAAAACTCCCAGAGAGCTTGCAAATATATTATCTTTTTTTTTTATTTGAACTTTTGGACAACTGATTGCCTTTTTTATTACGGGACATTATTGTAAACGGCTTTGTTTCTCAGTTTGAGCTGTAGAAGTGTCTCAGTGTTGCTCACACGTACTCTTTGTTGCTGCTGCTGCTGGCAGTGCGTGCACAGTTACTTTTGGGATATTTGGACACTTGTTTGCTCCGAGTGCAGGAGGCCGCTAACATGGCTCCACCGAGAACATCGAGAAACGACCCGCCCCAAGCAATGAAAATGGCTGCTCCAAACTCAAACCTAACGTTAAAAGAGAAAGAGAAAAGGCAAGCATTATGACAATGATAAATGATTTGAAATGTGGTGAACTGATCTAGATGATAGTTCGTGAATGTGAAGGAGAGCTGCACGTTTCTGGATGAACTGAGAATCACGATTCTTTTGTTTTAAAGGGCTGGTTGATTATGAATTCACTTTTCTAACTTTAGTTAGTGTGTAATGTTGCTGTTTGAGCATAAACAACATCTGCAAAGTCACGACGCTCAAAGTTCAAAGCAAAGGGAGATGTTTGCTTTTAAAGAAATTGCTTTTTAAGGACTACAACAAACGGCTGGTAGAGACTACACAAGCTTCCTCCCGGGTTAGTGACATCACTAACCCTAAAATTTACATAAACCCCGCCCCTGGGAACGCGATTTATTGATTATAATGATAGAATATGCTAATCAATGATTAGAAGATAGTTAACTCCACATCAGCTACATAAATTTAAACATAAACAAAAACGTTTTTGAAATTTTCAGGACACAAGCTGTTGAAGCTCCGCCCCCTGTGCCGGGAGCAGCGACTCATTTGCATTTAAAGGGACAGACACAAAAACGGTGCATTTTTGCTCACCCTCAAAAAGTGACAACTTTAACATGCTATATAAAAATATCTGTGGGGTATTTTGAACTAAAACTTCACACACACACTCTGGGGACATCAGAGACTTATTTTACATCTTGTGAAAAGAGCATTATACCACCCCTTTAAATAGAGATCATAATTCTGAATAAACAACTAATCAAAATAACATAATATACTAGAGGTTGTGTATATTACAGCAATGTTAATTGCTGCAGTCTAATTATAAAAGTATTTAATTCATTTGAAGTATTTTTTTTAATCGGTTTGAATGAATGAATCGCCCGTAAAGACTTCACTTTCTTTAGCAATCAGTGTCTATCTATATATCTATCTATTCTTCTTCCGAATTATCTATCTATCTATCTATCTATCTATCTATCTATCTATCTATCTATCTATCTATCTATCTATCTATCTATCTATCTATCTATCTATCTATCGAATTGTGTAAATTTTTATTTTTAGAAAGCACCTTTAGTCCAATTTTCGCATTTGTCAGAACAAAAACGGCATATGGTAAGAATGAAAACGTAAATTCACTATCTGACAGTAAGTGGCGCTTATGGAACAGCAGAAATATAGTGGGTTACCTGTGTAAACAAACTAGCGTTGCGCTTAAAAACTTAAAAGCTTAAAACACTACTTTTATGGGCATTATACTGCGATAATAAGTAATTGAAAAAGCAAACACAGTCAATTCCCTTTAGTGATACATGGGGTCTTTCACCGTTCTTTTTATAAGAGAACAAGAAGACGACGACAGAAGAAGACTACAAAAGACGACAGAACAATACGACATAAACAGAGAACATTCATATCAACATGTACTAATTTATCTGCACAAGTAGGCAATGACACACATTAATAGTATAAAGAAGTCAACTAATTTTTGGCACAAATGAAACCTCATATATATTTACTATATAACTGCATTCCCATCCCTGTTCCTGGATTCTCCCCAACAGACACTGCACATTTGGGATGTTTCCGTAATCCAATACACCAAATTCATCTCATAAACACTAGCAGAAGAGTTTCGAGACCTGAAATGGGTGTGTCGGATAAGGGAGACTTTCAGAATGTGTGTTTTTGGGTGTCCTCCAGGAACAGAGTTGGGACACTCTGCTCCACAAATTGTGCAAAGTAAAATTCCTTGCGCTCACTTGGTGTTGACTGGAGTGAAGGGGTTGTAGAAAGCTCGGATCACATTGTGGGCGAACCACGAGCAGGCGACCACTGCGCAGAGGGCTGGAGGAACAAAACACACAAAGTGTTTCAAAGAAGAGACAGAAGATCTTTCATATATCATCAAAGCAGTCGCTGCCCTGTTGTCTTTGATGTTCACTGACCCACAGACTGAGCCGAGACTGATGTTATATAAGAGATGTTTTACTGTAAACTTGCTTCAGTTAGTGTGAACAGTCTGTCTCAGTATTTTCACTCTCTCTCTCACACACACACACACACACACACACACACACACACACACACACACACACACACACACACACACACACACACACACACACACTAACCCTAAACCTAAACCTACCCATCACACACACACTCACTCACACACTAACCCGACCCCTAAACCTTCCCATCACACACACACACACACACACACACACACACACGCACTCACAAACACTAACCCGACCCCTAAACCTTCCCATCACACACACACACACACACACACACACACACACACACACACACACACACACACACACACACACACACACACAACTTAATGGTTTGTATACTGTACAAACTGTATATTCTATCTCCTTACACTAACCCTACCCCTAAACCTACCTATCACAGAAAACTTTCTGCATTTTTACATTTCCAAAAAAAAACCTCATTCTGTATGATTTATAAGCTTGTTTACCCATGGGGACCTCAATTTAGGTCCCCACTGTGACACGAGTCCCCATGAGTGTGTGCATTCAGGTTGAGGTCCCCACCAGGATAGAAAAACATGTACACACACACACACTAACCCGACCCCTAAACCTTCCCATCTCACACACACTAACCCGACCCCTAAACCTTCCCATCTCACACACACTAACCCGACCCCTAAACCTTCCCATCTCACACACACTAATCCGACCCCTAAACCTACCCATCACACACACAGACACACACACACACACACACACACACACACACACACACACACACACACACACTAAACCGACCCCTAAACCTTCCCATCACACACACACACACACACACACACACACACACACACACACACACACACAAACTTAATGGTTTGTATACTGTACAAACTGTATATTCTATCTCCTTACACTAACCCTACCCCTAAACCTACCTATCACAGAAAACTTTCTGCATTTTTACATTTCCAAAAAAAAACCTCATTCTGTATGATTTATAAGCTTGTTTACCCATGGGGACCTCAATTTAGGTCCCCACTGTGACACGAGTCCCCATGAGTGTGTGCATTCAGGTTGAGGTCCCCACCAGGATAGAAAAACATGTACACACACACACACTAACCCGACCCCTAAACCTTCCCATCTCACACACACTAACCCGACCCCTAAACCTTCCCATCTCACACACACTAACCCGACCCCTAAACCTTCCCATCTCACACACACTAATCCGACCCCTAAACCTACCCATCACACACACAGACACACACACACACACACACACACACACACACACACACACACACACACACTAAACCGACCCCTAAACCTTCCCATCACACACACACACACACACTCACAAACACTAACCAGACCCCTAAACCTTCCCATCACACACACACACAGACACACACACACACACACACACACACACACACACACACACACACACACACACACACACACACACACACACAAACACTAACCCTACCCATCACACACACACACACACACACACACACACACACACACACACACACACACACACTCACTCACCTCCCACTAGCAGTATGATGCCTCCCGTCACGGCCGTTCGAGACTTGCGAACTTTATCATCCGCTCCACAGGTGGTGCACTTCATGCCCATGCAGGCGACGCCGAGACCGCTGATGGACACGATGATGCCCACTATCATCAGCGCGCGGGTCGCTTGCAGATCGCCTGCAGGACACACACACACACACACGGTGACACACTGCACTCCAGACTTAACAACTGTCAGACATGCAAATGGACAAACCACCAGGAAATACCTGACAAATACATCCGTTTAATATTACATTCTTTTATTATTTATAATATTAAATATAACAAAAGTTGACCAAACCACTAGGAAAGAGCTGTTAAATAAATCAGTTTATTATAAATAATAATAGTAGCTTAAATACATTTTACTTTACTAAATGATTACTTAGTAAATATTATAAATAATAAATGACCATAATAACATTTATTTAATACATAAATTATAAAAAAAATTATTATTATACTAATAATATAATATTACATTATTGTTATTTATAATTAAAATTGCCCAATACGACCAAAAAATAGCTGTTAAATAATTCAGTTTAATAATAATATTAATAATAATGACAATAATAGCTTAATAAATGTTAGCTTAGTATATTATTACTTGGTAAATATTATAAAAAATAATGACAATAATAACATAACAATAACAATAAATGATCAAATTACTTAATATTAAATTATTATTATTTATAGTATTAAATATACCAAAAATTGGCCAAACCATAATAATAATAATAATACTAATAATGACAATAATAACTTAAATACATTTTACTTTAGTAAATTATTACTTTGTAAATGTTATAAATAATAATAATAATGACAATAATAACTTAATATTATACAATAAATTCCATAATTAAATCCTTAATATTAAATTATTATTTATAATATTAAATATAACAAACCAACAGGAAATGTAAGTTGTATATATTTTAATATTATATATTTTATATTATAGTATTAAATTAAAACAAATTTAATTAAAATTCTTGCTAGGCAGTTGCTAAAGTGATAGGGTCTGTGGAAAATAAAAATATAGTAAAATAATAAAATAATGATAATTAGATTAAAATAAATGAGTGAAGCAATATAAAAATGTGATTAAAATACAAATCTATTAAATTAAATTTAAATAAATAAATTAAAAATGTATTCATATAAATTAATTTAAATTAGCTTAAAATTAAATAAACCAAAAGTAAATAATACATATAATACATTAGTGAGTAGAACAAAATATATAATAATGTAACTGAAACTAATTTTAGATGTATAATATTATTTTTTAATGTGTATAAATTGGTGGTTTCTAAAAGACAGATGCCTCATCAGTTTTCGGAGAGGTGTCCTGTCCTTCACACGGAGATGATCATATTTGGGGTTCGTGCAGTGACATCTAAAAGACTGAAAACCCCTGACTTGGGCAATTCAGCTGAAAGAGTGAACAAGAACCAGTCTGTGCCAGTGCATTCCTGTACATGTGCACACACACAACCAACCGAGAGAGAGAGAGAGAGAGAGAGGAGGTGTGTGAGAGGCAGGGGTGCAAGCTGTAGTGAAGCGGAAGAATTATTCCTCTCCTTTATTCATTAAAACACAATAATGCGTCTCCTGCCAGGCACAGAACACAGTGAGCTGTGGAATTCAGAGGGTCACTCTTCATCCCCCTGTTTTCTCTCTTGCTCCTCCCTCCATCCTAACTCAACCTGCTGTCAGGTGCAGTTTCGGCTGGTTTCGACTGGAAGTGTCCCGCAGTTTTCTCAGAAATGACCCCTGAGGTTCTGCACAGAGCCCTAAATACATCAGCTCAAGGGGCGAATCGCAAGAGCTAAATCACATTTTTGAACAGTCGACGTTAATCCGGAGAGTGTTTCTGCACACTGGAACGTGAGGTTGTGGTTTTCCCATCCCAGTCCTCGGGGAATACATGCAGGGAATGGAGAATGTTTCTGGAACAGCCCATAAACTGAAACACTCAAGTGAATTAATAAACTCATAATTCATTACTGCTAGTTCGGTGTGGAAATGAAAAAATACTTTGGCTGCAATAGGAACAATGAGTTACAGACTCACTCTAAAAACATCTTGGGTTATTTTTTTCCTGGGTTGAGCCTTTTGGGTTATTTTTTCAGTATTTGGGTAGTTTTTATGTTACCCAGCTCCTGGGCCAGACATAACAACCCAGTGTGTAGGTAGTTTTCTCGTGTTACCCAGATCTCGGGTCAGACATAACAACCCATGATTGAGTTATTTATCGCGGGCTTTTAGCGACCTCTTCAGGAGAGAGCAGTGCACCTCCGTCAAAATACAGGTGTGTGTGTACATTTTATTACATAAATTCGTTATTGTGCTGTATATCGTTTAATTTTATGCAAAGCAACATACAGGGTGTTACAGCGCGATGTGAATCACTTAAACGAGTGTCGCGTCGCTTTTTTTCTCTTGATGGAAACGCCTGCCTTGCATAAACTTTTATGATTTTATTCAGAAAGATACAGAATATAAATACATATGATGTTAAAATATGTTCTCAGATCTGTACATTGTTTGTTTATGGACCGGCTATGGAGTAAGTCGCTGCATATTTCGGCAACTTGTGAAACGGCGGTCGACGGGCGGAAGTTAAAAGTTCCCGATTACACTTGAATTAGCCTACTTCATTTTAAAATAATTAAAAATGTCTAATATTTGTTAAACAAGCTTAAATGTTGGCAATATGTATTAAAATTGATATTTAAGTTAATCTGACATTAATTCATGTATGAAGTTTAAAAAAAAGCAACAACAAAAAAGCTAGTAGGCTATTATAGTAAAAAATAATTAACAATGCTGGGTTAAACAACCCAATTTTCTGGGTAAAATTAACCCAACATGTGTTCTGTCCTATATTTACCCAGCCCTTAGGTTAAAAACAACCCAAATTGGGTTGTTTTTTTAACCCAGTGTTTTTTAGAGTGCTGCTTTCACCATGGCTACTCGCCCACTGACGAGGCCAGCATCCATTAATCAAGCGCTGGCTGGGAATGACACCAGTGTTTATTTGAGTGTGTGTGTGAAGAGTTGGAGACTGGCTTGATATGCCAGAGAATTCCAATAAACACCTACTGTATAGATTTACAGTAAATAAAAGGACAGGCCTCTTGATCAGTATATAATAATAATAATAATAATAATATTTATTTATATAGCGCCTTTCCATTAATCAAGGACCCTTATATACAGGCTATAATGAATCCCATGTGTGATATATTTTGATCACTGGAAATATCTACACTTATATTGATATTCACTTTCAATCACCTGGCTGATTGATTTACATGTGGATCTACAGCACATTATAAGTAACATACAAAACAGATATACTATAAATAGGTAACATTAATCAACATCCTCATTTGCTCACCCTCAAGTTGTTCCAAACCTGTATGAGTTTCTTTCTTCTGCCGAACACAAAAGAAGATATTTTGAAGAAAATGGGTAACCAAACAGTTGATGGACCCCATTGACTTCCATAATACGGGGGAAAATACTATGGAAGTCAATGGGGTCCATCAAATGTCTAGTTACAGACATTCTTCAAAATATCTTCTTAAGAAATTTTAAAAAGGAAATTCTAAAGAAATTTATAAACATTTTTTTTTGATGAACCATCCTTTTTAGGGGGAATCAATGTGTATAAAAATATATGATAAACCTTTTTGCAACTTATGATTTACATTAACTTACTTGAACTCATCAAAATAATTTAAGCAAGTTCAACTCGATTTTTTAAGTGTAAATGACTTGTACTGTCAAATTGAGCATAATAAAAAATGTATGGCAGCCACTTAACGTACAATTTTAAGTTGAAACAGATGGAATATTTCTCTTTTTTGTTTTTACAGTGCGTGTGAGAGTCACGCGACATACGGGCGGACGGACAGAAAGATAGATAGATGCAAAGAAAAAAAAACTAGAATAACATGGTTTAACTCACTGTCTAACTGTAGAACGGAGTCGTATATTTTGCACTGAAGCTGTCCGGTGCTCTGAAACGCGCAGGACATCCACAGCCCCTGGTAAGTGGCGACCGCCGTGATGATGCTGTCCCCCACATACGCGGACATCTTCCACTGCGGCAGGACGGTGCCCACGATCAGCCCAATGATGCCCACCAGAGACAGACCAAACCCCAGCAACTGAACGCCCGAGTTTGCCATAGTTTTCACTTCAATGGCAAGCTGAGCAACAGTTAGTAACACACTCGACTGACTCGGATAATCCTGTCTCCTGTCCCGCACCTGTAACTCTCTGAGGAACCTCTCCGAGTAAACTCAAACTGATGAGGGAAAACAAGGCTACTCAACTCTCCAAGACGAAAACTAGCAGTCACTAACTCACTCAGCCAGGGGTGTTTGTTTATACCTCGACAGAGAGATGTCAACTAAGTGTTGCGTAAAATACTGATGACGAAGTGTAATCTCGAGGGGGAATGAGGGGGTGACGGGCGCGCGCGCGATGCCCGTGCCTGTCGTGACGTCACGTCACACAGAATCACTCGCATCACTGAAGGTTTAAAGCTTTGTTACTCTTCTCTACACATTTCGGGTTTGTTTTCTCTATAACATATTCTCCAATCAAGAGAAGTGTCTCTAATAAGCCCGTTTCCGTCATATAGGAAAGTCATAATTATGACATAAAAAAGTCACATATGACATAAAAAGCAAAAGTTGTGAGAAAATACATCAAAATCGTGAAATAAAAATTCGAAGTTATGGTATCCCAGACAGCAACATACTGTCGGATCCGGGCACATTTGGTACATTCAATGTGTACCAGATGTGGGCCGGATCTGGGCTGACATTTATGCTGTCTGGGATAAAAAGTCAATTATAGCCTAATTTACCGAAACAAGTTTTTTTTTTTTTTTTTACATGGCGGAAATATACCTTTCTCAACAGCAACATATTTGACTTTTACCAGGAAGTGCAGGAATGAAAGCGAGGCTGTGAAAGCTGATTTCATCAAAAATATCTTAATCTGTGTTCCGAAGATGAACGGTTTTATGGGTTTGGAACAACATGAGGGTGAGTAATTAATGACAGAATTTATTTTTTTTGGGTGAACTATCCCTTTAAAACAACAATAACAATTATTATTTTATTATTATTATTATAGCAATAGATATTTATTATAGCAATAGATATTTTAGCTAAATATAGGCTACATGTATTAATATTATTACTGTTTTAAATTACATTGATAAATTCCAGAAACCTTTCTTTTTTTCACCTATTGGTGCCTATAAAAAAGCTTCACATCTAGGCCTAATATTTAAAGTCCCCCTGTAGTCAATAATTGTATCCCTTAAAACTCATCTTTGATCAGTAAAATGACGTACTGTATTTAAAGTTTTTTCCTTGAAAAAAATTTCTTCATGCATTAAAATATCTTGAATGTAACTCTACACAATTACCTCTTTTAGTATAGGTGGCCGCGATTCTATGAATATGCAAATGAGCCCCGCCTCCACTCACTCACTCAGCTCAGAGATCCACTCGTTGACGATCACACGTTGATCTGATTGGTTACAAGGTACTTTGTGACGTCAGAAACACCAGCGATTTCAAAGCGTGTTTTTGAGGCTGTCTTTGGTTCACTGCAGTTTTAAGGAGAAAATACTCAGCAATGGTGTCGACTTATGAATTTGCACATGGTTTGTCTTAAAGCGTATTAAAAACACCACATAGACATATAAACAACATTAAAAGCTTGGTTTTCACCACAGGGGGGCTTTAATACACTTGCTATTGCCTAATCAGTCTCTGAACCCCCAACTTAGATCTGTAAAGTCCCTTTCATGAGGCACGTTTGTCACGTCTAAACACTTCATCAGGTGACCTCTGCACTTCCAGTGAAAGGCCTGGAACACTGTCAACTATTGTGTGCAGGACAAAGTTGGCGTCAATGTTACAATATTCTCACCAAAGTAAAGAGGAAATACCTTTAACCAGAGAGAAAATAGGGCTGAAGCAATAATGCTGTTGGAAGAGGAAATGGTTTTCACTTAAGAAAATGTCGGTGTAACACCCTGACATATATGAAGTTTTGCGTTTGATGGTTGTGTGAAGGTTTCTAAAGGTAACTATAAGACTTAAGTAGGGCTATGCAACGATTAATCACATCAAAAACAAAAGTTTGTGTTTCCATAATATATGTGTGTGTAGTGTATAATTATTCATACACACTGTATATATATATAAGAAAAAATTGTGATTTATATATGAAATATTTATATATAACATGCATATATACATGCAAAAATGTCTTAAATATAAATATATATATACAAAATAATTATACACAGTACACACATGTGTAAACAAACTTTTATTTTGGATGCTATTAATCATTGCACAGCCCTACATTAAAGGGATAGTCAGAAATTTCTTATCATAATTCTGTTGTGTAGGAGAAGGGGAATAAGAGTTGGAAGATAGGACAAGGATCGGATTTGCTTCAGTAACATCTTGAAATTAGCACACACTCCCCCGGTCACCCCTGGAAACGTGATTTATCTGTCACCCTATTGGCCAAGTCGTGAGCACTGGGCCAAACAGCCTTGACACACAAAAGAAACTTTAACGCTTTTCCGAAGTTCTAGTTCCAGTAAGCAGAAAACATTCAGTAAAGGGGGAGCAGACAGTGCTAAATCAGCCCGAAGAAGAACAGAAACCCCTTCATGGCTCCTCTTCTGACTGGCTCCAGGGCTTTTTTTGTGTGAAGATTACAGACAGTGAAAACAGCCGAGATTAAACTGGTGTAAGCCGCCTTAGACGCCCACTGAACCGTTAGCAATAAAACACACAGGCCTCGGGTTTCTCCTCAGAAGCAGTGACTCCACTAATGAGCTTTCCTCATTTCATTATTTCTTACCTCTTTCTTTTACTTCTTATGCAACTAGCTGCCTTTACATGAATGTAGGTAGAGTCCAAACTGATGTAATCTAGGAATTCACTGGTGTTTAAATAAATGCAACTGAAAATAACAAACTACTTACACAAAGGCTGATTAACCCTTGATGCATGAATTAATAGTAAATCATGTTTCTTTTCTGCTTCAAAACAAGTATAATGCCCATTTTGAATGTTTTTGAAAGAAGTATGTTATGCTCACCAAGGCTGCATTTATTTGATCAAAAACACAGTAAAAACAGTGAAATATTAATAACATTTAAAACAGCAGTTTTCTATATGTGAATATATTTTGAAATGTCATTTATTCCTGTGGTCATAGCGGAATTTTCATGATCTTCAGAAATCATTTTAAAATGCTGATGCTCAAGAAACATTTCTGATTATTATCATTTGAAAACAGATGTGCTGCTTAATGTGATGCATTTTTTAGGATTCTTGAACAAACAAATAAATGACAAAAAACAATGAAATAAAAAATACAATTTACATGCTCTCTCTGTTTTATGAACACTGGATCAAGAAAAAAAAGGAAGAAAAGAAAATAGGTTGTTCAGACTACGCCATGAATAATAATAATAATAAAAAACAATTATTCTTAAAGGTATATTAAATATAATGACCTAAATACATGTATGTAATAAGAGCACAAAATTAACGATTATAAGCGTCGTGGATGAATTGAAAGAATTGACAAAATATATTGTCATGGAAATAAATATATATATACATATATATATATATATATATATATATATATATATATATATATATATATATATATATATATATATATATTACTAACAAATGGAAACATTAATTTAGAAAGAAAGAAAGAAAGAAAGAAAGAAAGAAAGAAAAAAAGAAAAAGGAAAGTGGAAAGGAGGAAAAGGAAGGATGGAAGGACAGAAAGGAAGGAAGGAAGAAAAAAAGAAAAGGACAGATGGATGGAAAGAACTGGAAGGAAAGGAAGGATGGATGGAAAGAAACTGAAGGAAAGGAAGAAAGAAAGGACGGAAAGAAAAAACGGATGGACGGAAAGAAACGAAAGAAAGAAAGAAAGAGAAAGAAAGAAAGAAAGAAAGGAGAAAGAAAGAAAGAAAGGAGAAAGAAAGAAAGAAAGAAAGAAAAAGAAAGAAAGAAAGAAGGAAGGAAGGATAGATGGAAGGAAAAGCTGGATGGACGGAAAGAAACGGAAGGAAAGAAGAAAGGAAAGACAGAAAGGAAAGGGAGGAAAGAAGGAAGGACAGGCGGAACACGGAACAAAGGAAAAGCTGGATGGACGGAAAGAAACGGAAGGTAAAGATGGACAGAAGGAAGGAAAGAAAGGGAGGAAGGGAGGAAGGAAGGAAGGGAGGAAGAAAGAAAGAAAGACAAAAAGGGAGGAAGAAAGAAAGAAAGGAAGAAATAAAGACGGACAGACAGAGAGAGAGAGAGAGAGAGAGAGAGAGAGAGAGAGAGAGAGAGAGAGAGAGAGAGAGGTTCTCTGGCGCCCCCTGGAGTCCCTGTGTTGAGTGTTCCGTGTGTCTGCTGTGTAATCAGGGATGTGCTCATGGAAAAGGCTGGTCAGGAGTGTAGTTGAAACTGGCATCCAGAAACATGGCCAGTGTTCCCAGTGAAGTGATGATGACAAAGAGCCAGAAGAAGAGCCGATCCAAAACCACAGCGATGTACTGCCAGTCATCTGTCATCTACACACACAACGGGACACGTTTATCTCTCTGACACACCAGGATGTGCTGGCAGTTTATGAATAATCATGAGGATCAGGGACAGACCAAGAGGACGAGCCTCAGATAAAGGTTTCTTTGTGTTTCTGTGAGTATGTGTGGAAGAGAGAGATGGAAGGTGTGTGTGTGTGTGTGTGTGTGTGTGTGTGTGTGTGTGTGTGTGTGAGTGTTTATAGACTTACAGTATCATCCACATCCTGTTTCTTCAATTGTTCAGACATGTAATTGATGGCGGCGATTGCAGATTTGAGATTCGGGGGCAGAATCAGACAATAGTTGTCACTGTTTGAGAACCTCTGCAACTTCACAGTGCTCTCATTATGACTAAAACACACACACACACACACAAATAAAGAATAATTAACCCTATACAAAAGTTCATACGTGCATAAACACAACACAAATTACTGTAAGTGGATTATTAAAATATATGACAATTATCATAAAAGTCCCCCTGTAGTCAATATTTCTCATCTTTGGTCACCAAAACGACAAATTTAAACTTCATGCCTTAAATTATCTTGAATGTGACTCTACACCCTTGCCTCATTTCGTATACGCGGTTCTATGAATATGCAAATGAGCCCCGCCTCCACTCACTCACTCAGCTCAGAGATCCACTGGTTGACGATCACACGTTGATCTGATTGGTTACAAGGTAGTTTGTGACGTCAGAAACACCAGCGATTTCAAAGCGTGTTTTTGAGACTGTCTTTGTTTCACTGCAGTTTTAAGGAGAAAATACTCAGCAATGCTGTCGACTTATGAATTTGCACATGATTTGTCTTAAATC
The DNA here is from genome assembly GCF_949319135.1 of Squalius cephalus. NCBI lineage: Eukaryota > Metazoa > Chordata > Actinopteri > Cypriniformes > Leuciscidae > Squalius > Squalius cephalus. The sequence continues at coordinate 8,784,226 of NC_137124.1, forward strand.
ATATTTAAAAAAAAAACACAGACATATAAACAACATTAAAAGCTTGACTTTAAAAGGTGCTTATAAATTGCATTTTACTGCACAAAATTGCCTTATTATGCCCTTTTACAGTCTTGATTTTGTTTTGGGTTTTTATGGTTGAATGTTTAACAAATTGTTGCAGCTCCTCTCTTCCCAGTCTGTCAGTAACACTCTGTTTAGTTCCTCTCCCTATGAACCCCCTCCTTCTGAAAAGCGCCGTGTGCTCTGATTGGTCGGCTGGAGCAGTGTGTTGTGATTGGTCAAGTGATTCGAGTGTGTTTGTGAAATGCCACGCCCCTTACTTTAACCACGAGTTTCAACACACTACTAACTCAACCAGGCCTCATCCCTTTATTCTGCGTATACCCTGGGTGGGAATTATTTAAATGAGGAATATTGTGATTGTTATATTGCTCATAATTCTTAAGCTTGCACTAAGATTTCAGTTGGCTGTTAATTTAAGGTATCATCTGCAGGACAAGTCATGCACTAAATGTAATATTTGATGGTAATAAATGACTAAGTCTGAGAAATAGTGCTTAGTGTGCATCACTAATATAGCGTTCTGCATGGCGTGTTGTACAGTAGCGCGAGAGCATTGCAGAGCTCAGGATTGTGTTGCTCTGTGCTATAGTGGGAATGAGTCTGTCATACAGTGCAGAATGAATGAGAGCTGTGCTGTGTCTGGGACTGACCTCTCCTCTCTCACATTCCCATTCTTTCAAGGGTGAGTTTTTTCCAACAGGGATTATAGAGAGCACCACACGTCCGGCACATGACATGCATGGTCAATGAGATGCACACTGGTATAGACAGGAACTCATACAAGTGTTTGTTTCCACACACTGTATATATGGTGTTACTCTGCTCAGCTACTCTGTTGCTGGACAACTAGTTTGCTGAAGAATGAACCGCTTTGACCCGACCCTTGTTACAGGTCTCTTTTCTGCAGTATATTTGCATCATGGACACAAGTACCACCTTGATTACTAGAAACTATTAAAGTCCCCCTGTGGTGAAAATCAAGCTTTTAATGTTGTTTATATGTCTATGTGGTGTTTTTAATACGCTTTAAGTCAAACCATGTGCAAATTCATAAGTCGACACCATTGCTGAGTATTTTCTCCTTAAAACTGCAGTGAACCAAAGACAGTCTCAAAAACACGCTTTGAAATCGCTGGTGTTTCTGACGTCACAAACTACCTTGTAACCAATCAGATCAACGTGTGTGCGGGCTTTAGCATATCATTAACTATGATCACTCTGAAGTAGGGGAGTCTCAAGAGAAGACAGGTTATCCTGGTATATTTTTCGGGTGATATTAAAAATCGGGTAGATTTAGCAATACAGCGGGTGAAATTATCAATATGATGTATATTACGATGTTATGATGAACTATAAGCCTTTCAAGGATGTGGATTGTTAGAAGGCAGGCTGTATAGATAGACTTGAAGAGCGTAGACTTGAAGAGCGGAAGGAGAACTGAAAATATAAATATATGCCAATTCAAAATATGAATAAGTAGGCCTACAATAATAGTGAATAAATAATACTAAAATACCACTGTTAAGGACTCAGGAGGAGAAAACTCCCCAAAAAACTTTTTTTTACTCATGCTTTTTAGTATGGTTGAATTGGATCATTGAAAGTCAACAGCAAAGACATTGTTAATAAAGTGAGCTAAATACATAAAGTATATTTGTTTTTAACAAGAAGCAATGAAAAATACATTTGCAAAATATCACAATACAAATCAACATTTTCAAAAGCAGTTAACCTCCTAAAATTAGCCTGTATTGCTTTCATAGCAGTTGCGACTCAGGTCTCCAAACACCTGTTTTCAGGCAGGCCTGAGTTCATTACACATTCTTCACACCAAGCAAACTCAGACATCAGACACACTTAAAGGGCTGGTTGGTTATGATTTCACTTTTCTAACTTTAGTTAGTGTGTAATGTTGCTGTTTGAGCATAAACAACATCTGCAATGTTACGACGCTCAAAGTTCAAAGCAAAGGGAGATGTTTGCTTTTAAAGACATTGCTTTTTAAGGACTACAACAAACGGCTGGTAGAGACTACACAAGCTTCCTCCCGGGTTAGTGACATCACTAACCCTAAAATTTACATAAACCCCGCCCCCGGATTTATAGATTATCGTGACAGAATATGCTAATCAATGACTAGAAGATAACTACACATAAGCTACATAAATTCATCAAGTAATAGGGCTGGAACAATATATCGATGCATCGGGATTCTTGGATCGATTCCATTTTTTTCCGAATGCATCGCAAATTGATTCTGAGCTTAGTTTTTAACAGGAGATGGCGCTCTAGGCTAATTTTTAACCGGACGCTCAAATGCTCACGAAGAAGAACGCTTGTGCGTTCAGCTGAGTCTGAGAATCTACTTGCACCTCAGAATGCTTTTATGATGCAAGATTAATGTAAACAGCCCACTGCAAACACCCTTGTAATTCGCTTCAACCTTTTCGAATTATTATTTTCGATTATTTTATAGAAGGTTCACAAGCACGCTGTTTCAAAAGCATGCAGTGCCATCTGCTGTTAAAAACGAAACTCAGAATCGATTCGAGAGAGAATCGCGATGCATTCGGAAAAATTGGAATCGATCCAGAATCATTTCTCGATTCACGATGCATCGATATATTGTCCCAGCCCTATCAACTAACCATTCAGAAACGTCCTGTTCCTTCTACATGTTGTCACTTCTTTTTGAGTCTCTCCATCATTGTCTGACTCCGGTTTGAACATAAAAGGCTAAAAGTTTTGAAATTCCCAGTGCGTGTCTGTGTGTGTTAAAAGAACAAAAGCTGTTGAAGCTCCGCCCCCTGTGCCGGGAGCAGCAGCTCATTTGCATTTAAAGGGACAGACACCCTCAAAAAGTGACTTTAACATGCTATATAAAAATATCTGTGGGGTATTTTAAGCTAAAACTTCACATACACACTCTGGGGACATCAGAGACTTATTTTACATCTTGTGGAAAAAGATACCACCCATTTAAATCGCTAGTGACAAAACGACATAAGCAAGAAATTTGGGTTATTTAGGCCTTTGGGTTGCTCCGAATTTTGGATAGAAAGTACCACCTGCTAATAACAATGGATTGTCACTTATGAACAAATAAACCCAAACCCAAATAAAAATTAACTTTCCTTGAAATCACTTTTCTAATCCGGTAGCCCTCAAGACCGGCGGCATTTCTTGAAGGACTTGTGAGCTTAGCACGATAATAAAGCTGTAGCAGAGACCACCTGTTAGACTGGCTAAAGAGAGGGCACCACATTATAACAGCGAGACGAGCCTTTCTCAAACAGATGAGGACGGGAACAGACAGTTTGTTATGTCTATTACAGACAGATGGAGACCCTTTCTCTTCTGCATGCTCTACACGTTTACAGAGAAAACCCATCCATCTGTCTATCCTCCCATTCATCCATTTATGTGCATCCTCGACCCTCGGCCTCCCCTGCTGTTCTTGTGTGCATTTCACTCTAATGCCTCAGCTCAACAAGAGCTTAGGTTCTGGCGACTCTAGAGGGGTGACTGGGCTTAACTGGGCTGAGATCAAATGCCCTTGGATTGAGAGGACGAACAGCCAGCACAGAGACTTTCATCATCCGTCCGCCCTGATCCGCGTTTATGAGTTGCTTAAAAACCAGCAGATTATGGTACAAGCACATTATACTCTTGTTATTGATTTGGCATCTAAGTGTGTTTTTGTGTAAGTGAGTGTCCATGCACTGTGAACAACAAGAGTGTGCAATGGGTATATATAGTCTATGATACTATCGTAATTGTTGCTTTAACGATGTGCAATCAGATATTATCGAGTATGACCCTCACTTAGCAAACACCAAACACAAACACCCAAGACAGTGCATACACTGCATGATGTAGACTTTTACTCGATAAAAATGTGTATTGAGTAGTCTTTTAGGCTATATTTATGATATAGTTAAGCAATCACACAAAGAGTGCCATTCCCCCTCCCCCCAAAATATTGTACAAGCAGACTACAAATGCGATATTGATTTTATACTACAGTTTAATAAACAAAAAGTTAGAATTAAGTGACTAACATTTTAGGCACAATAGTTTTGCCCTATTTCACCGAGAAAAATATCTCCAAATAAAGCCACAGCAGAACTGTTTTGCGTCTCTGAGCAAAGCACAGCTGTTTTTTGTTACTGAATGAATCATTCCATTTGAACAAATCAGTTGAGTGAATGATTCAATGACTGACTCAATAAGAAAGTCAAATGCTTCGTTCCTGGAATGATCAGCCGTTTCAACAAATCGGTTTAATTAATGACTCGATTCGCTCATTAACAGTGACTTTCCACCATATAATAAATTATACGGAGGCTACATTTAATTAGGTAAGAAAAATGGCCCTTATAAAGGTGAAAATGCAGATAAAAGGTAAAAAAACTATTTAAACTTATGTGAAATGTTCATTTCTGTCACTGTTGCGAACTAACCACCGCACAGAATATTAAGAAGTAAGCTGTTAATGGTAGACCTAAACCTGCCAAAGTACAAACACAATAAACATACTCAGCAAAATATCGAGATATCATTTTTTGTCAATATCACCCCCCCCCCCCAAGAGTTGTTTTGAGCATTTGCAGTCAGAAATATTTGACAAGACATTTAAAAAAAAAATGTAAATAGGCAAACTACTGAGTCTTTTATATAATAAACCAGAAAATACCATTTACAGAACTGAGAATTCCATTTTAGTAAAAAAAAAAAATAAATAAATAAATAATTGAATAAAAACGATCCGAATGACGTTTGCTTCCATTAACGGTCCTTGCACGTTCTTTCTTCTGCTTGTGCGGAATATTCTACTAAAAATAGTCAAACAAGGTTTTCAGCAAAACTTTTTCAACTTCATCACAGCTACTGAATCTACAGTGTGAAACATACAGCGCAACCAGTGTAGTCCAATTTCAGGACAAATGACTGTTAAAGATGCTTCTTTTTAGAGAAACAAAAACATACAGCTGGACCGATGTAGTCGGATTCCTGGACAAATGACTCTTATGAACCGGATCTTTTTAGCAAATCAAAAGCATAGAGAGCGGCCAGTGTAGTCTGATTCACGAACAAATGACTCTGATGAGTTGGTTCTATTTAGTGAATCAAAATTATACTGCACACAACAAGTGTAGTTTGATTACAGAATGAATGAGTCAGCTCTTTTTAGTGAATCAAACACAGCTTTCAAGTAACTGTGACACTTAGTTTAGAGAAGTTACTGACCGGTAGTTCATATGGCAACGTGTGTAGCTAAAGCACACATTATGCGGTTTGTCAGTAGTATTTTATAAATACTAATGCACAATTTCCACATTTTAGTTCAGTTAAAAAGGGCCAATTATAGGATAACTTTCATGCTCTAAAATGTCTATGAAGTTATACAAGTCAAAAGTAAAAAAGTTAAATTCTCTCATCATTTGGCAATGAAATTGCTTTGCAAGCGCAAAGACACACATTGCTAATGCTACAGCAAGACGTGGATTATTTCCACAATGTTGGTTTATGTTCCTGCTGTGCTTCTGTTCTTGTTTTGGCTGTGAAGTTGTTTGCCTTCCAAATTGATCCAGTGCAATACGTGAGAGGCAATCAGATATCAGAGGCACTTGTTTCATTGATTGTCTCTCGTCCAGTCTTAAACAGTCTTAACAACAGCTAATATTTCTGACATTTTCGAGATGGGAAGTGGGAGACCGGCTTCACTCACAAGCTGCTGGCAGAGATTTAAACATTCAAGCTATAAGATCTTTTCCCACTGCTTTATGCCTCATGAATAACATTCCTCCAATGACCTGAATTCCACATTTAACTCTTTTCCTCTTAAAATGTTCCGGATTTCTGTGTTTTCACTTTTAAACGGTAGGGGACACTATTAGGCATCTTCTGAAAGAGCACTGAATCTCCAGATCAAAACACAGGCAAAAAGGAGCAGAAACAAGAGATAAAAGCATTGCTAATGCACATTGTAATGTTTGAAAAGCAAAACGCGATTTTATCAACTTTTGTTCAAAATGTTGCTGTTTGTTTTTAATGAAACTTACCCACATTTTTTTAAGTGTTGATAAAAAAATAATGCATGAAGCTAGAATAAAACTTTTTTCATTGTTGTTTAAAAGCAGAGGCTCTGTTTTTCCTTTGATATTTTGCATGTTCAGATATTCATACAACAAAATATTCTGGGGACAACCGGTCACTCACATGAGATTAATATGCTTTAAGACAAATCATGTGCAATTTCATAAGTCGACATCATTGCTGAGTATTTCCTCATTAAAACTGCAGTGAACCAAAGACAGCCTCAAAAACAATCGCTGGTGTTTCTGACGTCACAAACTACCTTGTAACCAATCAGATCAACGTGTGATCGTCAACGAGTGGATCTCTGAGCTGAGTGAGTGGAGGCGGGGCTCATTTGCATATTCAATGAGGCAAGCGTGTAGAGTTACATTCAAGCTATTTTAAGGCATGAAGACTTTTTTTTCAATGAAAAAATTATTTTATGATCAAAGATGAGTTTTAAGCGATAAAATTATTGACTACTGGGGGACTTCAAAAGTTTTAGAGGACACAGATTGTTACATACAGATGCAGCTTATTTTGTGTCTGAAATACCAGCCTGGTTTTAACTAAAATGTTGAACACTTACCTTCCTCTCCACGGCATTACCAGCTCTGGGTTGATCTTTCGGATGAAATATTCACCTCCAGGTCTGAGGCCTTGGTCCAAACAACCCAGTGGGACGTTTTCTTTTGTCTCGTCCTCCACCGGTTCCTCAGTTTGGGGCCTGAGCACACCCAAGTAACGAGGCAGCAAGTTGATGAACACCTGCAGAATGTTAGATGACAGGTTAGGCTTTCAGTTTTAAGTAATTGGATGGAATAATGTAAAGAAGCTGCTTTTTGAATCAAGATGCGTCACCTTTCGCACCCATACGGGCATGTGGTGTGTGCTGGGAGTCCTGTGGTGGAGGTTCAGGACCACCACGCTTAGTATGACTGAGAACGTCACCAGGATCATGGTGAACATCACGTATTTCACGATGATAGGAATGCCAAGTGATGTTTCTGGGACTTTGTCAGCCAACAACAGCATGAAAACAGTGAGAGCAATGAGGACTGAGATGGATAGAGTCATCTTCTCACCTGAGGGAGAGGTCAGAAATCACGTCTTATACTGTATATACGGGCATATCTTAGGCCATTGAGCCTCTGTATATGGAAACGCACAAACTGTTATTTAATGCATGGAGGCAAATTAAAAAATTAGGCAGACAAAAGACAAAAAGGTCTTTTTTCTGTTAACGTAAATTATAAAAAACATTTCTGTTAGTTGAAATAAAGGTGAAATAAAGTAAATATTAGATGAAAAACTAAACGAAAATGAGAAATGTTGCCTTAAAATGATCAACTGGAAATAAATAAAAGCTAAAAAAAAATCTAAAACTGAAATAAAAATAAATGAAATTACAAAAAAAATAAACCAAAATCAACATGGAAATATAAAAGTAAAAGTTATTTCAAAATATTAATAAAATGATAATAAAACTAAAATAACACTGCAAAAGAAGATTTGTTTTTGTCATCCACATTTTGTATACACTTAAATACTTTTTGAGTCTTGTAAAAAAAACTACCATTCAAAGGCTTGGGGAAAGTAAGTTTTTTTTTAAAGACATCAATACTTTTATAATTAGTAAAGACATTTATAATGCTCCAAAATAATTGTACTTCAAATAACAGAAAATTTTTCAGAAAAATATGAAGTAGCACAACTATTTTTAAAGGTATTGCGGAGGATTTTCCCGAATTTTAGAAAAGAACCGCCCTCTCCACTTTTTGAAAAAATGCACATGCGCAACACTCTACCTGCTCCCGAGAGGGAACGCCTATTAAACGTGTGCACGAGCTAATCATAGCTTACATTAACTTTTACTAGCAGTGATTTTAAATGGATTTCTCCAAATAGCATGCCAGACTTTACCTGTCAAGTAGAAACTTCGCGACTGAGGCACCAGTGGGAAGCCCAACCTGTGTTTTGAGCGCACGCCATCGTGTGAATCGTGTGAACGAGCACGTACGACGGCTTACGTAAACATATCACCAGAGTGATTGACACTTAGGAGGTCCAATAGTCTTGATGATCCACCCGGAAAAAGAAAATCCTCCGCTATACCTTTAACATTGATAATAATCAGAAATGTTTCTTGAGCATCAAACCATCATATTAGAATGATTTCTGAAGGATCATGTGACACTGAAGACTGGAGTAATGATGCTGAAAATTCAGCTTTGATCACAGGAATAAATTACATTTTAAGATCTATTACAATAGAAAAACAGCTATTTCGAATTGCTAAAATATTACACAATACTACTGTTTTTACAGAATTTTTGATCAAATAAATGCAGCTTTGGTGAGCATAAGAGAAAACACTAAATAAAACGTTCCAACTTTTGAATGGTAGAGTTTTTTAAATAGTCAGCGTGTTTCATAAAACATAAAACAGTGATGGTATTGATTTTCTAATTAAAGATGGGCACCTGCGCCAGGTGGCAGGTAGAAGACAAATATGGCCAGCACACTGGTGAGGATGCAGGGCACGATGATGTTGATGATGTAGAACAGAGGCTTCCTCTCGATGATCAGGTAGAAGGTGATGTCCTCGTACAGGTCCTCCTGGACGATCTTCCTGCTGGGCTTGTGACAAATCTGCCACTCGCCGTTCTCTTAGGGAAGAGAGAGGACTAGTGAGAGAAAAAGAGATAGAAGGAAGGAGAGAGTGTGCCATCTGAAGAGTTGCTACATTGCTTGGCAACCATAAACTACTATTATAAATGTACATATTTACTGAACACTGACATTCTTGCGTCATTTATGCTGTTGGACAGGAAGTTGTCACATTTAAGAGGAAGTACACTAACCAGTGAAGGCATTCTCATCAATAACTATCTCATGGAGCTCGTTGCCATCTTCATCTAGACCGTACTGAAGGTCCACTTCTGAGGAGTCATACGTGTAGGAACGAAACACCATTGTGCAGTTCTGCCAGTCGAATGGAAAGTATGCAACCTATAGAGCACAACTTTGAACTACTGTGAAATGAACGAGCGTGTACAAAAAAATAATAACAGTTAAAGCTACAGTAGGCAATGTTTTGTTAGGTCGAAACTCTTTTCACATCCTGAAAGCATTCAATCAGAAGAAGTGGTCTAAATATTAAAAACTGTACATATATCTTCTGTGGAAGTCCAAAAAAGTTCGTCCAATCATTGCATTCGGAGTGAGGATAGATAGGATGTCAACATATTTATTTCCATACCTCTGCGCACCTGCTCTCACAGACATCAGAGTGTTTTATGAGGCTTTTCAGAGCTGTAGACAGACGTCAGTCACTGAGCGCCACAAACAAACAGCAGTCGCCTTTTACAGTTCCTCCTGAGCCAAAACAACGAGCTTATACTGCGTTCACACCATAACTACCGTAGATGAAAGAGATGGCAACCCGTGACGTTCTACCCGGATTTATACCTTTCAATGGCAACACTATCAACGCCGAAATGAATCTATGTTACAACTAGAGCTCTGTAAGTTGTTTATATTCAATATTATTGTAATGTTTTGAGACATGAGTTAATTTAAGCGTCAAAATACGTATGTCCGGTTTCCAGAGGGCGACAGGTTCTGCCACACTGCTTTTTTCCACACAACTGCGAGTTTACATCTCGCTATTCAGAATTGCGTGATATAAAGTCACAATTGCGAGTTATAAAGCCAGAATTGCGAGATATAAAGTCCAATTCTAAGGAAAAAATGCATGTTTATATCTCACAATTCTGACTTTATAACATGCAATTGGTAGATGCAAAGTCAGAATTGCATGATATAAAGTTGCAATTGCGTGTTATAAAGTCTTTTCTTTTTTCCTTATAATTATAATTTGACTTTATAACTCGCAATTGCAAGTTTATATCTCACAATTCTCAGAAAAAATGTCAGAATTGCAAGTTATAAAGTCGCAATTGCAAGTTATAAAGTCAGAACGGTTATATTTAAACTCGCAATTGCAAGAAATAAACTTGCGAGATGTAAACATCTTTTTTTAAATTCTCTGGCGGAAACAAGCTTCCTTAGCACATTACTACATTACTGTTTTTGTAAATAAACTAACAAGCTTCATTATTACATACAGACGCATGCAGGTAATTCACACTTACGATCTCTCCCTCGTGATCATCAAATGAAAATTGTCTGCGGTGTAAAAAGACTCGCAGTGTAAACTTAGCCTTAATGTCGTGACTCTTTGCAGACTCTGCTCTGGTTGTGATATCGGATACCAGTCGCGTCTAAAGTGAATGTAAACAGGCGTTTTGAAGGAGGCGTGGCTTTTTGGGACGCTCTAAAGAGAGGCTGGGATCTTCTGCTTTCAAAGCTAGCTTGCTATTACTAGCCTCTGAAACTGCACACCCTAGCTTTAGCCATTTCAATCATTAATATGCCAACAGCCAATGTTCAAGGTTCAGTACAAGTTAAACTAACAATAGTTTCTTTGATTCTGTCAAAAATGTATGACATTCGTTCATTCAACGGAAGGCTACTTCAACTGATCCCAGAACATTCCTCTAATGTGTGAACACTAAGACGTTTACATGTACCTCTATGGAGCAGGAGCTGCGGTAGATGGCAGGCGGATACCAGGAGACGGTCCCATCACTCCTCACCAGCACGTTCACATACAGAGCCACGTCAAACTGACCATCATTACTGTTAAACACAGCGAGAACATTGCACAGTCCATGTGCCCTGAGCAGTTTAGATGCTTCAGTGTCATTTAAACCAAATACCCATTTGATTTTGGCTTCTTAGGATTTAGCAAGTTCCTAAACAATTATTAAATTGCACTGCAAAAATGTTCTCTTGTCAAGTATAAATATCTAAACAGTGTATCTTGAATATAGATGTATTTTGTTGGTAGATTTGTTTTCAGTTTATATAAAAAAAGAAAGAAATTGTGGCAGGTGTCCTGTTATAAATCAGGCTTTTTAAAGGAAAAAATGTTGTCAGTGTGGCGTTATATGAGGATGTTCTCACTTGTTGATTAGGTAGATGTCTGGACGCCACACTTTTATGGGAGGAATTCGCACAACGTCAATACTGTCGTAGTCCTCAGGATTCCAGGATAACCTGTAGTCGATCCATTCCTGGAAAACAGAGAGAGATACATACATGCAAACTGCTTATATATGCACACTACCATTCAAAAGTCTCTTATTCTCATTAAGGCTGCATTTATTTGACCAAAAATACAGGAATAACTGTAATATTGTGAAATATTATTACAAGTTAAAATGGCTATTTTCCTATGTGATAAATAATATATAATAAAATGTAATTTATTCCTATTATTTTCAGCATCATTACTCCAGTCTTCAGTGTCACATGATCCTTCAGAAATCATTCTCATATGATGATTTGCTGCTCAAGAAAGATTTATGATCAATTATCAATGTTGAAAACAGTTGTTGTGAAAACCGTGATACAACCATAAACACTGAAAGTTCAAACAAACAGTTTTTTTTTTAATATACATTTTTAAAACAATGTAAAAGTTACTGTAACTTTTGACTTAATGCATCCTTGCTGAATATTAATTTCGTTTAGTTTTTCTCAAATCTTACTGACTCCAAACTTTTGAACGGTAGTGTATATTAAGTTTAATGGTATGTCCAATGAGGATATCTCATTTATATATGAGGATATTCCCTTGTCCCTTACATTTTGACAGATAATTTTGGGAACAAATTTATCCCCAAACCATATCCTCTTAGCTAAGTAAACATTCTCTCTCTCTCACACACACACACACACACACACACACACACACACACAGCATCATTATACAGAGCACCACGAGCACACTTATTTGCTCTACATCAGAAGAAAGCACATCAGACAGTTTAAAAAAAAAGTTTTTTAAATCCAGGAATTACTTGCAGATATAAAAAGTGACAAGTCAATTTAGCCGTAAAATATCCAGCGATAAACGCTCTGCCTCTCACCATATTCATGAACACGTTTGTTGTCATCTCTTCATTCTTCTCGTTCTGCGAGAGAGGAGAGATAGAGACATTAGTGTGTGTCGAGTGTGTCATGCTGTCAGTCCTCCATATGAAAGCTAATGCTGCATGCATGACTGGAAAGCTGGAGCGCTAATGTTCCTCGAATGTCAGGGAAATGTTTCTGAACCAGTGGGTCAGAGGCAGACAGGCTGACGATCTCCAAAATCACTGAACACAAACTGTGTGAGCTATGACAGAGAGAGAGAGAGAGAGAGAGAGAGAGAGAGAGAAGAGAGAGAGAGAGAGAGAGAGAGAGAGAGAGAGAGAGAGAGAGAGAGAGAGAGAGAGAGAGAGAGAGAGAGAGAGAGAGAGAGAGAGAGAGAGAGAGAGAGAGAGAGAGAGAGAGAGAGAGAGAGAAATGCTTTTGGAAAAAAAAAGAATGAATAAAGAGAGGATCAGATGTGTGTGTGTGTGTGTGTGTGTGTGTCATACCAAGCTGATGAGCTGTACTAAAGTCATTCCCACTCGGACCATCACTCGCTCATCCCAGGTCCGTGCCGGTCGCACCTTCAGGTTGTAATCCTGAAACAAATCCTCCAGTAGCCTCCGTTCAGCCTCGGACGCCCCTGGACACACACACACACACGCTTGTTTTATTTTAGCATGTGATTAACTCTCTCTTTCCTCTCTGTGTTTCTTAATCAAAATAAGCCCAGCACTGAACTCTCTTCAGTCATTAAAGTGTTTTCTGACCCACTTCAGCATGCAGAGAGTCACTGGCCTCAGCGCCGCTTGCTTTGTCTTCTTATTACAAGGTCAAATGTGCAGAAGCAGTCACAGTTCATCAAAGCACATAACTGACACACAATGGTGACATATACACCTGTTACTATCCTCAATGACGTCTATTCTGATAAACTAGACCACCTACTGCAATGCAAAAACAATTGATTTTTTTTTCATATTTTATAATACATTTTAATACATGGATGAGAAAGAAAACGCACGTGTAACAGTATAATGGATCTGTGCGCCACGTCTTAAAGTGGTCCAAATTACGAGATCATTATTAATAATATTAAATTGATCGATCGATCGTTAACAAATATAACAACAAATATATTAAATAAATAAAAAAATTCAGTTGTACACACATATGTAGTGAATATACTAAATGTATTATCATACATATTTTTTAATAACAAATATTAAGAAGAATGCACACTGTTATAAACACACACACATACACAGTACATATACACACATTCTGTAATTTTATACTATGTTTAAAAAGTCAGTAAATGTTTTTAAAAGGAATTTATCTGATAGAAAGAGTTCCATTGATCAAAAGAAAAAGCAAATACTTTTACATTTCAAATAAATGCTGTTGTTTTGACCTTTTTATCCATCAAAGAATCCTACAAATGTATTATCAACACTGATAATTGATCATAAATGTTTCTCGAGCAGCAAATCATCATATCAGAATGATTTCTGAAGGATCATGTGACACTGAAGACTGGAGTAATGATGCTAAAAATACAGCTTTGACCACAGGAATAAATTCAATTTTAAAATATATTCAAATAGAAAACAGTTATTTTAAACTGTAATATTATTTCAAAATATTACTGTTTTTACTGTATTTAATAAATGCAGCCCTGGTGAGGAAAAGAGACTTCTTTCAAAAACATAAAAAAAAAACCTCATGGACCCCAAACCTTTAAAGGGTCGTGTAATTGTTTCAACACAAATGCTCTTTTCACACAACAAAAGGACACACACCTCCCGATCTGTGTTACCTGTGAGGGTCAGAAGCCAGCAGCTCCACAGGACCCAAAGCAGAGTCTTCATGTTAAGCTCAAGCTGTATATCCAGAGTTTGGTCCCTTCACCACTGCCACCGCGTACAAACACACCTCAACAAACTCGCTCAAACTCACATATCCCGCTCCACAGTCTCTGCGCTCTCACTAACCGACAGCCCGATGTGATTCTGGTCATTTCGATGCCGGCTGCAGGGCCGAACAAGTTTCCGACAAACCCCTGTCATGGTCACCTGATAATTTTTCTCCTCCCTGCAACCTGACTTGTGAAATGCAGTATCCGTGATTGGTCGGGAGGCCAAAGAATTATGGGAGGGAGAAAAGAATGTGTTTGGAATCTGTGGCAGCCCTGATCAGGCACCTGTTGATGGTGTGTGTGTGTGTGTGTGTGTGTGTGTGGCAGAGGGGATATTTTTGTGGGAGAACAAAGGGAAGAGGTGGGCATGACTGTTCCTTTCCGTAGGGTGAGATAGGACATAATTGAACATACTCTCATACACACACATGCACTGTTACACTGCTCGCATTCTTAGTGGGGACTTCCCTTTCACACTTGTTCTCAATATAGCCCAATATGTAATTATACACTAACTCTAGTCAGTACCTTTTGCCATTTTTACAAGTTAATTAAGGTTTACAAGATGCCATTTTATGCCCTTTTACAGTCTTGATTTTGTTTTTGGGCTCTAATAGAAGAGGTTTTAATGCTTAAATGTTTAAAAACATCGTATGTTTTCCCATATTCTCCATTGTTGCAGCTCCTCTCTTCCCAGTCTGTCAGTGACGCTCTGTTTAGTTCCCGTCTCTGAAGCCCCTCCTTCTGAAAAGCACAGTGTGCTCTGATTGGTCGGCTGGAGCAGTGTGTTGTGTTGTGATTGGTCAAGCGATTCGAATGTGTTTGGGAAATGTCCCGCCTCTTTCCATAACCGCCATTTTCAACACACTACTAACTAAATGCCGATTCGCGCGGGACTAATATTATCACAGGACCTCGGTGTTCGGCGAAATATGGTAGGTCATTTGCGGGGGAATTTTTACTTTACAAATCACAGACATGGCCGGTTCGCACGGTATTAAGATCACAGACAATTACAAATGACTAGAGGTCACCAGGTAATACTTATCCAGTGCGAATAGGGCTTAACTCAACCAGGCCTCATCCCTTTATTCTGCGTATGCCTTGGGCAGGAATTATTTAAATGAGGAATATTGTGACGTGTTCCTGGAAGAAAACTCAAGACTACAATGGAGGCGTTTCAGGGAGTTCAGAAACAGTGACACTGATATAGAGAAGAACTTTGTGCATCGTAACTTTGCAGGCCTTTTTCATTCTCAAACTCCAACATTACACACTAAAGAAAGTTGAACATAAAAAAGTATAACCCTTTTGAGGGTAATTTTGTCATGACCATATTGGAAGGTAATCAGAGTGTGCGAAAAACGTGCATTGTGAACAGAAATCCCTCAAAAAAAATCTGGGTTACACACACAAACATTTCACCCTAAAAAATGCTGGGTTGTTTCAACCCATGTTTGGGTCAAATATGGACAAACCCAGCCATTGGTATACATTTTTTTATTAATGTTTTAACCCAACGGTTGAGTTGGTCCATATTTGACCCAAACAACCCAGCATTTTGAGGGTTTATAAGCCTTTTTTAAGATTAATATATTTCAATTAATAGTAAAAATGTAATCAAATTGAATTGATTAATCCTTACATATTATTCATATTTTGAATTAAGAATTGTAAATGAGTTAAAAAAAAACTTACTTAATGAACATTTTTGTATAAATCTTTATGGAAGAAGGGAATGGACAATTTAGTTTGTGATTCATATTCATACATTTAAAAAAAGAAAGTTCTAAAAGTTTAAGATTTATACAAAATGTTTTATTAAGACCCATTCTTAATTCATAATTTGAATAATATTTAAGGATTATTCAGTTCAATTTGATGGAATTTTACTATTAATTAAAATGCTATTATATTATATTATAATTTTAACCCCTATAATGTATTGTTGGCTGTTGCCACAAATATACCCGTACAACTTATGACTGGTTTTGTGATCCAGGGTCACATTTTAGTGATAACAATCATTGCAGCGACGGCTGTTTATTGATTTAGACCACAGTCAACATGCTTTAGACAACTGTTGTAAGCCAAACAGGCTGTAAATTAAACTCAGACAAGTGTAACAAGCCACACAAACAATCTCCTCAGAAAAAATAAAACATAGTTTAAAACATTACATTTGTTGAAAAAAAAAAAATATATAAAAACAATTTACCAACATATTGCTAATCTAGACAAGTACAGTAATAAAAAGTTTGTCTATATTCTTAATGAATATTAGCTGGTTATTTAAAATGAATAGAAATTAATTCAATATTCAGGGGTTGACTTGATAGGTAGTGTAGAACCTACTGTATTGTTCATGCCTATAGTACACAAACTATACATACATATACACACACACACACACACACACACACATATATATACACATATGTTTTTTCACCGTAATTCTTAAAGTTAATATAATCTGACTGAGGAATCTTAGACAAGTAAATATTTTAACTGTGGTCAAATGTAAATTAACTTGTGCTTATTTAACTTTATTCAAAAAATTATTATTTAATTCTGCAATTTGCCTTCATTAGCGATTATCATCCATTTGATTACACAGATAAATAAACTAAACTGAACTAGACAATGACATCTCTGAATTCAATAATGAAATGCCTTTAACTGAAAATTGAATGTTTAATCTTATTATTATACATTACTGACACTCTATCCTCCAATTTGATACTGTTAAGTGCTTTGACACAATCTGTATTGTTAAAAGCACTATATAAATAAAGGTGACTTGACTTCATGTCGATCCAGTGAGCATTGTTTTCGCGTGTGATGCACGCACGTTTGCGTTTAAATCTGTTCATCAAATAACGTTAATGTATTAACCAGCATTTATGCTTTTGAACAAGTGCACTACCTCAGGGCATTTTTGTTCATGTAAAATATAGCTCATTGTCATGTTCTAGACTTGTTATATTTAGCTTTAAATAAAAAAAATACCCCCTTAATATTGTAGCAGTTTTTTTCTCTGCGGTATAGAAAATGGTATCGAATATCGATATTTTTAAAGGTATCGTATCGAAGTTAGAAATTCTAGTATCGTGACAACACACACACACACACACACACACATATACATATATGTATATGTGTGTGTGTGTGTGTGTGTGTGCGTGTGTGATTCCTCTATGCATTTGATTTACCCCGCCTCTCTGACTCTCATTCAAAAACATGTTATTGATATATTATTTGCAATCAAAATGTTGAGATAGATAGACAGATATTAGTGAGGACATTGCATAGACTTCAACTGATTTTATATCAGGGTAATGATATTATCTATTGCCTAACCAAAGCCTTACCCCTAAACCTTCCCTTCAATATAACTGTACAGAAGTACAGCCAAATTTTCCAAAACTAAGGAAAGTTTAATGGGGACTTTCCATAGACAATGATTTTTAAACTGTACAAACTATATATTCTATCCTCTAAACCCTACCCATTAGAAAAAACTTTCTTTCTTTCTTTTTTACATTTTTATAAAAACATCTCTTAGTGTGATTTAGAAGCTGTTTTTATCATGGGGACCAAAAAAATGTCCCCACAAGGACAAGGATTTCAGATATGGCCATCTTTGTGGAGACATTTTGTCTCCATAACGTAGGGTTAACCTGAGCTACACACACACACACACACAGACAGACACAGACACACACAGACACAGACGGTGAAAGAAACAGTTTTTGTATTCTCTGAAAAAAACAAAAAAGAGCAGATTTCCTGATCACCTTTGCTCTTTATTCATCACATAAAAACGTTCTTTAAAAACATCATGACTAGAACAGCCTTCACACACTTAAGAGCACACATCACACTGGGTATCAAAAATGTCTTGCACACCATGCATAGATGCATGTAGACTACATTCTCAGAAAAAAAGGTCTAAAAGCCGTCACTGGGGCGGCACCCTTTCTAAAGGTAACCCTTTCTACCATATTTACCCCTAAAGGGTGCATATTATTGTCTTAAAAACACATAATAGTTCCTATAAAGTATACATATTAGTATCTAAATTGTGCATATTAGTACCATTTGATAGGGTGCCGCCTCAGTGACCACTTTTATTTTGTAAAAAGTAGTATAATTTATTTGATTAAAAATACAGTAAATTTTGAGAAACAGTAATATTGAGAAATATTATTACACTTAATGTTTTCTATTTGAATATATTTAAAAACATTATTTATTCCTGTGATCAAAGAATACATTTTCAGCATCACTACTCCAGCCTTCAGTGTCACATGATCCTTCAGAAATCATTCTAATATGCTGATTTGCTGCTCAAGAAACATTTCTGATTATCAATGCTAAGACGTAATTGTATAAAACCCTACTGAACTCAGCAATAATAAAGCTGTTTAGATGCATCCATCCATTGTCTTAATGGAAATATTCTGTGAATGAATTGCTGTGCTCTTTTTGTAACAGTAAAAGACCATAAATATGCACTGAACGGTGTCTAACACATCACATGCCAATGTTTATGAGGTTCAAGGCGTGAGAGCACGGCAGATTTAGGGGAAGGGGTCAGTGGGAGTGGCATTGAAGCTGGCATAAGTGAAAATGGCCAGCGTCCCAACGGTGGTAAAAACCACAAAGATCCAGAGAAAGAGTCGATCAACCACCATGGCAACATACTGCCAGTCCTCCTTTAACTGAGAGACAGACAGAAAGAGGAAAAGAAGAGAGAAAGTAGAGAAGGGGAGGAAAATGAGATGGAAAACAGTGAGAACGAAGGGAAGGTAAAGATTTCGAGAGCTCTGAAGCAGGAAAAGTAAACCTATGGTTCTGGTTGTGATTGTAAATGACTTACAGCCTCGTAGTCTTTCTCGGCCTGCAGTTGCTCTGCGATGTAAGTGATGGCCTCCACGGCTGCCTTGAGCTCTGGAGGAAGACTGAGGAAATGACTCGGCCCGTCAATGAACTTCCTCAGGTCAGTGCATTGACCATCCGTCTGGAACCTGCAACACAGGAGCAATGTCACTGCACACCGCAACCAGTGTTGGGGATTAGCATTACAAGTAGCACACGTTTATGAAAAGATTTCTTTTTTTCAAGGAACTAGTAAAGTAATACCCTGGAAATCCAGAGTTCTTGCGAGAGCACAAGTTGAATTTCGTTAGCCTCATAGCATAATTGCCTAATTAATTTTTTCTTAAATATAACTTAGCTCAGCGAGTTTACTCTGTGATTGGTCGTAGTGTTATCCAATTGCATGCAGTGAGATTTTCAAATGCATGCTTGGTGCCGCCCCTCGAGATGGCCGATTTTCATTAGTCGATGCCAGACCCTTAATCTTTCAGATTTAGGTCTGGATTTCCAGGCTAGTAAAGTAATGCATTACTTTTAAATTTACATCAAAGTTACTTTTTCAAAAAAGTAACCCAAATGTATTGACTGACAGCTTTCCTGTCTCCATGTTGGGAGAAATCGTGAGTACACTGTAAGTGGAGGCGTTGTGTGTGAACATGAGATGGTTATTGTAGTTCTTGACTGAATGTGAGCATTTACTCATCTCACTTGCACTATACAGATTCAGTATTCCTTAAAATGTATAAAAACAGTGAAATGCACTCTGATTACACAAACCTGCAATAATTAAATAATATATTTAAATAAAACAAATGCACTTTATGCATTTAATCTCACTTTATTAACCAATGTCTTTGCTGCTGACCTTCGATGATCCAATTCAGCCATACTAATAAGCTAAAATGACTTTAGATAAACATCCAATTTGTGTTTATTTGTTTTATTGCTGAAGTAAGAGTGTTGAACTTTCTTCTTTTCTCTTCTGTAAAGATGTTAATTTATTCATTTATTCACTTTTGGTGTGAAAATGCCAAAAAGCGAACTTTTTTTTGTTATTACAAAACAAGCAAGAAAGTAATGCAACACATAAAAAGTTCCTAAGTAATGTAATTAGTTACTTTTTTAGGAAGTGACGCAATATTGTAACATTACTTTTAAAAGTAACTTTCCACAACACTGATTTATTCAATTCGGGGTAGGCTTGGCATTATTTTATGTGTAAACTGCCCAGAAACAGTCTATATTACCATACGGTGAACCTGATTTCACCAAGTACCACATGTTCCTGGATCAACAACTTTGTTGATCCTGGAACAACTTTCCAATCAACCAATCAGATTTGAGGGACAAGTTTACAGTTTATGTCAAGTTTAGGCTTAGACCCATGATGAGGTGCATGCTTCAACATCAGTGTTATTCACCTATCATTTCCCTCTGATTTTAGGGAAAAGTTATGGGTAGGGTTAGGTTTAGGGGTAGGAATAGGGTAAGGACTAAAATTTGGGACAGGAGTGTTATTCCAGGATCAACAAAATATGTTGATCCAGGAACATGTCTTACTTGGCAAAATCATGGTGACCATAAACATACACACACTGATGAGAATGCAAGCACAAGGTCCTGTTGAACATACTTACTGTAAATACATACTTCTGCTTCAGGGTAGTGATAGTTACCTTCAAATGTTTGTACAAACATACCAGAAATGTTCGGTTACATATGAACCATATTCATATGCCACTAGTAACACCAAGGTCATGGGTTTCAGTCCCAGTAAATGCATGAACTGTTAAAATACATACTTTGAATGCAATGCAAGTAGCTTTTGGATAAAAGCATCTGCCAAATGCATGTGCTATAAAATATAACTTTATTGTTTGTGGTAAAACATGCTTAAACTGAAAGGGATAGACCAATAGACTATATTTTGTTATCCATATAATGGAAGTCAATAGGAACTGAAACTGTTTGGTTACTGACATTTAAGTAACTCAGGTTTGGAATGACCAAATGATTTTCATTTTTCTGCGTGGACCATTCCTTTAAATATCTTCTTATTTTCTGAAGTTGAAGGGTTGACCTAAGTAAATTTGTATCAGAAATGTATGAACACAGAGTGAAACCTCAGGCAGCAAGTCTAAACGGTGGATCTGATAACTTTGTCCTTGAGAAAAGGGTGTAAGCATTTAAAGCCTTAGAATGCATTGGGCTGTGCACCATTCCTGCCGTCTGTGTGTGTGTGTGTGTGTGTGTGTGTGTGTGTGTGTGTGTGTGTGTGTGTGTGTGTGTGTGTGTGTGTGTGTGTGTGTGTGTGTGTGTGTGTGTGTCCACATAATCCCACAGCAGAAAAAGAGGCAGTTTCTCAAAACTCCCGTGTCAAGGTGACCCGTACCAATGAGGACTGACTGACTAACGTATAAAAACTTCATATAAAGTGATCGTGTCTCTTCAGAAAATTTGGACTAAACGGCTCAATTCATATGGATTAGTTTTACCATCTCTTTATGAACTTTTTGAAGAGTCAAAGTGTCAGTTGCGTAGCTGTTACTAAAGGGATCGGAGAGATTTCAGATTTCATCTTCATTTGTGTTCCGACGATGAACGAAAGTCTTACGGGTTTGGAACGACAAGTAATTAATGACAGAATTTTCATTTTTTTGGTGAACTATCCCTTTAACTCATTCATTTAATCACTCATTCACTTACTGTCATACTTATTCTTTCATTTAAAACCCTCACTCAATCATTCAGTCAGTCACTCTGAGTCATAATCTTTCTCTTTTTTCCCCCCAAATCTGTTTTATGCTGATGGTGTAACCCACCCACCCATGAAATCCTTCCAATGTGCTGATGAAATGCTTATCACCGCTGATGTGTTGCATTCCTCTTTTGAGAATCTGTTCACTAACATCTGTTTCATTATGAATCCCCTCTCTTTCTTTCTCTCCCACTGCTCCTCATCAATTTTCCAGATATTCACCTCCCCATCCCACCACAAGGGGTCAGTGTGACTCTTCATTCCTCACCGCTCTCGTCTGTGTTTGTGTATTCAGGTGCTGAAACAGGAGCTCATTGCAGGTAGTCTGTGGTTCCCCAGTGAGCTTCAGTGACCCGAGAGGAACCCCATTAGACTGAGACATACGTCAATGCCGGGCGGAGAGACCAGCCGATCGGGAGAAGAGCGCAGAGGAAAGCTTTAACCCAGCAGAGGAGTGTGTTTAACATCTAGCATGTACCTTCACTATGGGGCTGTTTACACCTGGCCACTTCATGCGTTTTCACAGATCGGATAGCTATCTGATTTATCAAAACGATTCCATTTACACCTGGTCACATAAATGTGTTTTTGCGAAACGGATTTAAATCCGATCTTCAATTCCCGCGCTATATGCAGATTTACTGGAGTGCACGTCACCGAAAGCAACAGATATGAGCTGCATTTTATAGATCATCAGCTAAAATTTCAAAATCAAAGTCCGCAATAAGAGAGAGCGGCAACAGCCCTGGTAAGATCATTTCCTTTCTTTACTTTTAATGATGATGATTGTGTGTTAAGCGTCTGCGTCTTACTTTCACTTTGATTTGCGATAGTTTGCACATTGGCTTGATGAAGAGATGCTCAGCTTCTCATCTGTGGTGATGCGTGTTCCAGTAGCGTCGTCATATCTGGCTATAACATATAGCATATAACACTCTCACACGTTTATTTTTTTAGCATTTTTGGGAGGAGTACAATTTGCATATGTGGTTTCAACAACCAGATGCATTTACACTTGTCCAGTTTCATCTGGAATGTGGCCCAGACCACCTCCTGAAGTGTTTGAGCGATCGGATTCAAATCCGTCTCGAATGCGTTTCGGAGGGCATTTACACCTGGTCTTTTCACGATCGGATAGCTATCCGATCTGAGAAAACGCATGAAGTGGCCAGGTGTAAACAACCCCTTAGAGCCTGGAACAGCATTAACATGATCACATTTACGCGTTTTATCCAATGCGACTTAAGCCCTATTCGCACTGGACAAGTACCTGGTGACCTCTAGCCATTCGTCATAATTGCCAAGGTTGTCTGTGATCTTAATCCCGTGCGAATGGGCCATGTCTGTGATTTGTAAAGTAAAAATTCCCCCGCAAATGACCTACCATATTTCCCCGAACACCGAGGTCCTGTGATAATATTAGTCCCGTGCGGATCGGCATCTCTGTGATTTGGCGGGGTCGTATAAAATTTGTTCAAGGTTTTTGTTTCCTGTGTGCCTTTTATCCATCTTTCGTGAAGAATGAAGTGTTTTGATCATGTCATATCGCTGGGTCATATCGCTATACACCACACAACTATACAATTTGCAGAAAGATAAAGCTGAAAACCATGTTTAGATGGAGATGAATGACATGTATAGCAGCATGCGGGTAAGGAACATTCTTCTGATTATGATATATCATACAGCTAGACCAATAATGACAAGACATTTCCAAGCAACAGTCTATTGACATCATATCCGGGAGATAAGTCAGTAAATTTGAGTAAAATCACAGGCTAATCCCGTGCGAATGCGCCACACGAAATTCAGATGTGGGGGTGGGGGTAATTTCTAAATCACACGAGATCCCCAGGTAGTACCCCAGTGTGAATAGGGCTTTACATTGCATTCCAAGGTAGGCCAACACATTTTTTACATTCGTATCAGTTCTTGCTTTCCCTGGGAATCGAACCCATGACCTTGGCGTTGCAAGTGCCAACCCTCTACTGTTTGAGCTACAGGAAAGCTCACAGCAAGTGATAAAACATAAATAAAAAAATAGCATAATGTTAAGATTGTAAAAAAAAAAAAAAAAAAAAAAATTCTCTAAATCAAAAGCATTAGCTACAATCAGATGCATATCCAGAATGGCAAGCCTCAATCTGATTTACTGGCTTATGCACAACTTTCTGGAGTCAGTGAGCACAATATTTCATCAGTTATTCGGGGAAGAACATCACCAGAAGGCTAAAATGAGCGAGGAAGAACTAAATCACTGGATTTTTCAAAGTTTGCAAGGTTCATGGCACTGAATCTTTCAGTGAAATAATTAGTATATTTCATTTAGGAAAAAACAGAAGTTCTGAACGAAGTCTAAAATGAATTTTCCACAAATGTCTTTGATGTCATCAGTATAACTGATGTACAGCAGCATTATTTGACTGCAATATCGTGCCAGTCTAATATTGTGGAATGATTGAGTTCAGATTTACACTACCCTTTAAAAGTTTGGAGTCAGTACGATTTTTATTTTTGAAAGAAATTTAATCTTTTATTCAACAAGGATGCATTCAATTGATCAAAAGTGATAATAAAGATAATATGTCAAAGATTTCGATTTCAATGAATTCTGTTCTATTAAATATTAAAGCAGCACAACTGTTTCCAACATTCATAATGATGCTTCTTGAGCAGCAAATCATCATATCAGAATGATTTCTGAAGGATCATGTGACACTGAAGACTGGAGTAATGATGCTGAAAATACAGCTTTGATCACTGGAATAAATCACATTTTAAAATATTTTAAAATAGAAAACAGTTATTTTAAGTTGTAATAATATTTCACAATATTACTGATTTTATTGTATTTTTATCAAATAAATTAAGCCTTGGTGAACAAAAAAACATAAAAAAAAATCTCACATTAAAAAGCAAACTGTGGTCCCATGGTTGCAGCAAACGTTTTACATATCTTGACCTGATTAAGTCAGATGGCAATAATCAAAGTCTGGCTAGTGGCTGCACAAGACTAGCAGAGTATTAAATTAATGAAAGAAAAGGTCAAAGGCATCCTCAGCCAGTCTTGGAGATTTGTTCTTCTTTCATCCTCCCTCCTCTCTTTGTACATCGACAGACACAGATGACTAATCAGGAAAGACTAATTTGACTAAACCATGGTGGCAATGCTGCCAAAACACGCTATAAAACCAATTAAAAAGCAAGATACCACTGCCTCATCGAATTTCTCTTCCTCATCTTTACTCTCTCTCACACTCTGTCCTGTCTCGATTTCTCCTCCCTCCTCTCTTGAGCCTGATGCAGGCCAGGTCTAATGTGTCAGAGCCCATTTGTGCTGATCGTTATTATTTTAGTGATGATTTCTTCCCTTTTTTTCACACGCCCCACATACACATACACCCCAGATACACACAGAGAAATTCCCTGGTTGAGATGATTTAAAGTGTGTGAGAGAGAGTAAAGGATTAATCAAACCCTAAGGCGTTCAGCCATGTGCTCGCTCTCTCTCTCTCTCTCTCTCACACACACACACACACACACTCTGAGACCACTAGTGAAAATGCCTCTATTTAGCATTTTTATAATTAAACAGGCTACATTTTTTGCATGAACTCCAAGGAAACAAGAACATCTGACTGTCTGTATAAAAGAGTCACATGATCAATGTTACACATTTAGCTATGTGATTCCCCAGCTAACAAAGACATGTTCTAAGAATGTTTTGCCAACGTTCACATTAAGTTATAAAAACATTATTTTTCAATGTTCTCTGAACATCCAGTTTTTTCTTGGTCATGCGAATGTTAAGGGAACATTCCAGTTACTCATTTAGCAAACAGAAAATGGAACATTTAAGAATGTTTAGAGAACATTATAAAGTACTGTAACAAGTATTACATAAAAAAATAAAAAAAAGTTAGAAGAACATTCAACTAAAGAGCGATGCATAAATAATATTTTTGTGCAAAAGTTTTGAGAACGATTTTAAAAACCAGATAACTTTCGTTAAAAAAGTTACTAGAATCATGTTGGCTCATAACTTTGAGAGAATCTTGCCAGAATGTTCTGTTCTGTTAACTGGGTAGTGACTTAGATATAGTGCAAAAATTTAAATAGTTAATTTTTACATGCAACTTCTTTGTTTGGTTTAGATTTTTGAGTCCCAGATTTTCAATGTGTCCTGGGTCTTTACAGGTGCCTCCAAAATAATCATAATGAATCCTTCTATAGATTCATTACTGCATACATAATATACTCTCCACCTGTGCTCAAGTGGTGACACTTATCTCAAGAAAGCAGCCTATTCATTCATTCTCACTGACCCATTTGACCCATGACCCTAATGATCTGAGACCTTCTGATAACCCCAGAGGCTCACCTGTGGGGTTTGGGGAAGAGGAAGTTGGTGTTATTGGGCTTGCGGATGAAGTACTCATCTGCCACTCTGCTGATAGCTTGGATGTTCTCCTTTTTGGAAGGTTTCTCGAGAAACAGAGGGGTTTCTACTTTAGGTCGCAGCATCCCCAGGTATGGAGGCAACATGTGGATGAAGATCTAGAAGAAATGCACAGTTAGAATCTTATTAGATACACAGCTGCAGTAAAAACATGCCCATTAAAGGATTAGTTCACTTTCAAAAAAAAAAATTGCTGATAATTTACTCACACCGATGTCATCCAAGATATCCATGTCTTTCTTTCTTCAGTCGAAAAGAAATTAAGGTTTTTGAGGAAAACATTCCAGGATTTTTCTACACAGAATGGACTTCAATGGCAACCAACTATACCAATGTTCAAAGAAGCTTCAAATGTCCGTCTCAATGCAGCTTCAAAGTCTCTACACGATCCCAGTCGAGAAATAAGGGTCTTATCTAGCAAACGATCTGTCATTTTCTAAAAAAAAAAAACTATATATATATATATATATATATATATATATATATACTTTTTAACCACAAATGCCCGTCTTGTACCATCTCTGAGATGCGGCACGCATCACGTTGGAGAGGTCACAAAAAAAAAAAAAAGATAATAATCTTAAATTAAAACAAAGATGTCGGACGATTTTGAAGTTGGAGGAGAAAATGAGATGGAATTTTTCGCCCTTCTCACCTTTTTGAACCGGAGTACACAGACAAATAACTTACAGTAGATAGATGACGTGACGCATGACCTTTCCAACGTGATGACGCAGTACGTGTCGCATCTCAGAGATGGTACACAACGAGCATTTGTGGTTAAAAAGTATATATATATTTATTTATTTTTAGAAAATGACTGATCGTTTCGCTAGATAAGACTCCTATTTCTCGACTGGGATCGTGTAGAGACTTTGAAGCTGCATTGAGACGGACATTTGAACCTTCAAATTGTTGGTTGCCATTGAAGTCCATTATATGAAGAAAAATCCTGGAATGTTTTCCTCAAAAACCTTCATTTCATTTTGACTGAAGAAAGAAAGACATGGATATCTTAGATGACATCGGGGTGAGTAAATTATCCGCAAAAATATGAAAGTGAACTAATCCTTTGAACCTCAAGTTCTTCTAATTCGGAAATATAAAGACTTTCAAATATAGCAGAAACACATTTATGTGTTCTGAAGAAAATGTGAGTGGAGGGAGATTGCTAGTGCAAACTTAAAGGCCCCTACTTCAGTGCAAGTCCACTGGATTTTTATTATATATAATAAAAAAAAATATATATATATATATTTATTATATATGTCAGGCAGCAATGAAAATTTAGGGTTTGAAAATTAAAGTCTGCATGAAATGGAAGTGGAAAAGACTTGCGTACGGTCGTCTGCCAGAAGCTAATTATTTTAGTCGATAAAGTTTTAAATAAAATATTTTTACTTCAGAAGGCCTTTATGAACCCCTCAGAGCCGTTTCGAGCACTTTTATGACGGATTGATGTGCTTTGATGGACTTCCAAAAAATATATACCCATTGACACCCATTACCACGCTTGGAAGAGCCAGGACATTTTTTTAAATAACTCCGATTATATTCGTCTGAAAGAAGAATGTCATATACACCTAGGATGGCTTCAGGGTGAGTAAATCGTGGGCTAATTTACATTTTTGGGTGAACTATCCCTTTAATTAAAAGCACTACAGTGCTTCTTAAAACTGAGTGTTGAGTTGTGTAGAGATGGCTGAGTCCTCACTTCCTCTGCATCACTTCACAAAGGATCTAAAAGAAAGAGGCAGACTGCATTCGCCCAGCACATCATCTTTCAGCCTTGCATCACGTGTCTATTTTCACATGGCCTTGCTGTTACGAGTGAATGTCCTGCAAAACTGAACTGAATCTGAATAAAGAAATGCTGCAATATATAATCTTTAGAAATACATGTAGGGTTGTGCTTGAGACGGGTGTGAATAGAAGGTTTAAAAGGGTCGTTGTGGTGTGATGGAGAAGCCGTGACTCTAATAATTTTAAATAATGTCGAGCTTACAGCCATCGATAAAGGTTAATAGTCTAACATAATAGGCTGATTTTTGAACAGATGCTTTTATTTTGCTGCACAGTCCGTTTGCTAAACTGAATTTCCTATTTTTAGCCTTTATCTATTCAACATTTTTATCCTTTTTTCATAAGTTTGTAATTGGCCGACAGGGTTGTTTTGGAGTGTCCGGGAATAAAAGAAAATGCTAAATGGAAATGTTTTCTGCATCTGTCATTTTAACAATGTAGCCCTCAATTTGTTGAAAGCCGCTGACTCCACAAAAGTTTAACAAAAGGGTGTGCATCTCATTACAAAAGCAGGCTGATTTTGTGTTTTGCTAATGGTTACTTAACTCTCAACCAAAAATTGAAAAACATTTCTGGTCCAAGAAAGACTTTAAAGATACACTATGGAACTTTTTTTTGTTCAAAATTAACAAAATGTAAATAATGAGTCAATACATTATCAATCCTTCTCCCAAAATGTGTTTTTGTCTTACCCTGATTCACAATGGTAAGCCTATTATAAGTGTTTATGTCTAGACTGGGGATGGTTTTTGCAGGAAATCGTGAACATCCGTCTCATGTGTGTCTCGTCACATCCATAAATGTAGAGAAGTTGCTCCGGCTACTTTGACGCGTGTCTGGTGTGAGACTGACAGAGTTTAGTTTTACGAGTGAGAAAGGTTGACATTGAGCAGTTAAATCTCCATCCTCCAAGAATCACCCGTTTAAACAAACGCCGAACAGAGGAGAGTCTGCTGGAGAAAAGAGAACGAGACAGAGCTCGTAATAAAACAAGAATCAACATTGGCTTGGCTTTTCGGAGATGGCAAGAACTGAAGGAATAAAAATGTTGTAAAAGTGACGCAGAGATGATGGTGTTTTTAATACTCATCAGGTGAGTAAAGTATTTTATTGAACATATAAATAGCCATATGTATCTCTCCAACAGAGTTCATTATAAAGCATTATCTATTGTGAAGGCTCATTTCATTATGGTTGTTGTATCGCTGTGCTGGAATTTATTTTCAAGGAAGTGTTGTGTGTATTAACGGGTAAAGATACAGTAATATCTTCAGCTAGTCAGCTTGAGATCCTTTCCATCTAATCTGGTTATATCTCTTAAAACTATAGTGAATGTTTTATGAGCAGTATAATCATATTCATCCGCACAGTAACACAGAGCCGAAGCACAACCAAAACAATGTTCCTCTGCAAAATGCATGCAGTTTTGGTTTTTAACTGCTAGAGGGCCAAAAGTTACATAGTGTACCTTTAACTATAACTTCATTGATCAAAATTCTAGTTTGTTAAAAGCTGAGTTCATATACGCTTTTCAGATCTTTCGGTCTAATAGACAAAATAAGCGTGTGTAATTTACATATGAACACGACCAGAGACGACTGAAAAACACACTGAGAGCATCAGCTTTAGTTTCTGCTCTGACAGTCACAAGGTCAGCCGTGTGTGTGTGTGTGTGTGTGTGTGTGTGTGTGTTAGAAATCAGGAATGGTGAGAGAACATTGTGCTTGGTATGTTTTTCATCTTCAAACCAAACTTGGGTCTTCAGCCGACAAAGTTTAAATCCGTCTGTCTAAAGCTCTTCCCATAATGTTACGCATTAGTTATACATTCGTCCACATGAGCGTTTACACTACGAAAGCAATCCGGTCGAATGCGTTTTCATCTACCTCTGGAACTGGCCGAAAGTGGACAAGCTAAAAACGTTTTAGACCCTGTTTACACCTGTATTTATCATCGTCCACTTGTGATCCGATCAACCAAAACGCATCTTAATACCAGGAGTAAACAGAGCCTGAGACCTTCTCTGACACTTTGACTGGAGTCAGAGTACTGTCTCCTGTACTGACCTTGCGCACCCAGAGAGGCATTTGGTGTGTGTTGGGGGAACGATGGTGAAGGTTGAGCACCACAACACTGAGGATGACGGAGCAGGTGACCAGGATCATGGTGAACATCAGGTAGTTGACGATAATGGGAACACCCAGAGATGTTTCTGGAACCTTGTTGGCCAGCAGAAGCAGGAAGACAGTTAAAGTCAGCAGTACGTTGATTGAAAGACCCATCTTCTCCCCTGAAAAGAAAAGAGAGCTCCTCTTGATCTACTCGTGCATACACAAGACATACTTATAAAGTCTTAATGTGCTTTTATGTGATTAGGTTAATTGTACTATATAATGGAATTAATAGACCAGACTGTATAAGCAGCGCAATAGGCTTGTACTAATGATCCCTTCATCATTTGTTACACTCTTAATTGGTAGAACTGAAAGATTGATCTTGTTGTAGCAGGAGCTTATCCATGCAGGTAAAAGATCTATTTATAATGGGCAATAATTGGACATTCATTAGTTCAAGGTCAATAAAACCTCAATCTAATAAAAAGTTATTTATATTGGCGGTTGTGTTGAACGACCATTGGAGTTTTTCCACCCGCATTTTAACAACAGCCTGATCGTGCAGGTTTGCTCTTTACAACAGCAGAGTATGTGATTCTTGTCCAAGCTCTTGTCATCTCAAGACTGGACTAGTGGACGTCTAGTCTTCAACCAGCCTAAAGCCACGGTCACACTAGACTTTGAGCATGAGACACTGCAACGGTCATGACATGACGTCACGCTCTGAAGCGTCGTTTTTATAAACATGAATTCAACATATAACAAATAGTAATACACTCAAAATGTAAAAAAAATACAATCTACTCGACTTTACAGCAAAAATATTATTCTAATAATTCAGCCAAGGGGTCACGCCGAGACATATTGTCCTCCTACAGGTCACTCGTCTCCACGTGATGCGAATTCACAGCTCAGAGTTCACTAAACTTGAACATGCTTTGCTTTCGCATGCGTTTGCGGTCAGAAACTTGGCGCTTAAAATAACGCATTTATCGATTAAATTGTTTCACATTGACAAGTGACTGTTAAAAAATGTATTTGTTATTGAACCATTTATTCAAGAGAATGTAGTATGATGCTTCTGAAATAAAAGTCAGAAAGATGTGATGAATTGTTTTTGTAAATATGACTCATCTTATACATCATGTACAGTCTGTTTAAGTGTACGAATTACTTTTGCTCCTCTCTTTGGATAAAAGCTTCTGCTAAATGCATAGCCTAAATGTAAATGTATTGATGTGCATTAATTTGTGCAAATTAATTCTCTTCTAAGTCTTTTTTAACCAATCCTGGCACCAGTTTTGAAATATTTAAACAAAAAAAAACAGAGCAAAGACTCTTTACCTGCATCAGGTGGCAAGTAGAAGTTAAAGATGGCAATGATGGTGATGAGGATACAGGGCACGACAATGTTAACCACGTAATACATGGGCTTCCTCTCGATGATCAGGTAGAAGGTGATGTCCTCATACAGGTCCTCTCGCATATTCTTCTGAGAAACTTTATGACGAATGTGCCATTCTCCACTCTCTGGGATGACAGAAGATGTGATGATGAGAAAAACAAACTGGTGTTTGTCTCTGTGTGTAGGTGTAGTGTTCAAACAATACAATAACATTATACAACATTGCCATTTTGAGTGCAATCAACCAGTCATTAGGTGATTTTTTTTTTAAATATAACATTTTTCAAGTATTAAGTGTATTAAAACATCCCATTAAAGAGGACCTATTATACTACTTAACATGCTCAACTTTCTTTAGTGTGTAATGTTGCTGTTTAAGCAGGAAAATGGTTTGCAAAGTTGCAAAGCAAAGGCAGCTCTTCTCCATATCAGTGTCACTGTTTCTGAACTCCCTGAAACGCCTCCATTGTAGTCTTGAGTTTTCTTCCAGGAATGAACATGTCACAATATTCCTCATTTAAATAATTCCTGCCCAAGGCATACGCAGAATAAAGGGATGAGGCCTGGTTGAGTTAGTTAGAAGTGTGTTGAAACCAAGCGGAAACCTGTCTCTCTCTTGAATCCCGGAAGGGACTTAAACTGCAATTCATCGACTGGCCACTAGAGACCGGCTGCAAAAGAGTCAATCCCATAGACCCCCCATGTTAATATGCCCAACTTTACAGCAGAAAAAAATATGTTTATTGGGGGGGGGGGGGGGGGGGGTAAAGGGATATTTCGGGATAGTTCACCCAAAAATGAAAATTAGCCCATGATTTACTCACCCTGAAGCCATCTTAGGTGTATATGACATTCTTCTTTCAGACAAATACAATCGGAGTTGTATTAAAAATCACCAAGAGAGACCTTTATTAACCCCTGGAGACACGTGAAGCTCTTTAATCGTGAATAGATGTCCTTTGATGGACTTCTAAAAATAGACAGCCATTCACTCCCATTATCAAGCTTGGAAGAGTCAGGACAATTTTTAATATAACTCCGATTGTATTTGTCTGAAAGAAGAATGTCATATACACCTAGGATGGCTTCAGGGTGAGAAAATCATGGGCTAATTTTAATTTTTGGGTGAACTATCCCTTTAATCCCTAAAGTTCTGCATAATTAAGGGTGTGGTCACTTGAGTGACAGATGGATTGCCGCTGCTGTGACTACTAGCCGTTTGTCTGCTGTCTGTTTGCCGTCATGTCACCTCAGCTAATCCGCCTCTTTGCCCATTGTTGTTTATCCAAGATGGCGACGGCTGGCTCCGCCCAACTCTTCAGAAACCTACGTATGACATCACGAACAATACGTCCATATTTTTTTGGGCTGAAACTCATGGTTATGATAGGAGGCGGGACATTTCCAAACACGCTCTAAGCGGTTGACCAATCACAACACACTGGTATAGCTGACCAATCAGAGCACACTGCGCTTTTCAGAAGGAGGGGCTTCATAGAGGCAGGAACTAAACAGAGCGTTACTGACAGACTGGGAAGAGAGGAGCTGCAACAATGGAGAGTATGGGAAAAATAATGTGTTTTCTGAACATTCAAGCATCGCCCAAAAACAAAATCAAGAGTTTGTAACAGGGCATAATAGGTCCTCTTTAAAAGTATAAAAAAAATAAAAAAAAAGTTAAAATGACATTTCACTTCAATGGCTGAAATAAGGTATAAAACTAGATGGGAATCTTTCACCTTGGCTTGAAAAAGCTTTGTCTGAATGTTTAAAAGGTTGTTGTGCATTGTGACCGTGTTAGAGCGCCATTACCGCTGAAGCCTGTGTCCAAGATTATCTCTCGGATTTCATTTCCATTCTTATCAAGGCCAGGCTGCAGATCCACTTCTGAGGAATCATACGTATAAGATTGGAAAACCATGGTGCAATTTTGCCAGTCAAAAGGAAAGTATGTCACCTGCAGATGGAGAATGTGATTTGTGCATGTTAGTGTGTGCGCGCTTCTGCCTGACGAGCATCTTCCTTTAATCATCTCTCTTTCTGATTTCACACATGCAAAGACCAGACGGAACATCATCAAACGCAGCCAAACTAGAGCGAGGCCAAACAAAAGCAGCAATACAAATGAGGAGGGGGAAAAGTTCACAAAACAAGTACAAAAGTGAGAGAGATTGCCACTTATATGAGGTAAATAAGACTCTTTTAAAACAAGAAATTCACCCCAGCAGTGTACAACTGTAATATATTCATAGTGCAGTTGTGCTGAGTATAAACACTTGTGATTTAATGCGTCATTAAACGTCTTATGTTTCGACACATCATTTACAGTATTTAATGGTCTCATCCATAACTTACTCTTATTACTACAGTATTTACCGAAAGGTGCTGAACATTCATCAAGAACAAGAACTAAAAAATGAGTGCTAAAAAGAAAACATTAAAGTACCATCACCTATAATTTAAATGCACATTTTGAATTGTTATGCCATGCTGTTAATGTTTCACAGCACTGATTTAAACAATTAAAACATTATGAAGCACTTGATGTTTTTATTGGTCCATTATGCAGTACAGTGTCTGTTGAGTTGCAGAATTTACCTTCACTCCGCAAGAACTCCTGAAAAGAGCAGGTGGAGTCCACGTCACACGGCCATTACTGTAGGCCTGCACATGGACCTGTAGAGCTACATCGAACACGCCGTCATTACTGCACACACAAACACACACAAACAGAAGTTTAAGCGCAGATAAACTTGCATAGCTACTACAAACCTAAACCTCCACATTGAGGCAATTTGAATGGTACCACTATAACGTTTTTTTCCCTGAAAGTCCACATTGACAATATCAGATTCAAAATGAGAGTTTCTTTGGGTTTGTTTACATCGGGGGGTATTCCAGAAAGTAGGTTATACAGAAAGTAGGCGACTTAACTGGTTAAAATTACTCAGAGCAAGCGGATGACCTCAACTTTCAGTTCCAAAACCTGAGGTAACTTTCAGGGTATGCAAGTAGCCACATCAACTTATTTTCTATCAATAGGCGCGTTTCCATTACCCTTCAAATTGCGCAAATTAAAATTGCGAATTGAAAATACGCCCAATGGAAACACGTCAATTTCGCAAAAACTCCCATTTATCGCGAAAAAGTTTTTACGCTCGCGTGAGGTGGTTTTCCAGGCAATTCGAAAAAGAAATATTATTTCGCAAAACTGCAACGGAAACAGTTTTTGCGCATTTACAGGTCACCTGACGTAGATGACGCGGTGTGTTTGGACAGAATACGAGACAGAGTTCTTTATTAAATTGATAAAAGACAGAAGAATTACAGGAATACTGGATTCTAAACCTCAAAGAAATGCCACAATCAAGACCTCGAAGCAGAAATGAGGGAGAAACACCCAGAAACACCTCATATGTGCTGCTCTCAAGTATAACGGTCTTTCCTTGCCATAATGATTGGATAACTCGCCACGACTCCTTCCATTGGATAGTGTGGCGGCTGTGATTAACATAAACCTACTAACATCCATAGCCATGATTTTTGGAATGACTTATCGCGCGAGAGAAAAATTCAGTCGCATAACATCGGTTAATGGAAACGCCATCATTTCGCAATAGTTTTTTTAAATCGACATTTAGAAAATATCGCAAACGTTTTTTGCAAATCTGTAATGGAAACGCAGCTAGTGATGTGGTCTCTGCATTATGTCTTAGAAAGTCTGTAATGTGACACGCATCGGAGGTTTCTCTGAGTGCAGATACTGGCCTGCAGTCATACACAATCTTAAAGGTTTACACACACACACAAAAAAAACACCTTGTCCCAAGTGCTGGGAAATGGCACTGGCTCTTGTTCATCTTGTGTGTTGTTTATTGTCTTTGAATAAGGTAAGATTTACAATGAATAATGGCTCACATTTCAGTCAAACTATCATATGACTAGGGTACAAAGTGTATGTACCATTTTTTCCTTTTTTTTTTTCCCTTTTTGGAGGTCGACAGGCAATTATCATTGTCAGCTTAGAGTTATTGACATGTCACTGTCCAATTATGTTTTTTTATGATATATTGTATGACTGTATCACAATAAGTAAGAGTAATACCTACAATTAAGATGGATTGACCATTTGAGCCCTTAAACCGTATGGCACTGGTGTATAATCCTCATAGGACACAAAACAGGCATTTAAAACTTCCCATCTATTACGGTAATGGTGCTGTGGGACTCCAAGATCTCCCTCATTGAACAGCCGTTTGCGTGTGTGTGAACGCTGGACCAGAGAGGCGTATAGCGGACAGCAGTGTTGTTTAATTGGCTATAAAGCAGAGATGAATGAAGGAGGCAGGATATTTACACCAGCAGTGATGAGGGTCTACCAGGGCATTACAGCAAGAGTGTGTGAGAAAGGAACAGATAGAGGGAGAAAGTAATGTGTGTGCATGCATCTCTCGACAAGCTTCACAAGCGCTTTGATCATTTCTTTGTTATTTTTGCTGTTCTTGCAGAAACTCAACAAAGACTCTCTAAGATAATGTGCCTGACACTAGGCTTTCTGAGATAATATGTGAAGCATCTCACACACACACACACACACACACACACACACACACACACACACACACACACACACACACACACACACACACACACACACACAAACATACACACACACACACACACTCAAACTTACTTGTTGATGAGAACAATATCAGGAAGCCACACTTTTGAAGACGGGATACGCAACACATCAAATCCCCCGTAATCTTTCGGGTTCCAGGAGAGGCGATAATCGTTCCACTCCTGCAAGAGCACAAAAGGTGTGTGTGTGTGTGTGTGTGTGTGTTTATGCACAGATAGATGAGGGTCATCGTTGAAATTATAAGTACAACCAGTTCATCATTTAATCAAATGATCTGG
Organism: Squalius cephalus; assembly: GCF_949319135.1. Taxonomy (NCBI): domain Eukaryota; kingdom Metazoa; phylum Chordata; class Actinopteri; order Cypriniformes; family Leuciscidae; genus Squalius; species Squalius cephalus. The sequence continues at coordinate 8,820,613 of NC_137124.1, forward strand.
CTTGTGTCATTAACTCTACCAAATGCAATATCTCTGCACATTTTTCAATACATATTATTAACGGCATTTGCATAATCTTTCATTTTGCATTCAAAGTTATGCTATATTGATCCAAGTTATTATTGTCAGAGTTTGTCTTGTGAGGTAACGTGGTAATTTCAGTCCACTAAATTGTCATGACAGATGATGGATAACTTTTCTTCGATGCAAATAAAGCTTTATGAATTTGAATTGCGCTTCAAGACGTTATTTCTCAAAATGACACACAGGAGTCGAAAGAAATCGTGCTGACTTACCAAGTTCATAATAACAACAGTGTTCATCTCCTCGTCTTTCATGTTCTAGAACACAAAAGATATGAAACAGAACAAATAACATTAATTAATTAATTCAATTAGTGAATGCACATGTGTTTAGAGTTTCAAAACGAGAGTTTCTTTGGGTTTTACAATTACAATTTACAATATCTAGAGTGCCTGGCTGTGATTGTATGAGTGTGATGTTGCTTTTATACAACAGTACAATAAACAAGTTTTTAATACTGAGCAAATCACATTTTAGACACAATACGGCCAGTTATTTAGTTTATTTTTACTCTACCAATGACAACAGTCTCAAAGAAATATCAGCAATCTTGGAAAGCCGCTTCCCGAACTGTGGCGGCTCTATAAAATGAACTCAAGTATCACAATTTAAAGCAATTTAAACACTATGCTATATTGGGCAAGCCAAATCATATTTCAAAAATGTCTCTATCCTTACCTCCATAGCAGGAGCTCTTGTGAATGTAAAAAACACTGTAACCATCTAGCACTATATACTTATTTATGGACACTTAATATTCAACAATATTATTGATCTGCATGCATTGACACCCTTATATGAGAACTGAACTGAGCTCACTGTTTTCTACAGAGCGGCTGTATATGAAAACTTCAGATGCAAAAGCCTCTAAGTGCCATCTGAAAATTTCTTCTAGAATGATCATTTTTATCAAGCTTGTACGTTTATGTTCAGTTATTTCACTTAAATTACCTATTAATTGTCATTAAAGTGAAATTACTGAACCTAAATATACGAGCTTGATAAAAATGCTCATTTTAGAAGAAAATTTCAGATGGCACTTAAAGGCTTTTGCATCTGAACTCTTCATATAAATATATATAAATGAACTAAATAAATAACTTTTTTACAACAGAGATGAACTGAATGAATCAACAACAGAATGAATCACTGAACTTACTTAAGCTGGACTATGGCAGTATTTTCTTCTAGATCTGCTGTCCAGCAGAAACAAACTTTGTTGCATTATTTTCCTGTTAGGGACTGTTCGTTATTTATTTAAGGGGCCACCGGAGGAGTTTTGAGATCTGTTGTCAAAAAAGACATGACCCTCCCTTCGCCAGCAATAAATTTTTCTATGACCCTCCAAAATGATTGTGAAAAAAGGCATGACCCTCCCCGATAATTTATTGATTAGCCTAATTCTGTACTGGTTTGCGCTTGGCAAAGATGTTCAGATAGCCATTGTTTGTTTGTTTTTTAAACCATAAACTCTTGCTTTCTCATCTTACTAGGGCTGTAACGATAGACCAAACCTACGATTCGGTTCGTATCACGATTTTTTATTTTAGATTTGAAAAAAAAAATCATGTTTTCGGTGCTGATGCGGTGTGACTCGTTCAACATGTGGGTTGCGTTGAGAATAAAGCATCTAAAAGCTGTCACAAAGAACCGGCAAAAGTAATGATTATTAATATGTCATATATAGCTAGACATTTTAATTGTTTTTAATAAACAAGTGTTTTCTGTGTCTACTGCAAAGATGAAGTTGACGATGCGTCGCGATCTTCTCAGAACGCGCCAGAGAGAAATGCACATTTCATAAGGAGAAAGCAGTCTGTTTTCCTTCGTTTTGAATTGTTCTGCATGTTTAAAAGTAGACATTTCAAGCTTTCTATATATTTCTCAGGTCTGTGAGGCAAGTAGCATACCTTACGCTGAGTTTCGGTTCATTTATGAGACAAGAGTCCAGTTCACTCGCCCGCGCCTCCGTGTCATGATTATCTATTTTCTACTATATTTAGACTACTTCTTATTTATTAAATCCAGATGAAACATTGATTAAAATTAAGATAAAATTAATAAAAAAACGAAATTCACTTTAAAGAAAGGCTTTGTGCTTTCTGTTTGAGGTCTCTGTGCAATTTTTAAAGTCGCTTCAGAGCAGTCATATCCGTGCGTAATGGAGAACTGTCACGTCCGTAACATTTTTTTTTTTTTTTACATCAATGCAAACACGAAAAATAAAATAAAAATAATATAAAATTTAATTTTCTGTGGAGGCCGATCTTTATTCATCCGGTGGGTATATATATTTTGGTTTGCACAGTGTAATTTATAGAATTACTAAAAAATATTTTGCCACCTAAAAGTTAAAGATTTTTTTGTGTCACGTCACATGTGTATTTCCCTCATATTAAATATAAAACGCATGTGTAGACTGATATTTTTCTAATGTCTTGACTCCTTTCAGACGTTTCAAATAAATGCTTTTTCTGCGAATTTTTATTTTAAGTTTTGACTGCAAATGTCACGTCCATTCACTGGAATCGCCCAATTTTAACGAATTTATCCTCAACTAGTTTTTGTGGTGTAGGTCTATGTATTTTTGGTTAACTTAAATAATAGCCTACTAATAGTGATTTAAAGATGTGGTAGCGCTGCGAAGATCGCGAGTCGTCAACTTCTTCTGTCTAGCCGACACTGACATAAAAAATAACTGTTTTATTAGTAAACAATTAAAATGTCTCCTGCTATATTGAACATATTTGCCTGTTCCTTACAAAACACTGACAGTGGGGTTTTTGACTGTTTTCTTCTTTTTTTTTTTTTTTTTCTTTTTTTTTTTGAGCAGCTGCGGACAAATTATTTCGACACACACACACACACACACAATATTGATAAACAGGACAATAAAAATTTCATTTAATTTATTGTTTAATAAAATTATAAGCCTATTATTTTTAGTTTATTAACAGCAACAACAGCTGTAAAGATGAAGTTGACGATCGCCATCTCCGTAGTAGTGAACACGCCTATAGAGAGAAATGCACATCATTACATAACCAGAGAGTAGCCTATTTCTTTTCGTTTTAAATTGTTAAAAAGACATTTCAAGCTTTCTTAAGATATATTTCATGTATGTGAGGCATATGCTGAGTTTCGTTAAGTTAGGATGAGATGCGCTCCTGTTTACGAGCAGTGCAAGTGACCACGCGGGCGCCTCTATGATTGTGTTGTCTGCTATATTTGGTATTTGGCAATTGGTTGATAAAAAAAAAAAAATTAAAATTAAGATACAATTTATACAAAACGAAATTCACTTAAAAAAATCGTTTTCTGCAAAACAAAACTTAATTAAGTGGTCAAAATCATGTCTGACCCCGCTCCATGTCTCTCGATATTGCGTATACTCGTGTGTGCGGTTCACTTTTCATAATCAACATAGATGAAAAAATAACATTATTATATTTTAACAAAAATTAAACTAAATGAGCTTATTTAATGGTAACAACACAGTAGGCCTACAGACTCTGTATTTGTACAAATTGCTGCACATTCATTTTATTCTGAATTTTGCACACACAAGTTGAAAGGCATTTGTTTGTGCATGCATGTAAAACATATCTGCAACATTTATCAAGTTCACTGATAATTATGCGTGCATTTATTAATTATTATCTTAATGAATAATGTAACAAGGACGAAGCATGTAAATTGTTTGTTTAGAATTTGGATCGATCATCGCAAATAGATCCGAATGAAGAAATGTACAAAACCATAGGCTATAGAAAATGGGTGGGCCCGGACCTAAATGCCCACCCGGGCCCAATGGTAGCGCCGCGGCTGGTGGTAGCCCTACATCTTACACATCGTAGAAACAAAATAAGAATGGAAACTAAAATATGCAGTATCAGCGCGGTTCTGGCGCCTCAGTCCCAATACTGTTAAACTCGACGTACGTTCACATCACATGTTAATGCAGCGGTAGAGTTAGGCTACACTCACAGGACACTGTGCACTTAACAAAAGTTCATTATTTGCTCGTGCTTTAAAGCTTTGCCGGGTAAACATTTCTTTGGCATTCTGTTCTGACATGATGCACTTTTTCTAAGCGCGACCTGAAGCGCACACTGTCAAACAGCGCCAAACTGGATTTTTGTTGGGTCAGACCTATCTGATATCGAAGGGGGGCTGATAACGCGAGATCAACATGGAGCTAAATGGAAAAAAATAGCACAAAACAAGCCACTTTGAAATGTTGCTGTTTTAATGAATATAAAAGTTGGGTGACCCTCCCCCTAGACTAAAAAAAGTTGGATGACCCTCCCCTCAACAAAGAATAAAAAGACATGACCCTCCCCTATTTTCCTCCGGTGGCCCCTTCCATAAATACCGAACGGTCCCTTATCACTGTAAAGTTTCTTTGAAACAATCTGTATTGTAAAAAGCGTGTCAAGTGGCGTGTTTCCTTGACGGTTGATACACAAATGGGGGAGTTTAGAAGAAAAACACTGAGCATTTCTATAATGAAGAATCCCCAAGTTCTCTGTTACTGAGATGTGTTTAAAGCCAACACAAATAATGGGAACACTGGCTCCAATGGGAGAAGGGGGTGATGGGAAATGATTAGCAGACAAGGGAAAGACCTGAGACTCAATGTTAGATCAGTACACAGTCCTGAATGCTATTTAAAACTAGCGTAGGAATGTCAGCTGTCAGTACAGAGCACAGACAGTGGGGGGGAAGGGTCAACACACACACACTCATATAGACATCGTATATACACACTTCATATGATTAATATGCATGCAATGCCTTAAATGTGTGGATGCTTCCAGGCTGATTAAGAGTGATACATGAATAATATCTCAATATACATCTTGTTTTGGACACATTTGTTTAATTGAGCAAAATCCATGTGAAATCTCTGTTCATGAAGCCTGTAATGTTCCTTTCTGTTCGGAGTAATGAAAACAAAACATTGATACGAAAGTGCAAATGCAAATCTGTGTGTGCACTGTTATCCGAGACCGGGTTATTAAATCCCTGTGTTTCACATACCAAATTCACACACTGAACAGCTGAACCAACCATCAGACCTGCTTCGAACCAGCTTTTATCATGGGCCTGCAAAGAATGGGAGAGGTTTTCCTTTGGCTAATTAATTCATTAATAGCGTTTTGTAAAGCGGTCATATTATATGGTTTCATTTTTATGAGGATCGTAACCAGTCATATTTTTTCTACACTCTGTGAGACTTAAACGGTCTGTTTTTTGCTGATGTGCCTTTAAGAAATACATGTGAAAATGTTTTTGACTCACAACTTACGATGAACAGGGTTTCTGATGGTTTTATGAAGGTACATTTAAGACTTTTTAAAGACCTTTTTAAGACCAGGTAAAGTAAATTTAAGGAATAAATTAAAGGGAACACGATACATCAATCTGTCCTCTAAATGTAAAGGTCTAAGGAGAAACACAATGAGTTGTATCAATCCATCTTCCTCAATTATTTTTGTCTTCTTTTCCAGTGCAAATGTCTAAAGATTCTTAAATCAAGATACATTTACTGGAGATACAAAATGTGTGAGTTTATGATTAAAACATGAACAAATATCTGCCAATGGGCTCAGAAAAAGAAAAAACTTAATTCAAAGGGAGGTTTTCATAACTCATTGATAGATATTTGTTCTTGTTAAAATCTTTAAGACCTAATTTTCATCACAAACATGTATCTTGATTTAAAGATGTTTAGATATTTGTATTGGAAAACTGGACAAAAATATTGAGGATTTTTTGCAATGTATGCAAAATTTCATGCCATGACTTTATGAATTTGAGACGTTCTGCTCTCATTTAAGATCTTTTTAAGGTCTTAATTTGTGTAAAGTCGAATTAAGACGTTTTAAGATCCACAGAAACCCTGGATAAAATGATGAGCTTTTCAGGCAGACAATCACCACTTTTTTGCCCATTCAACTACTACTACTAATAATAATCATTATTAACTTTATTTGTATAGCACCTTTCATTCAAGAAATTCAGATTAAAGTGCTTCTCAATAAAAAAAGCACTAAAATAAGTACCAATTAATTCATTTTTTTTAAAGAATACCATAATCAATATAACATAAGATTAAAGTCAAGTATCACGCTTTTCACAACACTCATTATTTCAAAGCAGCCTTTAAAAAGTCATACTAACCATTAAGATGAGAGATGAGACCCCCTTTATTTTCCCTGCTCAGTTAAAACCAGCCGAATCTGGTTGGCTGGTCTGAGCTGGTTTAAGCTAGATGCAGCTGGTTTAATCTGGTCAAACTGGTGTCCAAATGTTTGGTCAGCTGGACTCCCAGTCTAAGACCAGCCTGACCATCTGAAGAAGTTGGCAAAACCCCTCTAAAACCAGTCTGCTAATGGAAGACCAGCTTAGGCTGGTTTCAGCTGGGTTTTTTTCCCCCAGCAGGGTTAATAATAAAATTAATGATAATATAAAGCAACAATGGCATGTGCCCATTAAGTTAAATATGTGTGTGTGTATCTCATACCAGGCTGACGAATGCTGAAAGGGTCATGCCTATCCTCACGACGACCCTTTCCTCTGGGCTCCTTGCAGGCCGGACTTTAACGTTGTATGAAGAAAACAGTTTCTTCATCAGCTTACCTTCTGATTCTGATGCACCTAGGAGAGATGATGTCTTTCAGGTAAATAGAGCAGTACAACTCTCTTCTACCCTTCAGTCTTCAATCACTGTATTACTTATGAGTTCTGACAGACACATCACTGTCCTGCACTGACTAGGTTTCGCAACTGTCTTGATAAGGTCGGGTATGTAAAATCTTTGAAGTGACTCCCATGATAATTGTGACGAATGTCGATCTATAGTGACGTAAAAGTCGCTTGAATCCCGATTTGACTGTTCAGATTGCGGTCGCATTGCAAAACATCTGACCTGAATCGGATTTAGTACCACATATGGAAGTGGTCCAAATCAGAACGGAAAAGATCAGATTCAATGTGGTTTTTGCCGTTCACACTGTCATGACAAAAACAGATCGGAGTCACCAGAGCAAATAAATCAGATTTGGGCAACAATTACCAGCAATCTGAACCTAGCCTGAGGGTGCGTTTACACGACAACTATATGCTTAAAACTGAGAAGTTTTCCTTTGTTTTCCGCGTACAGACGACACCATTGTAAAAAATTATCTTCATTCACACGGATCCGCGAAAACGACCAAAAAACGCTGTTTTCTGCTGCCAGGCCGTTAGATGGCGATGAAACACTATAGATTAAACATGTAATACGCATGTGCATGACGTCATTGTTTTCACAGATTCACGTTTTTATCGTTTAGACTGTTTTCAAAAAAGTTTGCGTTTTCAGCCACCCAAAACGCCGTTGTCGTGTAAATGAACGGCCAAAACGCATAAAAAGTTTTCCGTTTTTAGTTGAAAACGGTGTTGTATAAGTCTTTAATCTTAAGAATCTTAAAGGGGGGGTACCATGGTGTTTCATGTATTCAGAGTTGTTTACAGTGTTAAAGAGATGGATTCTCATGTTAAACATGGGCAAAGTTTAAAAAAAATATTTTGGACGAATAACGGAGAATTTCTGTGCTGAAAATCTTACTTCCGGGTTGGTACAAGTTTCGGCTGGTTTTTTTTTATCGTGGATCTAATGACGTAGACCAGAGTGGAACTCCTTATATTAGCATTTCTCTCGGAAAAGCTCGCCCGCGCGCACGTCGACCAGAGGAGAACGAGACCGCGCACATCAACGCGCTTCAACAGGAAATCATCGGCAGCGCTGCATAGGATTTGTTCAAGAATGTCTCCAAAAAAGTGTGTATTTGGATGTGAGGGAAAGCTTACCGTGTTCAGCTTTCCAAAGAACCCAGTGTTACAGGAACAGTGGATGCCGTTTGTTTTTCCGGGGCAGCAACGGAGTGTAGGAAGTGCGGTTGTGTGTTCTGGTCGTTTCAGTGACGAATGTTTTATTAACAAGGCTCAGGTCGACGCTGGATTTGCAAATCGTTTGCTATTAAAACGTGGAGCGGTCCCAGTGATAAAAGACCCCATTCATGTAAGTACAACTGGATCAGTTTTCTGTCTTTTGCTGGAAATCAAGCATACCGCTTGACTCTATAGCTCCGCCTCCAGGACCTCGGCTTTTTCCGGAGAGAATCGGAAAGCTGTATTTTTCTTTTATAAATTTAATAAAACTAAACACTTTTTTGAGATATTAAGGATGCACTACTACTCTATAGGTACTCAAGATTAACATGAGATTAGGTGAAACTGTGCATGTTATGTACCCTTTAAGTATTAAAAGTCTTGCAGGTTGAAAGACAGAATATGTCTTGTGCATAAGGCAGTTTACAACCTAATCTTTGAGCAAAGCAAAGTGAGTGTAATGATGGATGGATGGATGGATTTGAGCTCTGAACATAAAGGCGAACAGGAACAGATAAGAGCCTCACGAATAGCCTTGGGTTTTCACAGTTTTGAGGGTGCCTGTTTACTCCACCGCCCCGGCCATCTCTGAGGTTTATATGCATCATGTCTGCTGTTTTTTTCCCTCAGCTTCCGAAGGTTGGGCGCATTTATAAGCGGGCCTTCTAGGGGCGCCACATTCATCAAGTGTCGCCAGCTCGAGCCCCCCAGAATACGAACTGACAGTAACAAACGACGCGCGTCACCTTCATTACCAGCGGCTGCTGCTCAGAGCATATGCACACACATTCACATGATTTTGACGGACTTTTTCTGCGAGTAATAACTTCAAGTGGCTTTTATTGAGAAAAGAAACCCCAACGCTGTACTGAAACTGCATGGAAATGAGAACTCTTTTTTTTCTTTTCTTGTGCGAGCGTTTATATTGTGAAATAAATGAGGCCTTGCAGAGTATATGCCATCTGCTGCCCAGCAGTCCCATTGAAAGCTTCCCTACAATAATTACCACAATTAACCTCTCCGAAACACCTTTAAATCAACTTTTAATTTAAAGAGTTCCTGGTGAAAGTCTGACTCGAGGTTAATTTACAGTTTTCCCAGGGGTGTTCATAAAACTGGTAATCTTGAACAAATGTCCCTTTTATTTTAATCACTTTGGTACTATTTTCACAAGTGGTAAATCCTCCTACCTGACTCTCATGCTTTCTGTTGTATATGTTTTCTTTAATTACTGTGACATGCCATTGGGAACATTTGGTTTAAGCACAGAAACATCAATTTATGGATCTTAATGACCAGTCAACCCAATAGGAAACAATGCGAGATCAAATCACCCTTAGGGTGTTTCTGGATGAAAAATACTACAGAACTAGAGTATTGTAGGCAACAGACATTGTATAAGAAATACACTTATGTAATTTCTATGCGATGTGTTATCAAATGAACATATGAGACCACCATGAGGTTTTGTGCCAATTCTGAAAGTAGATTTGTTAAAGGCGTAATATTGTACAGTATAATGCTATTATGGTTCGCTATAGACTGCAGACATATTGCATTCCTGACAAATGACTGATACTGCAGTTGACCTTTTCACACTGGGTGTTATATTAATTTGGCAGCCTCTGTCATACAGTAGTAAGACGTCTGTTTATTTATATATTATGGTATACTGTACTCTTTGACCAAATCATGACATATGTCTACATCAAATGATGTGTTAAACAACCATTAAGATAATTCGGATTAAACTGTACAATTAACGAGAACAGGTCAAAATACAGGCTTTATCTCATAATTGGAAACGTAGACTGCGATTGTGAGAATTGAGTTAATTAAAAACATGTAGGTTAATGTTAGAAATGACTAAAATTATGTGGAAAACAGTAGGCTACCAAACCGATTTAAAATGTGAAAAAAAGTAACGTTTTAATGATATTTTTCAAACCCCTCTGGTGTTTTAGGACCTCAGAACTCCGATTTACTATGATGTTACTTTTTAAGTTTCCTGGGAAATGGGAATTTACACGTGTGAAAACACAACGCACACATTCAGTTTGGAAACTTCAACTCAACTTACCTGCCATTGCGCTCAGGCCACAGAGGCAGCAGGAGACAATAAACCAGTCCTGGGCCTTCATGGCGATTCACCAAATGAAACCACAGGGATATCTTCATAGAAAGTCAACGTGAGGGTCCATTCGTGTTTTTCCCAGCACAAGTCAGACCGCTGTTACTGTGCTCGGGTTACAGGCGCGCGTCCGTATGCGCGCACTCACGGAGCATGAGCGCACGCGCCCAGACCAAACGTCAACTAACAAAATAGTATTTCAGAGAACTTATTTTTGTAACTTTTTTTTATTTATCATAATTTCACATTTTAGTTTTCTTATTTGAAACTTATAAACTGCATGGCGGAGCTACTTCTGCAATTAAGATTTCTGTTATGCTTCATCGATGTAGCATCTGTGTAAAAATGAGTCACTGAAACTGTTGCTACTGCACTGTTTTTGCAATGTAAAGATGACATAAGGTAGGCCTGAATTCACAAAATGTTTTTCTAATACAAACCCATATCCACAGACTGAAAGAGCACATGAATTGGTTTAACTCTGTGTGTGTGACATTAAAAATCATGATCATTTCAAACTATTTCCCGCCTTAGTTACAAAGAGGCAGAGGCAGAGCACCCACCCTACTTAAGGTAGTCTTCCCCCAAACGTGCTCTTTAAATAAGGCAAACTGATGTGTTTGAATCCACGCCAACATATTTATTCAGTTCTGGGGTGCTTTTGGCGCAAGACGAGGTGTAGCATTAATGTGCAGTACTTTTATGTAATTCATCAGAGCTGTTAAAAATAATTATGCAGCTTTATCCCACCAATTAGATTAAAGGATGAGATTTATTCCGCTGCTCTCGAGTGTTGACATTTTGATGGGCCTTTTGAAATCAGAGGTCAGGGGATTGCTGAAGTTTTTCCTCCGCGGTTAGCAGGATAAAAGATGGAAACAGCTCTTTTTGGAAAGCCTGCTTTTTGCGTGGGAACGAAGCGAAAGACTCTTGGAACACATGTCTCCCGTTCATCCTCACTTCCCGTCCAGCCGTAATGGCGTCGTCCCACCATATTCACTGTTTGGTCCTCTGCCAATTTAATCATTATAGAAGTCAACTTAACAACCCATAACTAATGCTGACTCGCCTGTATAATTCTATTGAGATGACGAACGCTGGCACTTACCTGAGCGCCAATTAATACGCTTTACTTTAAACGAGGGCATTGAATTATACGTTCATCTGAGTGGCTGTTGTTGTCACAGGGCATTTACACACTCACAAGCAGAGAATAAAACAAACGACACTTTGGTTTTACAATCATACAAATATATTAGTTTTATTCAATAATGTTTAATAATACGTCTCCCATAGACTTATAGAAATAGATATAGATTCTATTGCAAATACGGGGCTGAGAGTTTATGCAGAATAGAGTATTAAGAGTAACAGTGAGTTAAATACTAAAACAGGAATCATCCTCCTCACTTTTTTTTTTTTTTTCTCATTTTAATTGTTAATGTGTCCAGTAAATATTGGTACATGCATGACTGTATTGGGTTGTTCCTTCCAATATTGCAAAATACCACAGATGTGCCGTTTCCGTCCAAGTGGTCCAGTTGCACGAAGCCAAAGTTCGAGCGATTCTGTTGAGTCTGTCCGGGTGGTTATTGGTTTCTGTAGCTATAAAAATTAAAAATAGTGTCATCGTGGCTTTGACTGGAAGACCTTTGCTTTGTCTCGGTTTGGAAGACAAGAGAAAAACGAATATGGTTTATTTTCCTTTCTTTTGGAAGACTTCCTTACAATAACTTGGATAATCCATGCAGAACATACAAAATTTATGGGATTCCTTCGATTTAAAGCAGACTCTCATTGTCCATAAGCACATCTCCGACTTGAACCGATGTGAGGTGGGCATTTTAATATGCACACACTTCAACGGTGACGGCAACAAACCAGCAGTCAGTTTTGTTGCAGGAGATCCCAAACAGTGTCCATTGAGGGTTTAAGATCATGATCTCTGTTGACCTTTAGATCAGGGATCAACATTCAACACGCAGACCAAGAGTTCGGGCCCATCGCCATTGGTCACCAATTGTCTTTTTGATCTTCCCAAAGTGAGCTTAAATGGGACCGTTTGCATCACAAGGTTGAATGGCAACAACTCATATCCACACTGTTTCACTGATTTATACCAAGCAAACACAAATAAAACTGACAACGACCTTTTGTTTTCAGGGACACAAAAACTGAAGGAACAAACAGACAGTAAAAACACTGACATATTGGTTCATGATTCATATGTTTCAAAGTGTCATGTTTAGGACCACAGACAGAAGGAACGAAGAAGGGACTTAAAAAAATAACTGATAATATATATATATATGTAATATTATAAAATTATAATAAAATATTTATAATGATTTTCTTAAAATATTACATATTCAATTCAAAATAATAAGTTATAATACCTATTTTATAAAAAATAAAAGTTGAACTGCTTTTCATCCTGTGAGATGGGGGAAGCCAAGGTTCGAGTTTTTATAGATTAGACTGTTACATTGGTTCATGTTTCATATTTTTAAAAGTGTCAACAAACGTCTAAAGAGAGATGGAACATTGTCTGTTAAAAAGAATAACTGATAATAATAATATAGTTTTATAATTATATTCAAATACTTAATATTCCATTCAAAATAAGTAATAATACTAAATTTTTAACAAAAAAAGACAAAACAAAAACAGTTGTGACTGTATTTGAGATTATTTCACGTAAAATTGAGCCAGGGGAGACTCGTCCAACATCATCTCTTTCCAGCCACATAAACAGCAGTTAAACCCTAAACTAAAGGTTACCTCCACGGGACCGTGGGAGAACTTTGTGATTATACTAAAGCTGGGATGGAGCTAAAGAACTCAGATTTCTAAAGGTCACTCTCGCAACACACATCTGCTGAGAGACTAACACCCCACTGCTGTGTGTGCAATGCAGATGTGCGTTTAAAATGCAGCAGAGTTTCTCTCTCGTGGTCACACACACACACACACACAGACAGAGGCAATGACATTCAGCTGAGGGGAAGCGTGGTACATTTGCACAGCGCTGTTGTGAGGGCTAAGAGATGTATCCTGGGGGACGAGACTTTGGTCGAAACATGGGAGGAGGGTTGAGTTTTTGTCTTTTCTGCTGCATTGCAGATACTGGGTTGGGGCTACTCCTCAAAGTCACGCACACATGAACGCACACACACACACACACGCACGCAAAGCAATTACAGACACTGATGATCAGTAAACACAGGGTCTCTGCAGCTTAACAATTCTCTTGTGTAAAATAATCTATCACACCACTGATGTTGAAAATATATCTTCAGAATCCACCTAATGCAAGAAGAAAATCACATCTATGCACTTCTCATGTCTGGAAAATGATGTAGTTCACTTTAACTGCTGTTGGTAATGATGATAAACTCATGTCTGATTGTCTATTAAGAGCCCAGACTGCAATAAATTATAACATGTATATGTTACACTTTATATATATGTCACAAACCACAGCAAACCACATCACTCTGGAGAAACAAACCAACAAAAAAAAAAAAAGAGAAAGAAAAGTAAATGTGCTGCATTTTAAAACCCCAAAGGATTCTTGCAAACAATATGTGAAAAAAATCCAACCAAAACTAAGTGCCAACTAAAACATTACCTGAGGAAAATATGAATTTTAAAACAGGCCGCTAGCAGCAAACAATGCAAACTTGGATGTTTTATAGATTCTATCTAAAAATGGACACATATAAAAATAATGTATATTAGCAGCACACACACAAACACAAATGATAGTGGCTTTGTTCACACTGCACACAAATCTGATTTGGTTTTCAAATCTGATGACTTTGTAAATGAGGCAATCCGATCCGTCTGTTCAGATATTGTAGTGAATATAATGATGTGAAGTGTCAGCATGATGCCAAGAGACTTCACCACAACCGAGTCACTGTCATTTAGAAAGGGGGATGGACATTTTGCGGTATTTTATGCATTAAGGCATATAGTGTGTCAAAAATGCTGACTACCAGTGATGGTGAAAGTTACTTTTAAAAGTAATGTTGCAATATTCCGTCAGTCCCTAAAAAAAGTAACTAATTACATTACTTAGTTACTTTTTATTGAAAGTAATTTGTTGCATTACTCTTTCTCACCTGGGCTTGCTTGTTTGTTTTTAATAACAAAAAAATTATATTTTTTGATAACATAAAGGCCTTTTCACACCAAAAGTGAATAAATTCACGTCTGTCCAGAAGAGGGCGCTGCTCAAACAAACCTTTCTGCTGTTCTGCTGTTCTGGATCACAGAAGAATAAGATGCTGAAGAAAGTTTATCTAAAGTCATTTTAGCTTATTAGTATGGCTGAATTGGATCATCGAAGGTCAGCAGCAAAGACATTGGTTAATAAAGTGAGATTAAATACATAAAGTACATTTGTGTTATTTCATGGTTTTTGTAATATTCTGAGATTGCATTTAACTGTTTTTATTCATTTTTAGGAATACTGAATCTGTTTGTGCAAGTGAGATTCGCATTAGTTACAGAAACCATCATGTTCACACACAACGCCTCTGCACTTACTCATGATTTCTCTCAACATGTGGACAGGAGAGCTGTCAGTCAATACATGGAGAAAAAAATTACTTGCATTACTTATTTGAAAAAGTAACTCAGATATTTTGTAATGTAAATTTAAAAGTAATGCATTACCTTACTAGTTACTTGGCAAAGTAATCTGATTACATAACTTGTATTACTTGTAATGTATAGTGCTCACTAGATAAGAAAAAAATAGAGAAAAAGAGTCTAAATACAGAGCTCATATAATTTTGAGCACTTTGTATGACGTTACACACATACTGAATCCCGATTAACAACAACAACAGCAAAAATGACGATCTGACTTTTCGGCCAGAGATGTCTCAAAAAGATTAAAAATCTGATTGATTTCAAACCACATGGATGTGGTTTGTTTTTTGATTTGTTTATGTTTTTGCTATTTTGCAAAAAAGAAAAGAAAAAAATCGGATTTTTTGCAGTCCGTCTGAACAAAACCAATAGGTCAGATTTGATAAATCTATCTGAAATAACCTGGAGAGAAAAATAACATCTGTTTTTAAAGCATTTATCGACAATGAGTCAATAAAAGGGAGTGAGCATGGAGCATATGGATCAACCCCATCCTGCAGCACAGAAAAAGGCAATCAGTGAAAAGGAAGACAACGTTTTAATTGTGTGTGTGTGTGTGTGTGTGTAAGGGGGGATCACAGTGTTCATGTCACAATAAATGATTTAATTAAGCACTAAATAATACTGATGAACGATGCATACTTAATATAATCATTTGCAAAAAGCTTTGTAATTGCAGATTGTTAATATTATTGCTTGGTAATTAATTCAATGTGTAATGTGTGTAACATAAACACTGAAAGTTGCTAGCTAATATATCAGTGTAGAGTTAACACAGCAAGATCAGTCTGTTAATTATCTGTTAAGAGCTGATTACAATTACACAGACTAACCCTAACCAATAACCCGACATCATAATGACTTTCTGACCCAATGCTCATCCGCCGAAGTGCCTGTATCTTTCTAGAAAGACTGGAACTCGTGCAAATTACAATGGACAGATAGATTAAACTTAAATGAAATACCTTAAATGCAAACATTAAATGCAAACATATGCACAACATTGATGGGCAACACACACACACACACACTGACAACATGACCAGGACATTCAAAGAAAGAAGAAACATAAAAAGACAGAAATATGATGTGCAAAAATGTCAGTTTAGTAAATGTATCAAATTGAAGTTTACAAGGTCATCTCTATCTATAAGTACACACGTACAGTGTTTTAATGGCTTGGCTATTCTGAAAAGCATTAGCCCTTAGCTTTCATCTTCTGGCCTCTGTGTTTATGGCTGAAAAATAGCAGGGAGATTGAGAGAGAAGCACTTAGCTGTGCACAGAGAGTGGTTTCATTAAAATAATTGTTAAATCACCCGATCTGGCCCTTATGCGCACGCCAAATATATCAAAGCAAAAAAAGTACTAATGTTCTTTTTTTCCCCTTTTCTTTTCTCTAATATTATGTTGTATTCACAATCAGCTCAAAGTGTCCCAAAGCAGATGTTATAATGGTAATGGTAAGTGGCAGTTATGGCATTTCATCTTCTTTTGTACTCAAGCATTGGATTAGAAAGCCCTTACAAACACAAGAGCCTTTTTCGCTCAGTCAGGTTACAAGTTAGCACAAGCCCCACCGTGACATTTCAAAGTTTGAAAGAAGAGTGGGGATTGGAGAAGCGAGACATTTAAAAGTAACTATCAATTTCATGGTCTAATTGTGATTAAACTGAATGAATGAACCATGCTAATCAAAGCACAGTTGTGCATTGCCTTTGTCATTTATTCAACCTTTGCTGTCTGTCCTGCTGAATTTTGTTTCAGTGTCGCATCCAGCTGTTACATAATCATGTGCTTTGGTCAACTTTTCCTTGATTGTGATTACAACAACACATGGACCTGCAAAACCTTACGTAAATAGCCCTTCAGATATTACTGAACCTTAAACTGTGGCAGCTGAGTGAGCTGTGGACAATGCAAGACTTAAAGATTAACTTTGCCAATTTTCAACCCGCTTTTTCTTGTTACAGTGTCGGTAGGATATGTAAAAGAACAATGTTTACTTGTTCTCCATGTTACCTGGACCGAAAAATTGGCCTGGAACACTGTTCGTAGGCATATAGTTTGAAATGTTGACTACAAACATGGAGGTTTTTCAGATTTTCTGTCGCACCGCTCTCTCCGTATTTACGATTCTTTGCACGACTGCCTACACCGGTCTGGATCCTTCACTGGAAACCGAAAGTAACTCACTCCCGATAAACGTTGACTCTTTGAACTCTTGCACCCGCGATCAACACAAGTCGACACCTATTTTGATGCTTTCAAGTCATGTTGGAAAGATCATATTTACGAGTTGAATGCACATGAACGGCAACACAAAGTCATAAATACCAGAGGGAAGCTCAGGATTTTCTTTGAGCCACGATCTGTACGAGTCGGTGGCGTGTCAGTGTTGTCAATACAACAATATTTATAGGTATTTAGCAAGCAGTGACATTGTCAGGCTTTTTTATATACAAGAAAATAAGCTACGTGCCTGCACAAAATATGATAGTGTTATGTAATACAACCATATGATAGAGTTTACAGTGGCTTCCTACCTTATTAAAAACATAAAAAAGCAAGACACACCTGATCCACATTCTTTGGTCTTCATTTTCTAGAAGTAGAGTTAAAAACCTTGCTGTATTTTTGTGTAGTTCATTAAGAGAAGGTACACCGCCATCTTGGTCCGACGAAAGTGACTTGAACGCACCTGTCGTAAACACGACTTCCCAACTCGTAAATACGAACTTCCCAAGAGGACTTGAATGCAGCAAAAGTTTGCTAAGAAGTATTTCCTACTAAAGCAAAGCGGTATTTGACTCTGGTAAGCTTATCCACAGCAGATGGTGGGACTGGCCTTGGATGGCAACATGCCCAGTGCATTATGGGTAAGTTTTCCTACCTATTTAGCATCTATTTTCTCAAGTCAGGTAGCACAGATTTATTTTTATGCACCTTTCTACTCTACAGGCTGCCGGATGTTATTGAAAGCCCGTGCGTTTTGCCAGTGGCAAAGTCTCCCTTTAAGAAAAGCTATAGAGTCTGAGATGAGCAATGTTGCTTGCAAAACTACAAACAAATTATAGAGTATGAAGTAAAATCAAGATGCCTTATAGTCTTATTGATGTGTACCTAGAAGCAATGAGATGCAGAATATTTGAAAAACAATCTGCTCGAGACGTTAAACGCAAACACAAACTTCTAGAACGGGATTGTGCATGACCTGCGGGTGCTGTGAACTGTAAGCTGGGAAAGATTGACATCCTGATCGAAACGTTGAAGAATTTCGCAAACATTCCAGATTTTTATAGTTTTTCCACTTTGGTCTTAATAACTTTGTTTCTCCCAATAATGCATTGCTGCAGGGGACTGAACCTATAATTATCGCAGACATAATTTCCTCAACACCAGGTGCACGTTATGAGAAATTATTCAGCTCAGCAGAAGAAAAGTTTGATTTTTGCACTTTGTTTAAGCTCTGCTCTTGATACCACAGTGATGATATAACCAGCAAGTTCTTTCTGTAAGGGACCCTTAATTATGTTTTTAAATAGGGAACATTTTCTACTTCCAAAATTATATTATAGCTACATTATATACACAACCGTTTAAAAGTAAACAACTCCGTCACAAAAATATATATATATTTATATATTTATATATTTGAAATAAACTATTCTTTCAAACTTACTCTTCATCATAAAATCCTGAAAATCATATTTTCCTCAAAAATACGAGGGAACACTGCGGTTTTCAAACTTTATAATAATCAGAAATGTTTCTTGGGCAGAAAATCATCATATTAGAATGATTTCAGAAGGATCATGTGACTCTGAACACTGGAGTAATGATGCTGAAAATTTAAATTGTAATAACATTTCACAATATTACTGTTTTTACTGTTTATTTAATCAAATAAAGTTTTACTTTTTTCAAAAACATAATAAAAAAGCTTACCAACCCTAAACTTTTGAACGGTCGTGTATTATTAAATCATATTTCTGTAATGTAGGTGATATGCATGAACTGCAGGACTATTATTGCAAAGGAAGAAGTGCAATGTGTCACCAGGTTCCCTAATAGCACTCAAAACACATTTTCATTTACATACTGATATTATTAACAACTGGAGGTCAGACGTTACAGCTCTGTTTGTGCAAGGATTCCCAAAACGATTCCCTATGAGCTCCCTACGGGTCCAATTCCCCGGTTTTATCAGAAGAAAATAAAGCAGAATTGGACTTTTCAGCACTTGTGTTGTTTCATTTGGCTGGGTGAAGT
Source organism: Squalius cephalus (assembly GCF_949319135.1). Lineage (NCBI taxonomy): Eukaryota > Metazoa > Chordata > Actinopteri > Cypriniformes > Leuciscidae > Squalius > Squalius cephalus. The sequence continues at coordinate 8,839,700 of NC_137124.1, forward strand.
GCCTTTGCTCTCAGGCAAATGTAATAGAATAAAACTGAATGTAGGGACATGAACTTTGGGAAACTTGCAGCCTCGGTAGTCAGCACATCTACTTTGAAAAACCCTGCTCTAAAGCAACACGCATGCTAAGAAGGGAGGAGAGCGAGTGCAGCTGTACCAATATTGCTCTCTGGGCATATTGCAATGAGGAAAACAACGACTTATCATAACAAAATAAACAATAATGCCACCCTACTCCCTCTGATATGAGTCATCTTACAAATGATATTGTATTACTGTTCACGCACACACTCACACAACCACACACACACACATCCACCCTCCACAGACTCATCAGCGCAGGAGCCAGTGAGCATCATCATCCTAAGAGGAGGGGAACTTTTATTTAGTTAGTTATTTGGTGTGTGTGTGTGTGTGTGTGTGTGTGTGTGTGTGTGTGTGTGTGTGTGTGTGTGTGTGTGTGCGTGTGTGTGTGTGCGTGTGGCTACATCCTTAATGTTCCCCGGGAGAGTGTGCGGGGCTTTTCCTGTGTTGTGAAGTGGAAAATGGCTTCTGTCTCAAGCTAATCAAAGTGCAGAAGAGGTAGAGAAGGGAGAGGAGATTACAAACTAGGCTTAGAGATGGCGGGGGATCTCTGTAAAAAAAAAACAGATTTGGGGGATCTATAAATGCCTGAACAAAGGAAAAGAAAGGGTTTAAATGTCAAGCACGAATCGCTTCACAAAGAGGATGTGTTTCTTCTCGAAATACGAAAAAAGGAGAGGAAGACGAAGATCCTTTCTTTCAGGTGTTGCTGTTCTTACAAAAGTGGCACTGCCACACTCTGACCCCAGACCATTACGGTTATTATTGCTCAGTGTTCCCTTGGTTAGGGAAGCGGGAGAGACCAAAAAGGAAGTGCGCATTAGACCTATCGGCAAGGGTCTTTCGAGCCCTGATGCATTGTTGGAAATGTCAAAGTTCTGAGGATCGGTGGAGGGACTACAAAACATTGTTTGTACCAAACCTCCCGTGCCACTGTTGGCGATCATGGTGTGTCCGTGCAAATGAAGCGTTTCTTCTCCTGCCGCTAGGATGCTGTGGGGACGGGAAGCACTTTTTCTTTCTTGCCGTTTTTATGGACGGGCGAGTCTGAGGTTTTGGCTGTTTTCCTAGGCGGGCTTTGCTCAGCAACCTCATGTAGCGATGGCTCCCTGTACATGGCAACTGGAGAGACAGGAGAAAAAGAGAGACTCTTAAAGGGACAGTTCACCCTGACATGAAAAGTCCGTCAACATCTAACCACAGGTAACGTGAGTTAAGTAATCAGATTAAGTAACAAGTGAAGTTACACATTACTTTTACATTTACAGCAAAATATCTGAGTTACTTTTTGAAATAAGTAACGCAAGTTACTTTGTTTTTCCAGGAATTGACTGACAGCTCTCCTATCCTCGTGTTGAGAGAAATCATGAGTAAGTGCAGAGGCGTTGTGTGTGAACATGATGGTTACTGTAGACTAATGTGAGCAGGCATTTACTCATCACACTTGCACAAAAAATTGCACATAAACAGTATCTCAAAATGAATAAAAATACTTTAAATATGCTTTATGTATTTATTAATCTCACTTTGCAATGTCTTTGCTGCTGACCTTCGATGATCCAATTCATACGGAGCCCCTAAAGGGACATGGTGATGGAAAAAATATGGGATCGGATGGGAGGGAAAACATATATTTCAATGCAAAGTTTTGTGTTCCCCTGAGAAACTATGCGTTCGCTTGCAAAACTTTCTTCTTTGTGAGCAAACGCAAAGTTTACCAGGGAACGCACATTTTTTGTGAAGGAACGCAAAGGATTTATGAGCAAAATTCAAGTTTCTCAGAGAATGCAAAGAGAAGCATTGAAATATAGTTTCCCCCTTTTTTTCCCATCACCATGTCCCTTTAGGAACTTCATAAATTCAACCGTACCAATAAGCAAAAATTACTTTATATAAACTTATGTATAAAACATTTTTTTTAATAGCTGAAGTAAGAGGCTGCATTCGAAATCGCATACTTCCCTACTATATAGTAGGCGATAAACAGTATATCAAGAGTAGTATTATGTCTGAATTCACAGTATAAGAGTAGGCATAAAGTCCTTGGATGACCTATCCCTTCGGTGAGATTCGGTGAGAAGTGTGTATTTGATGGACACTTCACTGTCCCATGAGGCCACAGGAGAGGATTTGTGAATGACAGGGAAGCGACGCAACTGACGCTGGTAGATCACATGATAATGACAACATGGAAAATCTAGTACGTCCAGATTACATATACTACAAACATTCATACGTATGTTTTAGCTGTCGTGAATTATCAGTAATTACTTACTCAAAATAAGTACCTACTCAAGGGAGCATGTGATTTCAGACGCAGCCATTGTGTTAAACTTTCTTTTCCTGCATCCTTTTCTTCTGCAGTCCAAAATGGCAGCACAGCTGAAAGGATTGTTTGAGCTGCACTCTTTACTGTACAACAACATAACGGATTACTTTCCATAAACAAACGTAATTAGTTCAGGGCTCAACCATAAGGACTGCCCGATATGACGCAACTCTCACTGTCTCTTACTGAGAGATCTAGGAGTTTTTAAGGGCTTTTTGTATGCAATAACACTTTCCTTCCACGAAATGCGAAATACCTCTAGTTTTGTTTTTTTCCAGCTACACTGCTTTCTTAAGGGCCCGAGTGTGCTCGTTATACCACGGCTTCGGACTATTTTCCTTAATCTTCTTTAAGCGCAATGGAGCAACCATTCATGTGAAAGTTTATCATTTGCATGTGTTTTTAAGCCTTGCCAATTTAAATATTCAAGCGCAAGAAGACGCGAAAGAGAGCTCGATTTCAATAGTGTGAAAAGTTTTGTGTGCGCACACATTCGAAGCACGCACCCAGCTCTCTTTCACGTCTTCATGCACTTGAAAGTTCATATTCACACAAAAGTTCGTCAAAAAATGCCGGTCTCTGTGAGTATCCTTGTAAACATAGTGTGTTATATCTTAAATGAACATAAACATATCATTTAATTATATGTTCTTATTTCATTACTGACAGTTTACATGTCTTTAACAACATTTGAAATTTAGGCAAGTAGTTTTTGGTTTCACAACCGTATTTATTAAGGTTATGGGTTCAAAACAATTAAAATTTGATTTATTTATGACTTTTTTGTGGTGGGCAAAATGTTGGCAGGGCAAGTAAAAAGTAAAAAGCACTGCATTTAATTTGCAAATCAGCAGCAAATCAGCATTTTATAATGATTTCTGAAGGATCATGTGACACTGAAGACTGGAGTAATGATGCTGAAAATTCAGCTTTGATCACAGGAGTAAAATAATTTTTTAAATATATTAAAATAGAAAACATTTATTTTAGATTGTCACAGTATTTGTACAATATTTTAACTATATTTTTCATCAAATAAATGCATAAAAAACTAAAAAAAACTTACTTACTGACCTAAAACTTTTGAATGGTATCAACAAATGAAAAATAATATAATGTTTTAAACAAAGACGTACCCTCTATGAGCTTGGGCAGGAAGTGAGCAGCTCCTTTGGTCTTTTTGACCCGATTTCCTTTCATGACCTGTCCGTCCCGGTTAATGCCGATGTACCAGGCCCGACCCGACTGCGTTTGGCGGTACAAGATCGAGGAGTATGTCACATAATAGTTCTCAAATACACACTCCTTAAACTTACACTCAGGCGTGAAATGTTCCTGTAACAGAGATAACACAGATAGTGAGTTAACCAGAAGAACAGACTGTAACTGCTGGCTCATACTGTATATAACACATATATTGAGTTCAGCAATATCGGGAGGAAAATGGGCCTCACATTTCACTGCGACAGAATTGTGAAAGCATTAGTGATCCGAGGAACAGTAAATGAGGAAAGCGAACCCCCCTACACACTTTCTTATTACACATTTATCGACCACATGTGCTCTGTTCAGCGTAATCCCAAACTCAGACAAATTCCCAGACTCTCTTCATCCCTGCTGGAGACTCTCTCCCTCTCTCCTCCCATCCCATCTGTCTCTCTCTCTCTCTCTACCACCCTGTCATTTCGTAACCTTGTCAGGGAACAAACCAATTTCCAGGATTGATTGGGATCCTTGGTGTGACTGGTGAGCAGAGCAGCTGAATAAGGGGTTTACTCCTCTTCCTCTCTCTCGTGCTCGGATGTGTTTGTTTTGAAACACTCCTCTCTGTCACCAAAGTAAAATCGAGCCTTCTTCATAAAACAGATTCATATTTTACCTGATTGCATATCTGTAATTAAATCGCGTCCATTCAGGCTTTTGAACTTCCTGATGATTTTGATAATTGTGACTCCTGTGTTAAAGTGCCCTATTAAAGAAAAACATGTAATAAATAATAACAATTATTATAATATTATTATATGGGAAGTATTTAAAATAATGAATAAAATTAATATAATATAATATAATAATGAATAATAAAATGTAGTTGCATTTATGGAAAGACTGAAATCATTTCATGCATATTTTTTCAACTTTCATCAAGGCTTGAACTGTACTTTAAACATCTAAAGAGCTCAAATTAAAATGAAGCGTTCTTCATTAAACAGGTTCAAAATGTACCAGGCTTAATAGAATATCTGTAATTAAATTAAGGTCATTCAGGCTTTTGATCTTCATCATGGTTTTGATAGTCTTAAAGTATAAATTATTATTAAATATCAATATACTACAGGAAGTATTTTAAACACAAAACATTTAAAATAATGTATTAATATAATAATAATACAATTTAATTGCATTTATATCTTTTTTAACATTCATCAAGACTTGAGCTGGACATTAAACATCATTCAGAGTAAGGAGCTCAAAGTTAAAGTCTATGCCAACTTTAATTATTTAATCATCCAAATTTAATTGAACTGGCGCTTCCAGCTGAAGATGATTGAGTCTGAAAGCATTAGTGTGCCGAGGAACAGTAAATGAGGAAAGCGAACCCCCCTACACACTTTCTTATTACACATTTATCGACCACATGTGTTCTGTTCAGGTGAACATACAGTAAGTGTCTACATCCATGTTTACAATCCCAAACACTGCACCTAACAGAAGATATTTTTACATTTTTTTATTTTTTTTATTTAGACCCCTTCTATTGATATCAGGTTGATATCAATAGATATGCCGATTGATATAAGGCTGAGAAGAGAGTTTCAACCAGTATAACAAAAAGTGTTTATGAAAAACATTGCCCAGCCTAGCTTTAAGGGATCCCTGTTGTCCTCCATAAAGGAGAAGAGCGATGAGGTTGACCTCTGGTGTTTTGTCCTCCAGCCTGCAGTTCTCTCATTCACCAGCAGGTGTCAGAGCAGCACACGAGGCTCCGTGTGAGTGTCTTCATTCTGCTCAGACACTTTCACTGGCTTCTTACACACCATAACACAGTCTCTCTCACTTCCTTTTTTCCCTCTCTCCCCTGCCCTTTTAATCCAGGATTGTGTGATTTAGGGAAATCTGACTATTACAGAAGGATTTTTTGACATGTTATGTTGCATAAAGTTAATGAAGATGCAGAATGCTTGAGAATCTGCAGAATCCTCTGAATCCACAAACATCCCCTAGCAATCAACAGAGGACTGGCATTCTGACAGGAGAGATGCCTCATCAGCCTCTTACACAGGCACAACATTTACACCAACATTTAAAGGGATAGTTCACGCAGAAATTTAATTTCTGAAATGAAAATTTGAGAAATGAAAACTCATATCGCTCCAAACCTGCTCACCTTTTGCTTTTCAGTGGAAGGAGGAATTTAAAAAAAAACTTCCATGCATCTCAGACTTTTAATATAGTTACATATAGACGACTCTTCTTGTCCCTTTTTAAGGTTGACAGATGAGATCACTATGAACTGTAGTTGAATAAAAAAGAATCTCAATATATGAACAATAAAACAACAAAGGGGTTATTTATTTAGAAATAAATATATATTTAGTCTTACTGTATTTTGCTAATCAAAAATCATATTTTTGCTGCTATTATTTAGCTTTCACGAGTGAGGGCCAATTGAAGCAATTTAAACCATGTATTACATATAGCATATCCTAATAAGTGGTGACAACTGATTAATTTATTTTATAAAGCCAATATTTACTCACATTTGCCTTTTAGCGAGTTTTGTGGGGACCAAAAAAAATGTCCCCACAAAGACAAGGGTTTCAGACATTGCCATCTTTGTGGAGACATTTGGTCCCGATAACGTAGGGTTTACCCCCCCCCCCCCCACACACACACACACACACACACACATACACACATACACAGTTCTTGCTTTTACATAAACTTTTCACTGCTATGACTGTAAAATTAATTGAATTGAGGTGAATTGATTTATACGTAAGACCGCAGCAAAACGAGAAAATGAGAATTTCCTCTAAAAAAAGGCAATATAAGACTTTGATTTAGCCTGATAGATGTGTGCACTGGTATGAGGCGATCCAAAAACTGCTTACTAAGAACGTGTTTAACACACCAGTGAGCATTGACGAGCTTGCAGAATGACAGGGGCATGAGGAAGACATCAGATGGACAAGGTGGGAGAAAATGTAACGAAT